>NC_135532.1:225269159-225569159 GCF_045843805.1 Urocitellus parryii | reverse complement strand
GGGCAGGTCTTGGTCTGGCCATCTCTGCTGGCCTCTGTCCTGTAGCCCCTGCTTTAGGTATGGTACCAGCAGTCACAGCCTGGCCGTGTGGGGCTCACTCAAGCTGTGCCCACACCCAAGGAGCGGTCAGGATGTGGAGCCCCAGGCCTGTGGGGAAAGGGCTGCCAGCCTCTGGCCCTAACCCACAGCCATCCCACTGCCATGCCTGCTTCTGTCCCCACAGTGTTCCCTCCCCCTTTCAGTGTGTCCCCAGGGAACCTAGCACCTCCTTTGTGCCTTGATCACCCATGGGTCCTTCCTTAGCTGCAGAGGCTGGGTGATCTGTGCCCACTGAGCAGCCACTGGCCCTGGAGCCTGGAACTCTGTGCCCTGCTGGTGGCTCACAGGCAGCCGGTGGTCCCCAAGGCTTTGGCACCCTGGAGTTGTGGCCAGGAAAGGGCAGATGGCATACCACATCCAGAATCCTAGCTCGTGGGTCCTGCAACCAGAGGGGAATGGGGAAGCAGGCCCCTAGGTACTGCCCACAGTGCCTAGGAGGCTGCAGCTCAGGGTCCTGGCTCTGCATGATGTCCCCACCTTCCATCACTCCACCCGTGGACTCCCCCATGGTCATCCCTGAGCTACAGGGCACGGGAGGCCCTTTGCTCCTCCCAGGCTGCCTCCTTGCCCCTCCCCTTTCCTTCCGCTGCCTGGCCCCACCCAAGGTCCTCCTGTCCAGTGCACCCCACGCCCCAGAGCACTCCTGGTGCCCCAGGGGGCACTCGAGGGGCTGCCTGTCCCCAGCTGTGCTGAGACCCAGCTCTCGCCCTTCCTGTCTGCTGCACACACACTAGCCCCGTGGCCCGGGACCCAGCCTCCAGGGACTCCTCCCAGACTCCCACCTCAGGGCTCTGCTCACTGGGGTGGGACTAGGGGGCCCAGTCCTGACCCTGTGAGGTGTGAGGGAACAGAAGAGGCCCTGGGCCAAGGAGGATCAGAACATGGGCAGAGCCACTGTGGCCCCCAGGACAGTGAAATGCCCCGTCCAGGCTGGGGACTCCTCTCTCACCTCAGCGAGGCTGGAGCAGGGAGTGGGAGCAGAGCAGCCTGGCGGCCCGAGGGCAGCTCTGGGAGTTCCCCCGGGACAAGAGAGCCGGGGCCAGGCAGCCTGGCCATCCCCAGTCTGCTCGTTCCTCTGCGGCTCTGGAGGGCGGGTTTCCCGCAGCCTAGGAGCCCCAGGGAGCTCCCCAAGAAGAGCTCGTGTGCCCCCTTGTGGCGGCATTGCAGCAGTGGCTCTAGACCCCGGCCATGGGTCACTGGAGAAGGGGCTCCCCTTCTGGGACCCTCGTGAACCACCCAGGGCATGCTGACAGGCCCGAGATCAGAGATCAACAATGCACTCCCACAGCCTGAAGGAGACGGCAAGCCTGGGGAAATCGGTGGGCAGGGGGTGCCAGTAGGGGGCTCGCGGGCCCCGGCAAGGCTGGAAGACACCTGGCACAGGAGGCGTGGAGGCAGAGTCCGCCAGGGGCTGAGCAGACAGGCCACCTGCACAGAGTCCCACAACTTCCGAGTGGACTCCAGCCTCCTAGAGGAGGCGCGAGGCCATGGCCTCTAGCCCAGGGCACAGGGCTGTCCATCATGAGCTGGCCCCTTGGGCCGCCCTGTCCTCAAGGCCGAGCACCACTGTGAGGTGGAAGCGGGCCTTCAAAGTGGAGCCTGGGGCAGGGACGGAGGCCCAGGCCCCCAATCCCAGAGGCAGGGACGCAGCCTCTGGGGCCCTGCTCTGATTCCTGGTCTGGGGTTCCATGGAGCCCTATGAGGACCGCTCAGCTGCCACCTGGGCTGCACCATGCCCCCGGGCCAGGCACAGAAGTGCATCCCCGCAGCCTTGGGGTGGGGCGTCACTGCTGTGGGACCTGTTGTCCTCAGAACACTCAGCGCCTCGGGCTCCTGGCAGGGAGGACCCTGCAGGGAAGCCCATCCTGGGGGGCTCTGTGCACACAGGGGAGGGGCACACTTGAACATGTGGGCGTACAAGGGTTTTCTTCATCAAGGAGGTGCTCTGTCCAGGGGGGAGTGTGGGGTTTGTTTTCCTTGAGAGGAAAGAATCCAGAGTCCCCAGATGGGAGGCCTGCTGACCTGGGGGCGTTCTGAGCCCTAGAACTCCTTGGGGGCCCTCTCCAGGCCAGTGGGCTGTGATTCGGCCAGGACTGGCCTGGGGTGGTGCAGGTGTGGAGGCTGCTTTTCTGCAGAGCGAGAGGCCTGGGCAGGCAAGGGCTCACAGCCTGGGGTCACCTCAGCTGGCTGCTGGGGGAGCTGCGTGCCCAGGGGCAAGCTCGGTCCAACCCGCCCACAATGAAGGTGGCGCTCACCACTAGGGTCTGCTCGCGAGGCTCACCACAGCCAGCCAGGCTCCTTGGTGCCCATTTTTCCCTGAGGGGTGAGTCTTCACAGGCATAAGTGTTTTCATACCTCTTAGGTAAACACAGAGGGTGCAGCAGCTGGGTCATACAGTAGGCATTGGACCCCAACTCCAGCCCCATTTTCTTCTTAAATCCTGACCCAGAAGCACAGATGCTTGGACCTCCCTGGGCTGTCCAGCTGCAGGCTTTCCTGCAGTCTTGGACCAAGCCTGAAGTCCTCAGCCCCACAGATGCAATGGGAAGAGCACCCCTCCTCCTGTTCTCTGCCTCCAGGACGCACTGCACGTTCCCCAAACAAACAGCCCGGGGGCTTAGGGCTCCTTCATCAGAATCCCAGCCAGCGGGGCTCAGGGTGGTTTGGGGACTCTCTTGCAGGAACTCACCTGCTGCCACTCTTGGGGTGACTCCAGCTGTGGATTCAACTGGAAGAGAACAGAAACTGTCAAACAACTTCCAAAGGAGCTGTACCATTGAGTCCAGCTGTACAACAGCCTCCCGAACTCCGGCTAGACTTACTTGTAAAAGCGGCTTAAGCAACAGAGACAACCCCACTTCACAGCAGTGCTAACACGTCTCCAGGACAGCAGCTGTCCTTTGGCGGTCCTCCACCTCCCCCCAGGGCCCCTCAGGGTCCCTCGAGTTGGAGGACGGTTGCAACTACACCTGCCCAGGTACGGAGACCCTTCAGTCCCGACGGGATCGCCGCCCCTCCGGCAGGCCCCGGGAGTCCGGGCACACCGCAGAGAATGGCGCACGGAGTGGGTCGCTCATCCTCGAGCCCGCAACCCCGTGCCCCGCACCAGTTCCCAGTGTTCCCCGGGGGTTGGTGCCCACAACACAGCTGCGGGGCTGGTATCCGGCAGGCGCGAGCAGTCCCCACGCCTTGCCCCGCGACTCGGTCTGCCCTGCCAGCCCGTAGGCCTTCGTCTCGCAGGTCCGCGCTGGTGCGCAGAGGACGTGGTGGGAGCTGCGTGACCCGCCACTGCTGCGCGGGGAAGCCGGGGGCGGAGGGGGGCAGTGCTGAGCCAGGCTGAGCCAGGCACGAGGGTGAAGCTGGCGACCGGGCCGCCTCGTGCCTGACTCCCCGGGTCCGCCCTGGCCCCGCCCCTGGGAAAAATCCCTCGACCCGCCTCTCGGTGCCCGCCCCGCCCACTCCCCGCCCCGGTACAGCGCACGCTCCGCCCCTCGTGCCCGCCCCGCCCACTCCCTGGAGGACTTGGCCTGCAGGCCCCGCCCATTCCCCACCCACGCCACGCCCTTCCTCAGACAGCGCCTCGGCCCGACTGGCCCAGGCCCCGCCCCAAGACTGAGCGACGCCTGCGCAGAGCGGGCCTCGCCGTGTGGCCGTCGCCACGGGAGACGCGCTCCACGGGGAGGGATAGACTCGCGCTTCCGGGTCAGGGCGCGGCCGCCGGAAGTGCGTGGCCGCCGGAGCCATGGCGGCGCTGGCGGTCATCTCCCTCCTTCTCGGGGCAGCCTCCTGGCCGCCGGTCTCGGCCTCGGGCGAGGAGTTCTGGCCCGGCCAGTCGGCGGCCGACATCCTGTCGCGGGCGGCCTCCCGCAGACGGTAAGCGCTCCGCGGGCTCGCCTCGCTCGGCCCGGCTCGGCCACGTGGGCCCGGCGGACGCGGCCCTGCGCCCCGCGTGCGGCCCGGCACCTCCGTGGCCAGTGCAGGACGCCCCTTTCCTGACCCACTCGTGTCGAGGGCGCATCGTGGGGCCCTTCCAGAAGCCACCTGACGTGTGATGTCGCAGCTCGCCGAAGGCAGACACGGGCGTGAGAACCCAGCTGTTGCCAGACCCAGAATAAACTCGGAAAAGTTGAAAACCTTGCCACTGCGTCCACTAGTTATTTGTGTTGAAAACATGCTCATTTTTTGTTTAAGACGTTGATTTTGTTGGCACGGGATGAGTTTGCTGCTGTTAATTAGTGAGTACTTCAGCTCTCCCTTCTCGGGGAACCCTCACCCTCTGACTGACACCTGCCCCTTGGGTCCTCAGAGGTTGTTAGACCAGGTTGAGACCCTGAGGAGCCCTCATCCTGAGGCCCCGGGCTGAGGTTCCCTGGCATGGCCAGCTGTTAAAGGGTACTAGGACGTCTGGTCATGCTGGTGGGCTGAGGTAATTGCCACTGAGAAACAGGTGGACAGCTGTCTCTGCAAACGGAAGCCTGCCCAGTGGAGCAGTGACTGAGACAGTCATCTGGGCAGGTGTGTACCAGCCCTACACTCAGAAGCCCTGTTCCGCTCTTCGCACAGGTACCTCCTATACGACGTCAACCCCATGGAGGGCTTCAACCTCCGCAGGGATGTCTACATCCGCGTCGCCTCCCTGCTGAAGACCCTGCTGAAGACGGAGGAGTGGGTGCTCGTCTTGCCCCCGTGGGGCCGCCTCTATCACTGGCAGAGTCCTGATATCCTCCAGGACCGGATTCCTTGGTCTGAGTTTTTTGATCTTCCAAGTCTCAATAAAAACATCCCGGTCATTGAGTATGAGCACTTCATTGAAGGTGAGGTGGTGATTTAGCTGGGCCTGCAGGCCCAGCTGCATGTGTCCTCTCACCCAGCTGCAGTGCTTGCTCTGCATGGGCACCCTCTGCACCATTGCTCTGGGGAAATGGGTTTGAACTGTGGGGACGGCTGTCGCAGCCTCTAAACAGCTGGCACAGTCACTTTGCACGAGAGAGCATCCGCCCCAGGTGTCACCCAACAGACGGCACCCTGGGAGAGAGGCCTTCTTCCTCCTGGAGGGCAGCTGTAGTGTGGCTCTGGTGTCTCACTGCAGCACTGCTGTGGACTTCAGTAACCTCATGCTGCTGCTCCTTCCGTGTGAACGTTCTGAGGATTAAAGCTTTCATTAGAACATGATTTAAGACGTCTAGCAAAGTGACTTTGGTTGGAGAGCATAGATTTAAAACTGGCCCTTTGCTGCTGCTTTCTGGAGACCCTGAGAGGAATGGGTGGCGCGTAGGGCGTGATGGAGTCCTCATGCAGGTCAGCCTCTGTCTACCCTGTGCTGAGGGCCATTCTCCTAGTGCTGGGCTCTCACCACCTTGCTGTGAAGTGTGTGGTGTTGGAGTTGATCCTGGGAGCACTGGCCTGGGAGCCACTGTGTTTTCTGTTGTCCTCATTCAGGCTGGCCTTATATGACACTGGTGAGGTGTACCCTTTCCTGCCCCGGTCTGAGCTGTGGTCCTAGAAACCCAGCTGCCATTGCCTCCAGGCCACAAGGTCAGGCTGGTGGTTTTCTGATGCTGGGAAAGGGACAGTCAGGGCTCTTGCCATTTTAGTGTGTGGCACCTGGAAGTGGCCAAGCTGTGTCTCCCTTCTGCCACTCAATCTGCATCCCTCCAGCTGGAACAGGACCAGGAGCCTCGCAGGAAGACAGCCACACCATGCCTCCCCAGGCAGATGTGCTGGCTGGACCCAGGCCTGCCTTCCCTGGAGAGGGTGAAGCTTGCGACAGGGCAGGCCCAGTGCCTGGCACAGTTCTTCTCCTCCCTCCAGGGTGAGGGGAGCCTGGAGCTGCACTGGCACGCAGCTGCGAGCCCCTGATCCCAGCAGACATGGAAGGCAGAATTCTGCGTGGTGTGTTTTCTCGTAACCAAGTGGCTCATTCCATCTTTGGCCAGAGCTTTCCTGTGATGTGGGATGTGGCAGGTGGCCCCAGCGTGGTGTGGGGGGCAGCAGGGGGTATAGGCCCTCGGGCTGCTCACCGGGGCGGCTAGGGAGTGCAGTGGTGTCACGGTGGAGAGCACTGGGCCCAGCGTGGGGGCCAGGCAGTGCTGGAGGGAGTGGTGGGCAGGCTCGGCCGTGCTAGAGGAGAGGGAGGGAGGCTGTGGGGAGCAGTGAGGCCGGGAGCCCCGGATGACAGGTGCAGCAAGAGGAAGAAGATGACCGTGGCAGGAGTCCTGTGAGGCCCCATCCCCAGCCAGGGGCCCTATTTTGCCCTGTCTGCTTTGTGAGCCTCTCGCAGTCGTCTTTGGGGATAATGTGCCCTTGACCTTATCCTCGTCCATCTGAGCCAGGGGCTGGATGTGCCTGCGAGTGGCCATAGCCGCCGCTGCACTGCCCTGTTCTCTCGGTTTTTTTCAGAGTCCGGTGGGCCCTTCATTGACCAGGTGTATGTCCTGCAAGGGTATGCGGAAGGGTGGAAGGAGGGCTCCTGGGAGGAGAAGGTGGACCAGCGGCCGTGCCTGGAGCCCCTGCTGTACTCGCAGGACAAGCACGAGTACTACAGGTAGCCTTGTCGCCCAGTCGCCACCCTGCAGGGGCCTCCCCAGCACCTGCCGCCTGCTGGCTGTCTGGGGCTGTGCCAGTAAAGGCCTCTTGCTGTACAGAGGGGCACTAAGGCTGTCCTCAAAACCCCCTCCCAAGGACCCTCCCTTTTCCATGCCTCTTTTTTCAATTCTGGGGACTGAAGCAGGGTCTTGTTGCCACTGAGCCGCATCCCTAGCCCTTTTTAAAATATTGAATCAGGGTCTGACTAAGTTGCTGAGGCTGGCCTCAAGCTTGTGATCCTTCTGCCTCAGCCTCCCGAGTATCTGGGATGACAACGTGTGCCACTGTGCCTGGCTTCCTGCCTTTTAAACGCATTGGAGTGTGGTGTAGGAGCGGTGGTCACAGCCCCTGGTGTAAATCGCCAGCCAAGGCTTCCCTGTGGAGTAGCCATCGCACAGCAGCCTCCACTTGAGACGTGGCGGAGCAGTTTGTTCTGAAGCGTGAGAGGTGCTCTTGGCAGAGCATGGCTGCCTTGCTCTGGCCCCTGAGCCTGGAGCCAGGGTTTCTCTCCTGCTCTTCTGACTCTCGGTGACTAGAGTCACGAGCAAAGGGAAGCCCGTAGTTCTCGCAGTGTGAGTTCCTGGGTGCCAGAGCCCGGGCCGAGGGGGGGGTGCTGTTACCTGTGTGAAAGCAAAGCCAGCTAACAGCTACCCCGTGGGTTTTCTTTCCAGGGGATGGTTTTGGGGTTATGAAGAAACCAGGGGTTTGAACGTCTCCTGTCTGTCCATTCAAGGATCAGCGTCCACCATAGCACCTGTGCTCCTGAAAAACACTTCAGCCCGGTGAGTGCCGGCACTTTCCACCTGCAGCCCCCGGCCAGCACGCGCCTGTGCTGAATGCTGGCGTCCACACACCTTGCCGCAGGGCCGCTTTCCACAGTGAGTGGGACCAAGGGGACTGGAGGAGGCCACAGGTGTCCTACCTGAGGCTCAGAGGGCAGCGGGTTTGGGGGGGTGCGCCAGGCTCTGCGGTGGGCAGCACGGCCTCGTCCCTGCCAGCAGCGCCTACTCAGGAGGCCGTTGCCTGAACCTCAGGCTTTGCCACTCCATTCCCAGGCCTGGTGGTCACTGGCCGGCGTTGGCGGAGAACCACACCTGGCTTCTCTCTAGAGTTCCTCTCAGGTGACGTGAGGAGCCAGGGTGTAGCTGTGAAGAGGGGTCAGTGAGGGACTGGCCAGGGCACAGGCAGGTGGAAAGCGTGCCGGCTAGACTTGGCAGAAGGCTTTTAAGTACCCGGAGAGGTTTTGAAGATACTGCCCTGTCCCCGGCTTTGTTCTGTGACTGTGTCCCCTGTGGATCTGTGACTATGAAGGGCACTCTTGGCTGGGGGACCCTGTGGGCAGAGCAGCGTGAGGGCAGCACTCTCACCACCGCCGAGTGGCGGGGGCCTGGGAGGTCCCCCCAGGACGGGATCGTGAGTCAGCGAGGGTGATCCTCTCTGGAGGGAAACGCCTGAGAGCGTGTGCCCAGGATTAGCTGCAGACCTCAGGTAGCGGCGGGAACTGGAGAAACTGAAGTCACAAACCCTTCCAAAGGTGTCCTGCGGGTCCCCGCATGCCCTGGCCAGACAGGTTGCAAGCATCTCTCAGGAGCCTGGGTGTGCAGGCCGCTCCTGCCTAGGACCTGGCGCTCCAAGTGCCCCTGCTGTTCTGCTGCGTACGCGCCCCTGAAGCCACGACTGTATGCAGGGCTCAGCGTTCCCTGGTCATCACCATCACCAGTGGTCCTGGCCCTTGTGTCCTCATGAAGTGGTGTCAAGCCCACAGTGAGCCCCATTCTCCCTGCCTACGAGGCCCGTCCCCCACAGAAGCACAGACCCTAGGTGCTGGAGGGAGCTGCTGGATTTCTGGTTCTTGAGGTCCGCTTTGGTGTGGTCCCTACCGGGCCTTTTGGTCACAACCTCTGGGTTCCAGAAACAGCTGTGCCTGAGCTTGGCCTGGGAAGGTGGGCCCTGGACGCGTGCTCCTGCCGCAGTTTTCCTGACCTGTTTGGGTTGGAGCAGAGCTGCCCCAGGAGGGCTGCAAGCAGAAGGCCACACCGTTGCCGAGGAGCAGGGGGAGGGCACCTTGCAAGGACAGGGACCCGTTGTCCCCGCTCCAGGTGGGCCGCAGAGCCTTGGTCGGGGAGCCTCAGGGCGGGGAGCCTCGGACGGGGTGGGAGGGCTCTGGAACAGGCTGTGGGAAGCCCCGCCCAGTCGGCACCCCAAGACCAAGTGGAGGAGGCGACAGGCCCTGAAGGGGCAGGGGCGACCCTTGTGTCCAGCCCAGGGCCTGCCTCACAGCATAGGTGAGGTCCCCGAGAGCCGAGAGGAGAGTAGGAATGCGGCGTCGTGGGCAGACGGCAGAGGAGAGGCAGAGGGACGCGCGGCCCTGTGACCCGGCAAGCACACCTCCCGTGAGCACCCACGTGTACCCCAACCAGGGTGTGCCCGGCGTCCCCAAACCAGAACGCATCCTGCCGCAGCTGGAGTTGGCGTGAAGGGAGCGGGGTGGGCTGGGGACTGAAAGGCCGTCCAGCACGGATGTGAACAGCTGCTGCTGCGGGCACAGGACACGTGGGCCGTAGCGTCCAGCAAAGAAGGAAAGTGGGTCAGCTTCTGCTTGCACAGAGCAGGGACCTGCAGGGAGGCGGCAGGGGACCGTGTGTCCTGAAAGCCTGCTGCTCAGGGTCCCTGCACCTGTACCGTCTGTGGCCAAGTCCTTAGGAAGTGACCTGGAGGCAGGGCTGGGCGGCCACAATGCAGCGTTCCCTGTGGGCAGTGGCGTGGCAGGCTCCTTTCTCACGCTGGGGGCCACGGGGCTTGCCGTGGCCTCCCTTAACCACAGGTCTCAGCCTTCGTTGAAGGCACAGTGGGCCCCTCCTGCACCTTGGGCGTTGGTGAGCTTGCGGCAGTGCCCGCGCCGTGTCTTGGGTTGGTGAGGATGTGTGGTAGTCCCCATGGCCTTTCAGGTCATCTCTATGCTGAGGGTTGGTGGCCTTTAGTTGGCCTCAGGTTAGTGCTATCTCAGACAGGGCACGTTGTTATAGAGAAGTCTTTGTACAAGCAGCAGGGAGCGGAAATGCAGTACGCAGAACCTCAGTGGCTGGGGTCACTGCTGAGCCACCCCAGGACTGAGACTGCGTGGCTGGACCCTGCAGCCACTGTGCAGTCTTGGTCTCGGGCTCTGGCACTGAGAAGCAGGAGCCCTGTCCTGTTGCACAGGAAGGCCATGCTCTAAAGCTCCGATTTAAACGCTCACCAGATTTCATCTGCAGAAGTGCAGATGTTTTGTTCAGGCCTCAGGTCCCCTGTGCCTCCCTGCACCTTCCCATTCCCAGTCTTTGGCCCTCTTCTTTAGAGCTGCAGTTTTCTCAGCCGACTGGCTGTGGGAGGAGCAAAGGCTGCAGGTGATGGGCCGTTTCCTGCGTGGGTGCCGTGGGGCCCTCTTGGGTTCCCAGGGTGCCTGTCTCTGTGGGCACCCTGGGGCTGTGCCAGCCTGAGGTGCTCTGGTGGGTGGGAGGGTTCCTGGGGCTCTGGCGTGATGAGGCTGGCAGTCCCTGGTGCTGAGCCGCCTGCCCCTTGCTCCCCTGAGGTGAGCCGCGTGTCCTGCTGGGCAGTCCTTCCCCGCCGTGATTCCCCTGGAACCCCGCAGACCTCCCTGCAGACCCCCCGTTTGCTGGTGCAAGGCCTGGCACCCTGAGCTCTCAGTGCAGACGGTTGTCAGCTGGGCGTCTCTTGTCAACAGGTCCGTGATGCTGGACAGAGCAGAGAACTTCCTTCATGACCACTATGGGGGCAAGGACTACTGGGATGTGAGTAGTGCCGGGCCTTGCCTCCTGTAAGTCTGCAGGTTGTGTCCGTTTGTTCAGTTTCTGAACATTAAGGTGACCCACAGACGGCTCTTCTTTCCACCGCTGACTGAGATCCTGAGGCTCCTGGAAGCCCTGGCCTTGGGGCATCAGCAGTGGATCCTCACCCACCCTAGGGCAAAGGTGCTGGACCCTGTGTGGGGCCAGGTGTCTGGAGACACGGGGCCAGGCTTGGGAGCCGAGCCAGGAGCCTCTGTCCCTGCCACGTGGCCCTGGCTCTCACGTGCGCTCCGCCCTCCAGCCCCTCTCCATGCTGGGACAGGGCTGTCCTCCGGCTCCTCTTCTCCTGACTTGCTGGTGGTCTAGCCTCGAGCTCTGCCTGCTCCACACTCTGGTTCCACAGAGGGGTGTTTTCTCCATGCGACCCCAACCCTGGAATTGATTCTGCCTGGAGGTGGGGAGCGCATCCCTGGGTGACCTCTGAGGACCCACAGTTGGCCTGAGCCACAGCCGGGCCGGGAGCAGCAGGGCGGGTCATGTGGAACAGAGACTCCTGGTCCAGCTGGGCTCCAGAGCTCCGGGTGGGTGCTGCTAGAGTCCAGGGAGTGGAGGGCCTGGTGCGCCTCTCTGGGCTGGGGGTCAGCGGTGCCGCAGCGCTGCCCGCAGGGCCTGTCCCAGAGTCTGCAGGCGGAGAGCGCGGCTGCTCGGGCGACGAGGGGCATGTGGGGCTGGGCAGCTGGTGCCAGGGCGTCAGCAAGGGGAGCGGCACGGGGCGGGCTGTGGCGCCTCTCCCTAGCCCCAGCGAGGTGGCATGCAGCCGTGTGCGGTCCCCAGGGCCTGTGCCCTCAGCTCCGACCTGTCCCCACAGACCCGCCGGAGCATGGTGTTCGCCAAACACCTGCGGGTGGTGGGCGACGCCTTCAGAAGCAGGTACCTCAACTCCACCGACGCCACGGACAGGATCCCGTTTGAGGAGGATTGGACGAAGATGAAGGTGCGTCTGCGTCACCCGGGGTCAGTCGTCCTTCCAGGGCTGGGGAGTCAGGCCGGGCCACAGAGGGACAGGCCCCAGCACCGTGATCCCTGCCGTGCTGCAGATGTAGGAACTTGCTTGGCACGGTGTCCTGCAGTCAGGAGGGGACGTCACTGCCGGCCAGCATCTAGAAGGCTGTTCTAGGAATAAAGGAAGCCCCTGTAGGCGATCTCCTCATGCCACGCGTGGTGAGGGGCGGCAGGGCTAGCTAGACCCCTGAGCACTGCTGGGACACCGACTGAGGACGTGCATGGAGCCTGTGGAAAATCCCATTCTGGTCTAGCATCGTCCTTTTGGATTTTTTAAATGAACGTTGAATGCTTTACACATGTAAGAATGTATTTAACTGTGTGTAAACACACGCGTGTATCACCACGTGTGAGCGGCTCTGTCGGCTCCGCCTGGAAGCTCAGGTTCTCCTGTGGCGTGATCCCCACGAGCAGCGTGCTGGCCGGCCGCGGTGTGGGGTCCTGGAGAGGACTCCTGTGCCTCTGTCCTGGGACGCTAGACGCTCAGCCGTGACTGGGAAGGAAACCTTAGAGGCTTTTCCTTTCCCCGAGTGGGACTTCACTTGAGTAAAAGGGTCTGTGATGCGTGATTGCCTCCTGGTCTTCGCCCGCCCTGCGGTCTGTCTGAGGTCCCTGGGGCCGGGAGGGGAGGCTGCGTGGACACCCCTGTCGCCTCAGTTCCCTGTCCTCCTCCCCAGGTGGAGCCCGGCTCTTCGCTGGGGGGCCCCTACCTCGCAGTCCACCTGAGAAGAAAGGACTTCATCTGGGGGCACCGGAAGGACGTGCCCAGCCTGGAGGGGGCCGTGAGGAAGATCCGCAGCCTCATGAAGACCCACCGGCTGCACACGGTGTTCGTGGCCACGGACGCCGTCAGGACAGGTAGGCCACTCTGAGTGCAGACGGGGCTGTGGCCCAGGGGGCAGAGCTGAGCTGCCTTCGCCTTCCCCATTGCCAGAGCCACACCGGCACCCGCCTGGCGTGCCTGAGTGGACGTGCCTGCTCCACCGGGGCCCCACGAGCAGCCTCTCTGTTTGCAGAGTACGAGGAGCTGAAAAAGCTGCTCCCCAAGATGGTGACCTTTGAGCCCAGCTGGGAGGAGCTGGAGCTGTACAAGGACGGGGGCGTCGCCATCATCGACCAGTGGATCTGCTCGCACGCCAGGTACCTGCCCGCCCAGCTCACCCAGGGCACAGCAGTGCTCTTGGGTGCCTGCGTCTCGGGGTCTTGGTGACCATAGCAGGTGGTCCCTTGCACCCTGGCCATGACCCATCTTGGAATCTCCTATAATGTCCAGTTCTGGCATCCTTGGGCTGACGTGGACCCTTGGTCTCCAGGAGCAGTGACCTCTGAGGCACACTTGCCTTGTTCCTGCTCCAGCTGGGCCTCTGCTCTCCCTTCCTTCCTTGCCCCTGCTCCTGTCCACGCCTGCCCTGGGAGGCCAGTGCCCTGGTGGGGCTCACGTCCAGGGGTGCTGTGTTAGGGGCATGCACAGGGTCCCAGGGCTGGAGGCTTGTGGCCCCTTCATGGCTCTGGAGGGGCCTCTGCGGGTCGCTGCAGCCCTCCTGCACGTCCACCTGGGACGTCGTGGGCCAGCTGGACTGGGACGGTGCAGGCATGATCTCCACATGGCCCCTGCGTGCTGGGTGCTGTGCCCACTCAGGCCTGTGTGGGCAGCCGGCCTGCTCCCACCCACCGGGGTGAGCTCCCCGCCAGCCCTCCCATGTCCCTGGGCACCGGGGCACCAGCAGTGCTGTCTCAGCCTTTGCCTGTGAGGGACAGAGAGGACTGCTCTCAGTTGGGCCAGGTCACGGCCACGCCCACTCCCCAGGTGTGGCCTGCAGTGGTGGTGAGAGCCCGCAGGTATCTGTCCGGGCCCAGAAATGGCGCTGGGGAGTCCCGAGCTCATGCTTCACCCCCTGCCTTGGCTCTCCTGAGAGCCCCACTGCAGGCTCCTGTGTGTAAGTCCTCGCCCATCTGCCTGCGGCCACTCTCGGCCACACAGCCTCCCCTACCTACCCAACTCCATCCCTGGAGTCGCACTCACTCAGCAGCCTACAGTCCCCAGCCCAGTGTGGCACTGCACATAGCACTGGCTCTGGAAATGTCACAGATGGATTGGTTGTTGAGTAGAGAGGGAGGCCAGCCCTGGAGGCCAAGGAGTGGAGGGCCTTCCACCTCCCCGGGAGCTAGAGGCCAACCCAGGAGGCAGAAGAGTAGAGGCCTTCCATCTCCCCAGGAGCTAGAGGCAGCCCAGGAGGCCAAGGAGTGCAGGGCCTCCCACCTGCCCGAGAGCTAGAGGCCAGCCCAGGAGGCTGAGGAGTGCAGGGCCTCCCACCTGCCTGGGAGGCCGAGGAGTGCAGGGCCTCCCACCTGCCTGAGAGCTGGAGGCCAGCCCAGGAGGCCGAGGAGTGCAGGGCCTCCCACCTGCCTGAGAGCTGGAGGCCAGCCCAGGAGGCCGAGGAGTGCAGGGCCTCCCACCTGCCTGAGAGCTGGAGGCCAGCCCAGGAGGCCGAGGAGTGCAGGGCCTCCCACCTGCCTGAGAGCTAGAGGCCAGCCCAGGAGGCCGAGGAGTGCAGGGCCTCCCACCTGCCTGGGAGGCCGAGGAGTGCAGGGCCTCCCGTGCCCGTCCCCCTCCAGCCCAGGCAGTGTAGTGCACATGGGCCCTGGGCTCCCGGGATCCCACTGCTCCTCTACAGGAGTCCTATGTGGCCGCAGCACCGTGGTGAGAGTCCTCCAAGGCTGCGGTGGCCTTGGGCATCTGCAGTGCAGGAGAGGCACCTGTGAGGAGCAGTGGAGGGACCGGCTGGGGGGCCAGGGTGGGCCTGGGCAGTGGGACTGATGGCCAGCCCAGTGCTGACCCCGTGGCTCTGGACCCTGTGTTCGTTTTCAGGTTTTTCATCGGCACCTCAGTCTCCACGTTCTCTTTCCGGATCCACGAGGAAAGGGAAATCCTGGGGTTGGACCCCAAGACGACCTACAACCGCTTCTGTGGGGACCAGGAGAAGACGTGTGAGCAGCCCAGCCACTGGGAGATCGCCTACTGAGTGCCCGCTGTCTGCGCGTGGAGACCTGGCGCGGGGAGCACCCAGGAGCTCCGTCCTGCACGTCCTCCGCCCGCCGTGGGCTGCAAGGGCTTCCGCGGCCCTCTGGGTCAGCACGCAGCGTGTTCCTCAGGACCTGTGCTGCCGCCTCGCTGCAGAACTGGTGTCCAGAGGAGCGGGCAGGATCTGTGGTGAGCGGGCTGCTCGGCAGCGTGGACCTGGACGTCTTCCTGTCCACCATGTTAGAAGTTACGGAACAATAAAGGCACAGGCTACGCCACTTCCACCAGTGGCTGTTCACCACTGCTCGTGGGCCACCTGGTCGTCATTAGCCAGGCAAACTCAAGCTCTTCATTCCAGTCTTCATTTCTGAGCTCTGTGACACACACGTCCTCGCCACAGTGATGTGTAAATGGGTCACAGAGATGAGGTGAGGCTGAGGCAGGGGGCTGGCCAGGAGCAGAGGCAGGGGTCGTGCCCATCAGGGAGTCCGTCAGAGTGTCAGCTTGACCAGCAGCCTGCAGTGGGCTGTGCGTGGTGTCCAGCAGGAGAGACTGGCCGGAGCCTGAAGACAGGTTTGCAGGTTTGTTGCTGTGGTGGTCTTCCCAGGCAAGGCCAAGTGCAGGGTCCTGTGCTCCTGATCAGGTTGAGGGCCCACGTGTCCAGGTGCTCCTGCTTTGGTTGGGTCAGTGTAAGTTATTTGCTGGGTTGTGCCTTAGGGTGTGCCAGGCAGCCAGATGGCAGTGGAGTCTCCCCACCTGGCACTTGTACTCAAGATGGAGAGGTCCATGCGAACTGCTGCAGTGACTTAGGGTCCGGCCCAACCTGAGAGCTGCTGGCTGCACCATGTGGGAGCTCGGGGCAGGGCCCAGCCTGCTCTCCAGAGTGCCCATCAGGCCCGGCTGGGCTGTTGAGCCCGGGGTGTTCCGTGCTGCGGCAGCTGGTGTGGGAGAGGCAGGCTGGGAGCCGGGAGCCGGGAGCCGGCCCCCTGGGCTGTGGGGCCTGTGGGGTCGCCTGGGCCTCCGTGTCTCCCACGGCCTGGGCCGAGTCTCCTGCAGCGCGGAGGCTTTGTCAGCACAGCTCCTTTCCTGGCCAGCAGTCAGGTGGGAAGCGGTCATCAGTGTTGGAGCAAAGTGCAGCTAGGGAGCTGGGCAGTGCCTGAGCCCGGGAGGTCAGAGGTCTTCACCTGCAGGCCACAGGCCCCTTCATGGCCGCGCCACCCACCCAGCACCTGTGGCCCTGGATGCCCCTCAGCGGGACCTTCGAGAGCCCCGCCCAGCCCCTGTGCACACGACCGCACCCATGTGGGTTGGCCGGGTGCCCTGTGCAGGCCGGCCCTCGCCCAGGCACGGCTCCCAGCTCAATTCTGGGGCAGCAGTGGCAGCTGCCCCAGCAGGCGGACCGTCGCACAAGTTTGAGCGTGGCTCCTTCCTCTTGGGCTACGGTCACCAGTGTGCCCTCTTGCTAAGGGTGAGCATGAAGAGTGGCCAGCCACTGCGGCTCCCTGTCCCCAGGCAGCTCAGGCCTCGGGCACTGTAGCCCTGCTGCGCGGGCGTGGTCTGCTGAGTGGACCGAATGAATAAAAGGATTTCTTTTCTTCTGTCTCTCTCCTTTCTCTTCTCCGCACAGAGCTGGCCCCTCGGGGCAGAGGGCTTGATGCAGGCCATCTGCCATGCTCTGACCGTGCCCCAGAAGCCTCAGGTGGTCCTGGTCTGCCACAGTGCCAGGGTGCCCTCAGAAGGTGGCCAGAGCCCTGCGAGAGGTGAGGGGACGCGAGGGAGCAGAGGCAGCCCTCGCTGGACCCAGCAGCCAGTGAGAAAGTGACCTGCCATCGCCTCGCTCTCGGACCTCAGCCTCGAGAGCTGCAGCTCTGGGTTCGTGTGACTGACGAACTGTTGAGCCTTGGGGACTCGTCACACAGCTGTGGCACATTAGAAATCACTGGGTCAGTCTTGAAGCAGGACAAGTGGATCCACAGTGGATCAAGGGGCAGTGACCAAGTCGCCGCTGCACACCCCGACCCTGTGCAGGGTTAGGGTGCACCTTCATATCCCAAACCCACAGCCACCAGGAAGTCAGAGGTGGCGGTGCAGGGTGGGGTCAGAGTGGCCCACCAGGCAGGCCAGTGCCCAGGAAGGACTGGACCACAGAGCACAGCGTCAGTGACCCGTGGGGCACGTCCAAAGCCAAGCTTGCTGCGCAAGGTGTGCCGAGGGGTCAGGATGGCAGCAGCTGGGTCTTCTCTCAGGAGGAGCATTTCTTACGTGCGTCTTGGGGTGAAATGGGGTCTGCCTGGTCAAGGTGCGTATATCCTGGCCCACGTCAACATGGAGGGGACAGACCCAGCCACCTTCCCCACGGCCATCGTCTGTGCAAGCTTCGTGGCCGGCATCTGTCCATCCAAACCTGCCTCCGACTGTTCCTCCTCACCAGCTGGCTCTCCCCAAGACCAGGGAGACACACTGCGCCTCTGGAGACTGGTGTCACCTTCACCGTCCTGTCAAAGGCTCCACGTGTTCTCATGTAGAGGCCGCTCTGAGTGCCTGGCATGGCTGGAATATCTCTGGGGCATGCAGCTGACCCTCAGCAGAACAGCTGCTGGTCTGCGTATGTGGACAGTGGAGGAGCCCCCACGGGAGCGTAGAAGAGGACAGAGGATGGCCCACGGCTGCTGCTGCCCCCAACCTGCAGCAGAACAGGGGCTCCGTTGGACGGTCTCTCCAAGAAGAGGAACAGGGGTACCAGCGCAGCCTCACTCTGTCAGACCTGACCACTGGCCTGGCTTTGGCAGGACCACAGGCTCACCAGGGCCCTTCTGCTCCCTGAGATGGCTCAGTGTCCAGGTGCCTTTAGGGACAGGCCACAGCTGTCCTGTC
Organism: Urocitellus parryii; assembly: GCF_045843805.1. NCBI lineage: Eukaryota > Metazoa > Chordata > Mammalia > Rodentia > Sciuridae > Urocitellus > Urocitellus parryii. The sequence continues at coordinate 225,551,729 of NC_135532.1, read as the reverse complement.
ACATGCAGGGCTGTGCAGGGGACCCTGAGCACGTCCCTCCTTGGGTGGGACAGAACCAGAGGTGCAAGGACAGAGACCCCTGGACACGCCTCCCTGCCCCTTCAGAGTCTGGGCTTGCAACCTCTGCCTGTGGGCCCTTTCCCGTGCTGACCTGGGCTGAGGGTGCACGAGCACCTGAGGAAGACCAAGGCCCAAGCAGGCCTTGTCCTCTGCTCCCAGGGCCTGTGGTGGCTTCTCAAGTGAGAAGGTGACCCCAGCTGCATCCAGTAGGAGAGGAGCCCCCGAGGGGCACTGTGACAGGTGACAGAGAGCATCATCTTGTCATCCCTGACCTCACCCTGCACATTCACAGGCCCGAGGAGCTGCTGCCCATGGTCTCCTGGCCAGTTGTGCCTGGGCCCACAGAGCACACTGTGGTTTGGGAGGTGCCACTTAAGCTCCTGGACGTCACGTCTTCACCTGGGTCTCCGGTCCCCTACTAGGGGTTTGGCACGGGCATCCTTGCTGCCCTGCTATAACCCGGAACTGGTGCAGCAGGGACCAGGTGTGCTCAGTCCCAGACCACACCAGGCCCGGGGGGCACCAAGCTATCGGGGTTTCCCCGGGGACAACGGCTCCGTGTGCTGGCTCCGAGCTACTGTGACAAAGAACACGGGTATTAATTCTCTGGAGGCTGGAGTGCAAGTCAAGGTGTCCCACGCTCACAGCGGCTTCTCCTGCGCCCTCAAGGGTGGTCTCTACATCAGTGCCCTGATCTCTTATGACCATGGTCAGTTGCATGAGGGCCACTCCAGTGACCCCACTTTACCTTAGCTCACATCGGCCCTGTGAGGGGCCAGGGCCAGGGCAGCCACACACAGGTTTGGGGGACCCCAGGCAGCTCTGACACCCCTCTGTGGCACATGCACCACCCCTGACCTACACACCTGTACCTGGGGCAGGGCCCTGCTGTGTCCAGGGAGGACCCACTTCCTGCCCACTGGGCACCTGGGGCTGAGGTGTGCCAGGCACTTGCTCACGTGGAGCAGAATCTGGGCAGGACAGAGGGTGGGAGGGTGTGGGAGGTCAGGGGAGATGGAAGGAGGGCCCTGCCCACCTGGGGACAGAGGGAGAGGTTCTGGGGTTGCTGCTGCAGGTGGGTGGGGCTGTGGGGTCCCCGTCCCCCTCCCTCTACAGGGGCTGGGGGGACCGTCTGGGGTGACAGCACCCGAGCCCAGGCACAGAATGAGCCACGGCGTGAATTCAGTGACCTGGTCGCTGACTGCAGGGGATGCCATGGGGACGATGGCCAGAAAGGACCCTTGGGCTGGTTCCGAGCACCAGCTGTTTCCAGCCCGACACTGCTCACTGCCACAGCTGCCGGCTGAGGGGGCCGGGGCTGCAGGGAATGGCCTGTGACAGATTTAACCTCCGTTTCTAATAAAAGTGTTTTCACGACAAACCAGGCTGCTCTGTCCTTGTGGCTGCCTGCGTGTGGGGAAGGCTCAGGCCTCAGGTCATGAGTGCCCGTGACACGGCCTCCCCAGAACAAGCCCAAGCCCCGGCCGGGCAGCAGTCCAGGACACGGGGCCAGGGCCCGCCACCAGAGACCCCACTGAGTCCTCAGGCCCAGCACCAGGCCACGGTGAGTGACAGCAACACACAGCCTCCGCGAGGGCTGGGGCAAGGGTTCCGTGACACGATGTGGACCTCGGACGGTGTGCACGACCACGGGAGAGACCTGATGCAGGACAGAGGAGCAGCGGCCAAGGGACACGAGGAAACCGGAGCCCTAACAGCTGGCAGCCAAAGCTGGGCCTGGGGTGTCCCAGGAGCACAGCACAGAGGGAACGTGGGAGGGCTGAGGGACACACAAGGCAGCGCTCCCCAGAGGACAGGCCACGCCTGGAGGTGGTGAGCCTTGTCCAGACGTTACCCTCCACGCTCCGGATCCTGGACAGTGAGGGCCAGCCGCCGGAGGAGCCCGGGAAGGGCGACGGCCAGGTCAGAAGCCAGGTGCCGTCCACAGCCACAGGCCAGACCAGAGATAGGCAGCCTGCACACCGCCGGCGTGGGTATCTCAGATCCCACTGGGCAGCGCAGAGCCGTCCGGCAGCGCCAGGCCCAGCCCTGCACACCTTCTTCTGGCCCTGGCTCGAGTCTCCTTGCTGCTGCCTACAGCAAAGCTCCTGTTGGCAAATGCCAGGGCCAGGGCGTCGGTCACCACGCGCATGCGCCTGCGCGCACCCATGCCCAGCAGCCCTTGCTTGGCAGTTTCCAGGCACGTGAAGGCGCTTGACCTGAAGCAGAGAGAGAGAGGGGAGGGTTAGGACATGCAGACAACGTCCTGCAGTACCACTCACAGTGACGCGGGACGTGCCAAAGTCCACAGCTTGTGCCATGTGGGTTGTGGAGGGCCACCCAGCTGAGGCTTGTCTTCGAATGCCCGGGTCCTCTTTCAAGAAGCTCAGTGCAGGGCTGGAGATGTGGCTCAGCGGTAGCGCGCTCGCCTGGCATGCGTGCGGCCCGGGTTCGATCCTCAGCACCACATACAAACAAAGATGTTGTGTCCGACGATAACTAAAAAATAAAATATTAAAATTCTCTCTCTCTCTCTCCCTCTCTCTTTGAAAAAAAAAAAGAAGCTCAGTGCTTTCCCTTCAGTCCATTGCCTGGGGTCCGTCGTGACCCGTCTGCAAGATGCTCAAGTGCTGAGCCCCGGCGGAGCCCTTCCCTGCACCTGGCCCCAGGAGACTCATCCACAGAGAAATGTGTCCCAGGGCACCTGCTCCATGCTCCCAGCACCGAGTCCACCCACAGCAGAAGGACAGCACAGTGCCCTGTCTGCCCTAAAACCAGGAAGGCAGAGACCTGAGCCAGGCAGCACCGTGCCCCATCCACCAAGGCAGGGACAGCCAGCTGGGGCCACTGCCAGCGGCCTATGCAGCCCATCACCCTGCCACTAGCTGAGAGGACTGCAGCTGCACTGCACACCCGGGTTTCTGTGGATGGTCAGGTCTGCACTAAGCAGATTCCCACCGTTAACTCCCAGAGGAGGCACCGCTGACCACAGTTACATCCTGAGCTCACACTGTTGCCCAGCAGCCTGCTATCCCCTTCGCCCTGGTGGCTGGCTGCCCTCCAGTCACCGGCCACCGCAGGTGTTAGATGTTCAGGCAGGTGGGGCTGTGGCCACAGCTGGTGATCTCACTGCCCTACCTGGACAAGAGCCTCCCAGTGCTAGGGCAGGTAGACATTTGGTCAGGGCTCCTCAGAGCCAAGGGCATCATGAGCGCAGCATGCCCCTGTGGTGGAGGACCCGCAATCTGTGGTCAGCGTCACACAGCATGGGGACAGTGCCAGCCGGGAGGAAGAGTATGAAGTTTCAACAGAGTCATGTTCACAGGCAGCAACAGAGCAACACGCAGGTGCAGGGGTGTCTGGGACCCTCTCCTATCTCGGACAGCTTCCCAGGAGGCCCAGGAAGGAATTAGGTCCTGACCAGGGGTCAGGGAGGTCTGAAATCCAGGGGGCACAGGTGCTGAGGGCCTTGCTGCCTGAGCTGAGCTCACGCACACCCAGCAGGGGCCCATCACTGCCACCCCAGCTACACCCAGCTGATTTCACCCTGGACACCAAGGGCCAGGGCCAGGGTGACATGTGAGAGAAAACTTCACGACCTGCCACATAACCGGGTCCCCTCCTCTAGAAACTGAGATCTTACTCTCACCTAGAAGTCAGAGACAGGCAGTGACCCTGACACCGCTGTGCAGCTGCTGTGGCCACAGAACCAGTGCATGCTGGCCACCTGAGCTCCTGTGTCAGCACAAACCCCACCTGCTTCCTGGCTCCTCAGCTCACGGTGGCTACAGGGCCACTGCCCTGTGAGTCAGGTATTCCTCCTGCCCTGCCTGTCCTCGAGCAGTCCAGGAGGACAGGCACTTCCTGTCCTGTGCCCTCTGCCCCTCAGTGAGACAGCTCTGGCTTCAGTGGAGCTGAAGGGCTGGGGGGACATCGCGGGCCTCTGACTCCCGGGGGCAGACTCCGCCAGCAGGAAGCAGAGGCCAGGAAGGGGCAGGGCAGGCGCAACTCCTCCTGCAGACTTCCCAGAGCTGTTTCCCACACAGCCGTCCTAGACGCCCGCCCAGCTGGCCACTTCAGCTGGCCACTGAAGAGTAGCCAGCTCAGAGACTCACAGGGCATCGCTGCAAAGTGAACTCCACCTCCCCACACCAGGCACATGCATCCAGATAAGCCACCAGCACCGTGTGTTTTGCCCTAAGTCCACTCCAAAGGGACACAGGAAGTGGTGGAGAGCAGCCTAGGGACTACTGTTTTTTATTTTTTGGCTGATGAAATGCACTGAACAACCCTCCTGAGGAAAATGAGTGGTCGAATTTAAAGAAAAACAAAATACATCACAGATGATCCATGAAAACAAAGCAATCTCAAGGCACCAAGCAGGAAAGTCAGGAGCCCCAGGAGACAGCTGACCACGGCCGACTTCAGCCTGAGCTCTCTGCAGAACCTGCAGGACTTGAGCGACACAGGATCTTCCCAGGGTGGCAGGGATGCCAAAGGGTGAGTGAAGACTGCTGCGAAGTCGGCAGAGGCCGAGGAGATGCCCTGCCTCAGCTCTGACGCTGCGGACAAGACCTTCCTGAGGACTCGGGGCTCGGTGAGGTCGGTGCCTCCAGTCAAGCTAAGTCTAGGTGGTCCAGACTTCAAGACAGCCACATGCCGGGGGCACTCTCCCTCCCCCACGTTTAACAATTAGGAGCAAACACAATTTTTTTTTTTCTGGGGAAAATCTGAAGACTCAAAGTATTTGAACTCCAACCACCATGTCTACAAAGCCAACTGCTGCTGATGGTGAAGATCAAACCAACAGCAGACCAAGCCACCACAAGATCCAGTTAACAGGTGAGACGCAGGCGGAGACAGGGCCTGGAGAACCATTCAAAGAACCCAGACCGGGAACCAGACCAGGAACCACACCAGGACCCAGACCAGGAACCAGACCAGGAACCACACCAGGAACCACACCAGAAACCACACCAGGACCCAGACCAGAACCTGCACCAGAACCCACACCAGAAACCACACCAGAACCACACCAGGAAGCACACCAGAACCCAGACCAGAACCACACCAGAAACCACACCAGGACCCAGACCAGAACCTACACCAGGAACCACACCAGAAACCACACCAGAACCACACCAAAACCACACCAGAACCTACACCAGGACCACACCAGAACCCACACCAGGAACCACACCAGAACCACACCAGAACCCACACCAGAACCCACCCCAGAACCACACCAGAACCCACACCAGAACCACACCAGAACCCACACTAGAACCCACCCCAGAACCCACACCAGAACCCACACCAGAACCACACCAGAACCCACACCAGAACCACACCAGAACCCACACCAGGAACCACACCAGAACCACACCAGAACCACACCAGGACCACATCAGATCCACTCCAGGACGAGGAGCCAAGGGTGCGGATGGAGGATGTGGCCTGTCTACCCCAAGATTCCCCGCAGCCAAACTGTGTCCCCCTTACTGAAGACACTCTGGGTGACGATCCTGGTGATTCAGAGGGGACGTGGGCACACAGTCCTTGACAGCCACCCGGACTTCAAATCCCGTCTGGACGGAGGACACGAAGCCCCTCTGAGGCCAGGAAGTCTCACGTGACGCTCTGAGCAGGGAGTCGGGGCGAGGGTCGCCTGCCCGCCCAGCCTGTGGACCCCTTGCCCACGCTGACCCTGACAGGACAGAGTTCTGAGCCTGGAGGTCCACGGTCTGGAAAGGCACTCCCGCTCCTTCGAGGGACACCGTCTCGGTGAGGCCCTGGGAAGGGCAGACGGCTGGGAGTCAGGCCCGACACTCTCTGGGCCCAGGGCTTCAGTCCATGCTGATGGCCGAGGGCGCGAGGGACGTAGAGGTGAACTGCGTGTCTGGAGGCCTTTGTGCCCAGGTGGCCGTGTGTGCCATCATCCAGAGACCCCTCTCCTGGATGGGAGGAGAGCGCTCAGGACCAGCAGGGAGAGGCGTGCTGTCCCCAGCTCCCGCTTCAGAGACGTTCCGCTGATGACATGGTTCCTTCTCCCACAACCAGGAGAGTTCTGGTGGCTGTGTGCACGGTCACCACAAGTCCACAGTGAGGCCCAGCCGCCCTGGCGTCTCCAGCACCTTCCGCCTAGGCCTGGTCTGCTTGGAGTCCCGTCCTCCACGGGGCTGTTCCCGTGCCGGCCCCTGGGCTCCCGTCCCCTCCCTTCTCCGCGGGGCCCTGAGGCCTGGCCTTGAGGCCTGGGCTCTGCTCAGCAGGGCACCTTAGCAGGGCACCAGCAGGGGCTTCTCCTGGTCCACCGTCACCTGGGCTGGCCTCCTTAGCAGCCGCTCAGCCTTGTCCTGGGCGTGATGGTGACGGCAGAGGACACGCATGGCTTTGGTGGGTCCAGGGTGAAGTTCTTGCCTCTTCTTCCTCTGACACAAGTTCTGGAAGGAAATGACAAACCTGTGAGAGGTGACACTGGAGGAGACAATGACTGAGATTTTTCTCAGAGTTTAAAGTCCCAGAAAGAAACCTGAAAGATTTAGGAGACCCTCAATAAGTCCAAAGAAAGATAAATAAAAGTAAATAGATTCATGTCTGAATAGGTAATAATATATGTAATAAATATGCAATGATAAACTGTAAAACACAAGGGGCAAGAGAAATTTTCAAATAGTTTTTTTAAAAGATTATTTACAAGGATTTGACAATGCAATCAACTTTTTTTGTGGGGAGTGGGTACCAGGGCCCTCCACCACTGAGCCACACCACCCTGTTTTGTATTCTATTTGGAGACAGGGTCTCACTGGGTTGCTTAGTGCCTTACTTAGTTGCTGAGGCTGGCTTTGACCTTGCCTGCTGAGGGCCATTGCCAAGTAGGAATGACGCATCGAAATTTCCTTGCCAGCGTACCCCATGTTAAATGGAAATTTGCTGTGACATTGCATGTGTCTTTGAGAAAGGTGACCCTGCTCAAGAACCAGGGTGGATCTAGCTTTGAGGTGTATCCTGCAGGTTTTAGGAAGTATCCCGGTTTAGGATAATTTGGGTTTAAGGTGTTCCCTGTTTAAGACAATCTGGGTTTAGGGAAGTTCCAGGTTTAAGGTTATTGCTGCTGGGAATAGGGCGTTCCTGCTGCCTGAGTTCCCGTTGAGTTCTCGTTGAGTTCAGAAAGTATTTGGGACGTGAATTGCGGTGGGCAGAACTTGGATTTCCCCAGAACGTGTGTAGAGGCCGGTGTGAGTTCGGGAATAAAGAATTGCTGTTTGAATCTACAAGTGTGTGGTGGCTCGTGATTCTGTGCCCAGCCAGACTGCGGCACTCGCCATCCTCCTGCCTCAGCCTCCTGAGTGGCTGGATCACAGGCGGGCACACTGCACCCAGCGGACAGTGCCATCATCTCTTGATGTCCCGTGGGCACCATGGAACCCTAGAGCTGTGAGAGTGTTTCGACACTGGGACAAAATGCCTGAGGAAAACAGCTCTCGGGGAAAGAGTGATTTGGCTCCGGGCTTCAGAGGACCCAGCCCTGGCTGGTGGGGTCCCGGGCAGAGGCCTCGTGGTGGCCCGGGAGGAATGCTGCTCAGTACAGAGCAGGCACGAAGCAGGGATGGGTGGGCAGGGTCAGGGACGAGATGAGCCCTCCACGGCACGTGCCAGCCCAGGCTCGGATCAGCCCGCCTCGGAGCCAGAGTCCCCGTGTCCTGTCTCCTCCCAGAGTCCCGTAGGGGGCCACCCTGGTGCCTGTGCGCACCCGACAGAGCCAGGCTGAGCTGGAAACCCACATCCAGTGCTCCCCACCCCAAGGCCCAGCTGGCGGCACAGCGAGGTGCGGGCCACAGCTCACCTCCAGGCCCGGAGGACGGAAGTGTGAGGTTCAAGACACGGCGTCCACTGCTGTGCACGTCCTGGGTTTGGGACGGTGTGAGGATCCTAGGGACCATCTGGGATGAGGGGCCTGGCCCCTCCATGTCGCCACAGTGAGAACAGGTCCAGGTGGCACGCTCGGGCCGTGCACTGCCGCACGTCTGCTTACTTTTAGATAAAGCCAGCTCCTCCATGCACCGGGCCCAGTCCTGGCTCCCTGGCTGCACTTGGAGCCACTGGGCACAGCGGTGGAGAACGGCGCCTCGCTGGGCGCTCTGCGGAGGCCTGCTGTGGGGACCACGGCCTCAGGTGCCAGCGAGTGGTGGGCAAGCTTGGCGAACGTAGGAGGGCAGAGCGTGGTGTCTGACGCCCGCGGACACGGCAAGGGTGAGGGCCACGTGACGTGGCGGTGCCCAGCGCTCTGGGCTCTCTGGGGTCCTGGGCCACAGGTGCCCGCACGCCTGCCGGCGAGAGGACGGAAGTCACAAAGCAACAGAGGCAAAGCCCCACGTGGGCTGGCACTCGGCCTAGTGAGTCACTGTCACCTGGTGTACAACCAAGGAAGACGCTCCTGCCTCCACGTGTCCCCAGAGTCGACCAGACAGGGCAATAACGTGGGAGACAGACGCAACCGCGACAGGGCGTGCACTGCGTCACCGTCACGGTGAGGAGGTCGGTGACAGGCGCCTGAAGCGTTGACACTACCTCGCCGCCTCCCAGGTGACAGAGGAAGTGGACTCCGTCTGCAGGTGGTCCTCTGCAGGCCGGGCGGAGGTGCACCCACCCCCTCCCACGGGTGCTCCAGGCGGGGGTCCGCACTGGGGGAGCCACGGCTGCCACTCCCGCTCCTCGTCACCTCCCGCCGGGCGTCCCCACAGCTGGCCCTCAGCAGCACCACAGTGACAGTGACGGGCTTCTCAGGGGCTGCTTCCTCCGGCCCTGAGTGCTGGACCCACTTCCTGCCTGGCTCCCCAGCACCCAGCGCTGGCCATCTGGGTGCTCTGGCTGTGGGCACCCATGCTGGACGCTGCGAAGAGCGTCTGTGCAGGCCCCGTGTGCCACACTGGGCGCTGTGGGCTGCCCTCCTCTGTGCCGAGGTCTCCCTGCAGCCCCTGACGGCCGTCCCTGGGGGCAGGCGGCTCTCCTTCTCCCTGCTCAGGGACGCGGCCACCTGTCCAGACTGCACAGAGAGTCCCCTGAGCTTCCTGGCCCGTCCAACCCCACCCTTGACCCGAGACCCCAGAGACCCGGCTTGAAGAGCAACAGAGGCCCAGAGGCACGTGGGAGCAGGATCTGCCCGTGTCCCTTGGCCCCCGACAGGACCTGCCACCCTGTCCTTCCCTGTGAGAGGTGGACCCAGGGCAGGGTCCCTTTAGACAGACCCGCCCTCCCACCCAACTGTCCCAGCCCTGGAGCCCTGCAGCCTCTCAGAGGGCTGGGGGTGGGGGCCTCTGCTGGAGGCCGTCCAGAGGTTCCTGGGACTCGGTCCCGCCCAGCTGCCGCGGAGTCCCTCTGGCAGTGCAGGCTGCGCCTCCCCATCCAGCACCCGGAGGGAGTCGGGTCCACCTGGAGGGCCTTCGACAGGTCCCCGGCCCCCACACACGTGTTCCCCGCAGCTCCATGGTTGGAAGGGTGTCACGAGGGCCAGCGCCCCAGCCACCACACTGCGTCCTGACTCAGGCTGCGTCCTTGCAGCCCTGGGGCTGGGCCTCCCCGTCCCCAGGCACCAGAGGTCAGCTCTGCACCGCCACCAGGTAGTGCCCTGGGATGGAGCCCCAGGCGGAAGGAGGTGGGGGCCGAGAGCACAGCCCTGAGCCTGCAGCAGGCCCGCAGTGGACACGGGCTGGCGGGCTGGTGCCGGGTCTGGCAGGCGATGGACCCGCCTTCCTGCTCACGGTACCTGAGCACCCCGCGAATGGCGTGGTTTTGGAAATGTTCCTGCCCAGGGTCGCGTACTGACCAGCATAAGTGATCCTGTGCGGTAAATCATGGCGCACGCTGCCCGGACGGAGTTCCCAGCACCCGGGACGCGCGGGCACCCATGCCAAGCCAGCAGGTTTGGGCAAAGGCAGAGGTTCGAGGTCGCCCTCCTCTGACGTTGCTCATGAACTCCGAGCTCCTTCTCCTTCTCCAGGTGACGGACGCTGGGCCAGCATCAGAGGAAACGCATTCTTCAAGTCTGGGGCCAGGGGACAGGCGGACGGCTGCAGGGCACGGCAGCATGGTTGCCCTGGCCCACCAGCCCCAGAAAGGGCCCGGCAGCTGGCGGACAGCAGCAGCCCTGCTGGCCCTGGGCACCGCGGGGGTCGGCTGAGCATGCCCCTGGGCTCTGGCTTGGGGTGACCTCTGTCTGCAGATGGACGCGGAGGAAAGCGCCCCCTGAACCACGAGGCCCAGGCGCGGAGAGGGGAGCGCACAGGGGAGACCAGGCTTTGGTGCTCCTCACCTGCGGGTCTATCAGCGACTCTCCCTAAGGGGAAGATGATTCTGGTCAAATGTGAATATTGACGTGTAAACAAAGCCTCTGGTTTCTCCCAGTGGCCACCTTGAGCCCCTTCAACCTCGTCTCCTCCCTCCTCCTGCCCAGCACCCCTGCACCCTTCCCCTGCCTCCCCTTCACCCTTTCCTCACCCAGCATGCCCTCCCTGTCCCTGGCACCCACCCCTGTGCCCCTTCCCCATTTCCATCGCCCGGGGCCCTCAGCTGCTGCAGGTCCCCGAGGACCTGAGGATCTGGAGCTTCAGCAGTGAGTGGCAGGCAGTCCGCGTGGGGAGCCACCTGAGAGCCAGCAAGTGAATTCGCAGGCCTCTCCACCTCCACTTCTGCCTCCTGCCTCCTGCGGAAGTGGTCTTCTCTGACCCTGGGCTCTTCTGGGGCCCCTGGCTGTGTAAACGCGTTTACCCCGGGAGCCTGGCACTAGGGGCCCCTGGGTGGAGCCATCCGTAGGTGCCCCAGCGGCTCCGGACCTGCAGGGGTAACTGCAGACAGACAGTCACTGTCACACAGGGAAGCTGTTGTGCTGAAGCTCACCTCGGGGTCCCTGTGCACGAGAGGCCGGGCTGTTCTCAGGCCCCTTTGGAGGGCGTGTGGCTGGAAGGGCACAGAGGAGGTGCATGGTGGCATGTCCCTGGACCGCTTCTGAACCTCCAACAGCAGCCCCCAGCCTGAGTGCTCAGAAATGAAGTGGCCCTCACGCGGTGTAGGCCTTTCCAAGGGCTCGCAAGCAGGCTCCAGAGCCCGGTGGCCTGTGGGAGGACCGGCTCCCCTCCCCAGCCGCCCAGGGGGACCCGCTGCCAGGTGGAGGGCCTTCTCACTGGTCAGTCCTGACACAGTCCAGGGACCCAGGAACACGGAGACATTGAATTGGCTTTTTGGCCACTTTTTGGGGAGTGGACCCAGGATTGAACTCAGGGGCACCCGACCCTGAGCCACCCCCAGCCTGTGTTGTGTTTTATTTAGAGACAGGGTCTCTCCAAGTTGTTCAGCACCTTGCGGTGGCTGAGACTGGCTCTAACCTCGCGACCCTCCTGCCTCAGCCCCCGAGCTGCTGCGGGCACCCATGCCGAGCCAGCGGTTTGGCCACCGTGCCCAGCTGTGGGGCCATTTTTGACAAAATGCTTTCATCACATCGTGTGGTAAATGCTCTTTCATTGGAACCGTGAAGTTGCAGATTTAGTTCATTCTATTTATGGCAAATGTGTTCCATGTGACCTGATCCTTCTTGTCAAACTGATGAACCGAATTAGACATTTTCTGCCAGAAACCGTCTGACCTACTTTTTCGATGGAAACCCAAGTGTCGGCGTGCTCTTCCAGGGATATTAAAGAAAGGCACCGAGGAGTGAATCACAGAACACGTCTTGGGAGGTAGGTCGAGAGGCGATGAAGTCAGGATCTTGAACCCGTAGCCCTAGTGCGACCAACCGCCCACTTCACAAAGCGAGTCTCTCTTGCTTTGTAACCACTTGATGGAAGATGCAGGCCAGTGTCTAGGTGACGTGCTCAGTGACGACAGTGACCAAAGACTTGTCCAGGTGTTCACTGCTCCCAGGTGCTAGACACTAAGTTAAAAATCCTTAAAATACCCTCATCTTTTGTGTGTGTGGGGTGCTGGCACTCTACCACCGCAGCACACCCTCAGGCCTTTTTATTGTTGGAGGTAGGGCCTCACTAAGTTGCTGAGGCTGGCCTCCAACTCTCTATCCTCCTGCCTCAGCCCCCCGAGGAGGTGGGACTGCAGTGTGCGCCAACACACCTGCTCTCTCCTTCTCTTGCTTGGCCCTTCTCTCTCCTCTGGGGACGCTGGGGAGGGGACTGGGAACCCCTCTGGGGACGCTGGGGAGGGGACCGGGAACCCCTCTGGGGACGCTGGGGAGGGGACCCGGGAACCCCTCTGGGATGGGACCCGGGAACCCCTCTGGGGACGCTGGGGAGGGGACCGGGAACCCCTCTGGGGACGCCGGGGAGGGGAGCGGGAACCCCTCTGGGGACGCCGGGGAGGGGAGCGGGAACCCCTCTGGGGACGCTGGGGAGGGGACCCGGGAACCCCTCTGGGGACGCCGGGGAGGGGAGCGGGAACCCCTCTGGGGACGCTGGGGAGGGGAGCGGGAACCCCTCTGGGGACACTGGGGAGGGGACCCGGGAACCCCTCTGGGGAAGCTGGGGAGGGGACCGGGAACCCCTCTGGGGACGCTGGGGAGGGGACCGGGAACCCCTCTGGGGACGCTGGGGAGGGGACCGGGAACTCCTCTGGGGACGCTGGGGAGGGGAGCGGGAACCCCTCTGGGGACGCTGGGGATGGACCCGGGAACCCCTCTGGGGACCTGGGAATGGGACCCGGGCCTCCTTTGGGGACGCTGGGGATGGACCCGGGCCTCCTTTGGGGACACTGGGGATGGACCCGGGAACCCCTCTGGGGACCTGGGGATGGGACCCGGGCCTCCTTTGGGGACGCTGGGGATGGACCCGGGCCTCCTGCCTGGAAGGTGAGGGTCTGCCCTGAGCCCCGTGGCTGGGCCCAGCCCTTCCTTCATTAACTCTGTCAAGTGTCAGAGCCGAGTGGCCCTGGTGCCCGGAGAGGAAGGGTGTGTGCCAGGAGGCCGTCCAGCAGCACCAGGCACCAGGCTCATGTTTGCAGTGGTCAGTTTTCAGTTCTTCCCAGAAAACATGAGACTGAGTGTGAAGAAGGGACCCAGAGCCGCACCCCCAGTGAGTGCTGACCCTGGGAGAGGGCGTGCTAGAGGGCCCAGGGCCCAGGGCTGCACTGGCCCCCAGGCCTCCCCTGGACAGCTGGGGGCCGTGGGTCTCCCCACACGTCAGTCCCCATCTGCACAGCGGGCGGCTGTGGGCTGCAGCCACTGGGTGCCACCCTCCTCCACGCCCTCCCCGTTAGCCACGGGAATGTCAGCCAGCAGAAGACCCCTGCCAGCCCCCAGACCACCAGACTCCGTCCCCCTGGAGGCTCCCAGGGGAGGTCAGGGTGCATGTTGAGACCAGGGGCTCTCTATGGACGCGGCTTTGCAGCCATTTTCCCCTGAGGTCATTACCAAGGTCCTCTGGAGACTGCCGCCTGAGACACAGTTGGGCCCTGGGCCACCTCTGCTTCCTCGTGGTCCGGGAGTGAGGGCCCCCGGGATCCTGTGGTCATCCTGTCGAGGGCCAAGGCTCTCCCCGTCCACTGGCCACACTGCCATCACCCCACCCCAGGTTTTCGGCCCTCCCTGTGGGGTCCAGGAGGGCCCCCTTGCATGTGGAGTGGAGGCCGAGACCACCTGGGGCTGGGTGGCCCTGGGTGGGGTGGGCGCCGCCCTGCTGCCCGGAGGGCGGAGAGGCACACAGTCCAGCACACCGTCTGTGGAAACAGCTCGTTTTATTGAGAACGTCTCAGACCCTCTGTCTGCGGGACAGCGCCTCATGCTCAGCTCGGCCGGCCTCAGACGGAGGAAGCTCATGCAGGGGACGTGTGGCATACACAGGACACACACAGAGGACACGAGGGCCACACCCTGGCCACAGCTCCTGCTGGAGCACACTCCCACGGCGTCCGAGCCTCAGCCACCTCCAACAGCAAGCAGCGAGCAGGTGCCTGCGGGGCCAGGGGTCACCTCACCACCACACCCCACGTCCAGCAGGCCGGGCCCACGCCACCGAGACCCGCCGCCTGGCAGGCCAGAGGCCACCGCATCACTTCCCGGCATCACAGGACCCCAGAGCGCCAGCCCAAGGAGCCCGCCAGCCTCGAGCAGAGCCTCCACCTCCGCGGGCCTGGGCACCAGGGGAGACGCAGGTGCACCCCAAACCCAGGTCCTCTGCCCTGGCCACGCGGACTCTGGGACTGATACAGAGGGATTGGACCTGGGGACAGAGAGTGACCTCACTTTGCTTCTCCTGCTGGCGTTTCTGGTGCGTGGCTCAGGAGTGGAGAACACTGCCCACACCCGTGCACAGCCCACCGGCAGCCGCTCTCCAGCACCCGCACCCGGAGCTGCTCCCGCGGGTGCAGTGACCTCTGGCAGTTGTGACGCCCCGGGAACCTGGCTGGGGCCGCCGCTCACACACTGAGATGAAGCCACTGTGTGGTCAGGAGACAGGAAAGGATGATGGAAGTAGAGACCTGAGTCGAGCTGCGATTCTTTGGCACCCCTGGCTGGAGACTACTGCCTGCGGCCTCGGCAGGGGTGGCCAATGGCCAGCCCTGCCCCACCACTGCGGCTGTCCACACAGAACATGTGGCCCACCTGAGACTCCCACACGCCCTCCCACCGCTGAGCCAGCTGCCTGGCAGAGCCGTCCCTGAGCACCCGGGGGACAGTGTCTGGGGCACAGCACTCCAGGGGTCACTCACAAGCAGAAGAGACCCCGCCCCCCACTGTCAAAATGTCAGAACTCAAAGATCTTTTCCTCAAAAAGTCAAGTCCCTGATTGTGTCAGATCCTGTGAGCCTGCAGGTCCAGATCAAGGGCTGGATGGCCAGGGCCACCATGGCAGGACTGCCCCCGGAGGGCAGCGTGAAGCCAGCCCCACGGTGTGTTATTGCGTGTGGGACGTGTTCCTGCTGGACTCCAAGGCTGAAGCCCACCACCAAAGACAAGTTCACCTCCAGTCGCCCGAGCACGATGCCTCTGGCAGACGAGGGGACGGCCGGGGCAAGGGGGACCCAGCACTGCCCAGCACTGCCCAGCGTGGCAGCGGGTCTGAGACCAGCAGTGGGGGCTGGGGTGGGCCTGTCTGTGCCCACTGCCCCTGGCTGTGCCCTCCCGCCAGGCGGGGCGAGCCCAGGGGACCGGAGCCGTCTGCCCAGGCAGCGCACTCAGCTCTCAGCCTGGTCACTGCAGCCACGCCCCGCTCTCTGGCTGCCTACTCCCAGGGCACCAACAGCAAGGTGGACAGCCCGGTGCCACCCAGGCCTCATGCCTGGGCGTGGGGTTGCGGGTCTGGGCCTGCCACTGCCGTGGCCCCAAGGCCCCCTGGAGCCCTCTGGAGCCGACAGGCTCCTGCCCTCTAGTCCTGGAGCTCCAAGGCACCTGTGCCGCCTCCGAGCGCAGGTCCAGGTGGGCCCTGGCTGCTCCTGCCCAGAGGCTCCCTGCGCAGCACCCCGGGGACCTCAGCCTCTGGTGCCCACCAGCCCCAGGCTGCCAGTCAGCTGGAGGAGTGTCTGATGAGGCCGGAGGGGGGACGGAAGTGCCAGCGGCCAAGTCCACCTGGGCACGCGGCTCCCTCCCTGCGAGGGCCTGGCCGGGAGCCTGGGGCCCAGGCCCCTCTGGCACAGCCACCCAAGGTCCCCTCCGTCCACAAAGGCTCCAAGACCCACATGACCAGCCAGCAAAGGACGCTGGACATGCTGCATCTTGATGATCCAGAGTGAACTGAGGAAGGCTCCCATGACCCCACCCAGGAGTACGGAAGCTTCCAGAGGCAGCGGAGGAGCAGCCGGGGTCACATTCTGCAGGACTGGGCACCGAGGCCCCACCAGGGAGGCCTGCGCGCCCCTCGGGGATCCACTCCAGGCCCCACCCCCCTCCATCCCCACGTTTTGCAATTAGAACCAGGTGGCATCCAAGTGACCTGACATGTTCACTTCTTGTTTTATAGACCACATTCCTAGCTCTGAATAAATTATTTATTCGAGGATCTCACACGCGCCGTGTCTCCGTTCCTACACTCAGGAAGCCCTACTCAGTAGAACTCGATCTCTAACGTAGATTGGAGTTGGAAGCAGTCACCGGATGACTCAGGAGGGGACATGAGTGCACCTGTCCCAGTGCAGACGTGAGATGCCCGGCACCCCACAGCCCCACACCTGCCCTGGTTGGGTGCGTGACGCCAGTGTCCCTGGCCCGTGCCTCACCAGGGTGTGTGCCTGCCCAAGTTCAGAGGTGAGGTTTGGAGATGGTGCAGGACACAGTGTCCCTGGCCCTCGCCAGGGTGTGAGCCTGCCCCAGGCCAGACGTGAGGTTTGGGGATGGTGTGGGGCCGACAGCCCTGCACCCTGAGCTGGGCCCACGGGTCAGGGTGTGAGGGAGAACTGGTCCTGCTCCGTGGGCTTCTCCACCCAGGCGCCCAGCCCTGCCTTGATGAAGGCGGTGAAGAGACGGGCCTTGGCGGCCTGGTACTCCTTAGCCGCCAGCTTGGACTCGTGGTAGGTGGTGGGCTTGAGGATCTTGGTCCGCAGCAAGTGGGGAGGCACCTGCGGAGGAAAAGGGAGCGTGAGAGGCGCCCTGCGGGACCGACACACCACCCCGCGCAGAGCTCTGACCACCAGGCACCAGGACCACCCTGGCCGGGGGGACAGCCCTGAAGCCAGGGGGACAGCTCCTGCAGCAAACAGGCCAGGGCTCTGCGGCGTCCCACCAGGGAGCCCACTACACACCCCGGGTTCTGGGGCCAGGCTTCTGGCAGACCAGCTATTTCCCGGGCTGGGTGTTGGTGACCACAGGGACACCTCACTGCCCTGCAGGGCCAGGGGTCCCTGGTGGCTGAGCTGCAGCGCACAGGCCTGTCCTGGGTGCCAAAGGGCAATTTCTATCTGAGCCCCCATCTCTGTTCCGGGCTTGATGGAAATAAAATCTAAGGGTCACTGGCCACACGTCAGGGCTGATCCTGGGAACCGGGCCCTGTGGCTCACAGGAGAGCTGTGGGGCTCTGGGCGGAGGGCTCAGCAGAATCCAGGCGGCGCAGCCGAGAGGACAGGGGGCGGCGGCTGGCCCTCCATTCCCGTGGTCAGCACTGAGCACCAACATGAGTTCCTCGCGGGACAGTTTGGATCTGAGATGGCCCCAAAGGCCACGTGGTGAGGCCTTGGTCCCCAGCCTCTGGTGCTGTGGGCGGTGGGCTCGAGGGAGGAAGCTGGGTCCCGGGACCTGCTCCTCGCTGCCCTCCCTGCGGCCCCTCCCGTCCTGGTCGCCATGAGGTGAACAGCTCCCTGCCACACTCTGCCCTAGGCGTGCTGCCTTGTGACGGCCAGCAGGAGGGACCTGGGAGAGCTGCGAGGCGGGGCTGAGGCGCCCAGAACAGGGTGGGCAGAGCCTGAGGGCAGCTGGGGGACTGGAGAGCCAGGCTGGGCTGCTGGTGAGGGGCCCTGCGGGCCTGGACCCAGGGCCACCGTGCTACGAGTCATGCTCCGAGGCTCTGGGTGAGGACCCAGCGTATGTGGTGGAGGGATCCGAGGCAGCACAGCCGCCAGGCCGTGGGATGGGGCTGCTGGACACTTGTGGTCAGATTCACAGTGGGAACTGGGAGCGAAAGCAGAGCAGAGAGATTCTTAAAACTTGCAGCTTTGCCACAAAAGGAGCAGGTCTCAAGGTGGCAGGGACGGTACCTTTGCCAGAGAGACTACAGCCATTAACAAGAAGCCAAGTACCTCACCAGTGCCAGGGACCCCAGGGACCCCAGGATCGGGGGACAGCCCCAGGTGCCTGCTCACACAAGGCCACTCGGCCGTTTTTCTGTGATGAATGTCCCTGAGTTCAGGGACACTGCATCGGGTCACTGCAGCCAGTGAGTGCTCTCGCCTGCCAGACCCTGGGGTCCCCTGGTGACGCTGGTTCTGCAGGCATGGAGGGGCCGCACGAGAGGTGGGAGGCCAGCCGGGCGGCCAGGCGGCGTGTGGCGTGTCAGGCTGAGCTGAGGCTGCAGGGGAGGCCTGGGCGTCAGAGAGGCCAGGGATGGGCAGCGTCTGCCAAGCCCAGCTGCAGGCAGAGAGCAGAGCCACCCGGGAGAGGCCACGTGGCCAGGCTGGAGCAGGCCTCCCAGGCCCCGGGAGCTCGCCTGTCACCACAGGCCCGTCTACAGGACGCGGGGTGGGCCTGGCCAGGGTCGGTCCTGCCTGGCCCGATGCCTCCCTGTGCCGCCCGCCCTCCTCCCCCTGGACAGGCACGTCTGCCTGCGCCTGGCCCACCACTGCACGAGGACAGGTGGCTTCCTGCTCGACGCTGCGGCTCACCACTAAGGAGCTTCAGTCCTGGGCTCTGTGGCAAGGCTGGGACAGTCGAGACCCGGGGACCCTGCGGTGGAGCCTGAGGCAGGACATGAGGGTCTGGGTCTGGGATGTCTCCCACAGCCCCGCCGCAGGGGGAGATGGAGCGGCCTGGACAGGCAGGGACTTTGGGAGGGGGGTTCCCTGGGTGTGCACTTGGTGTGTGAGGGGACGGGGGCACCTGGCACTTCTGCTCTGTCCCTGCTCCCAGCTGCCCTGAGGTGAGCACCTCAGTTCTGCCCTGTGCTCCCCTCCATGATGTGCCTTGTCACGGGCCGAAGCAGACCCTGAGACCTGGGGGCGAAATGAACTTTTTCTTCAAGCAGATTTGTCTCAGGTGTCTTGTCACAGTGGTGACGAGCCAGCGACGCCCTCCCACGGCAGCCCGGGGCAGTGAGGAGGGGTCTGCCTCTGAAGCAGCTTTGGGCCTGGGAGCTGAGGACCCACTTCCAAGCTCAACACGACGGGAAGGAACAGAGAGGGCCCAGACGGTCCCCCCGGGAAGGGTGTGGGGACAACCACGAGGACGGGGACCCAGACGGCCGGGGCGAGCGCGCAGTGCGGGGAGGGCACCTCAGTACCTTGCCGTGCACACGCATCCAGCGAGAGTACAACGCGTGCTTACACAGGCGCGAGGGGCGGCCCAGCTCGTCCTTCCCCGTGGTGGCGTTGATGACCTCCAGGGCGCTGTCACCGACCGTCCAGTTGACGCTGAAGTTGGGCGCCTTGCCTGGCTGCCGCGCCTCTGCGTTGCTAATGCCTGGAACGGAGCAGTCACAGAGAGCGACATGAGCCTGTGAGCACGTCCTGGGACAGGAGGGGACGTCCGGGGCAGCTGGCTGCTCACACACAGTCACAGGGCAGCGCCAGCAGAGTGCCATCTGCAGAGGCACCCACACCTCCACTGCCACCGCGCTCTGGGCCCAGGCCAGCAGCGGGCCAAGAACCTGCAGCACACCCTGGGGGCACACTGGTCGGCGACAGGGCACGGGCCACAGCTGCCTGCCACGGAGCCTCAGCCCACGGGGGCCAACAGGGCTGGAACCTTGCAGCCTGCGGGGGTAGGAGCCATCGTGGTTAACTCGGGTGCTGCCAAGAGAGCTGGCGGAGTCCTCCTCCGTGAGCCCACCCTGTGTGCCCCGGCTGTCCAGAGGCCAGGCGCCAGGCCCCACCGGCCCCCAGGCACGACACCCAGTGGAAGAGGAGCCACGGCTCTCAGCGAGTGGCTTCCCACTTGCCAGCCCTGCCTCAAAATAAGAAAACAGGGCTGGGGACGTGGCTCGGTGCAGGACAGCCCCGGGCTCTATCCCCAGCAGCACAAGATGAAACAGATGAGAAAGAGCATCGCAGAAGACCACTCCGCACAGCACAGAGTGGACATGGCCAGGAGACCCCGCCTCCTCCCCTCCGGCCTCTCTCTCTGCAGGACCGGGCACTGGACCCAGGTGCTCGCGGTAAGCTGCCTCCCCAGCCCCGTAGTCTGTATTTTGAGACAGCGTCCTGCTGAGTTGCCCAGGCTGGACCTGCGATCCTCCTGCCTCAGCCTCCTGAGGAGCTGGGTCACAGTGTGCCGCCAGCAGGTGAGAGCAGATTCCTTCCAGAAAACAACACAAACAGGACGATAGGAGCAGC
The DNA here is from genome assembly GCF_045843805.1 of Urocitellus parryii. Classification (NCBI taxonomy): domain Eukaryota; kingdom Metazoa; phylum Chordata; class Mammalia; order Rodentia; family Sciuridae; genus Urocitellus; species Urocitellus parryii. Next base: position 225,531,701 of record NC_135532.1, on the reverse strand, counting down.
ATCTTGTGAGGGCCCGAAAGAAGATTAAAAGGCGGCATCCACAGTCGCAGCCAAGTACATGTCAGAGTGAGACCCTCCAGACACAGCGGGGGTCACCACCCTCCGAAGAACCCAGCACAGGAAGGCCAGAGGAAAGGGCGGCCAGGGAGACCAGCTCCAGGTGGAGGAGGTGGGCTCTGGAAACGGCCGCTACAGGACAGGCCTAGGAGAGCGTCCCCATGTCAGTGAGTGCCCTTAAAAACTGACCACCCAAACAAAAATCGTCTGTGGGGTTTTAAACAGATATCCACGTCTCAGGAGTAGCTGGACACGGTGCCTTTACTCATGTATCTCTCAGTGGGGCTGAGAAGGGGCCCCTGGCCCCACGGTGCTGGGCAGTGCTGGACCCCGGAGCCTGGCCCAGCCCTGGAGCGGGATTTTAACACTCAGAAGACGGTGCAGGACCACACAGCAGGCCGGAGAAGGAGCCTGTGTGGGTCACCGTGCAGGAGGCTGTGCGGCCTCAGAGGAGCGAGGCACCGCAACAGACCTGCAAACCCACAGAACAAAGAGCGTCAGAGGGACCAAATGGAGTGCACTCATCAGTCTCCGCAGAGATGGGGAGAGACAGCTGAGAGCCGTGAGGGGCAGGAGAGAGCCAAACAGCGGAACTCGGGGGACTCCGTTTTGAAGACCAGCCTGTACCTCAGAGCAGGGCCTGTCCCAGGAGGGGGGTGGCCCTGTCCTTGGAAAACCCGTTCCTAGGCACACAGCTACCTGCCGGGTCATTTGTCCGCACCAGAGGTCCTTGACTCAGCAAAGGCAAGTTCCTGGAAAGACCAAAAGAAGGCCCCAGGCCACAGCAGCCACCCACCAGGTGACATGGGAGACACCTGAAATGCCAGGGCCCCCAGGGGTTTGTGATTGGCCACGTGACCAGGCCACCCTGCAGTTTAGCACACTCTTGCAACCCCTCCGGCCTAGACCAGTCAGTTCAAAGGTATCCACCATGTGAACTAACCCATCAGCCACCCAACTTGTTCCCGCCAGTGAAGGTGCTGATCCAGGTAAGAGTTGGGTTTGACTTTCCTGCAGTGTGCCATGATTTGCTGTGTGATGCTGTGACACATAAAGTATCCCCCCCCAAAACCTATAAATCCTCAGTGACTAAGGGCCGCACTCACTCCCTGGGACGGCTGCATCAGGAACGGTTGTGAGTCCAGGCTCGAGCTTGCAATGAAGACTCTGGTGTGCTTCATAGGACTCGGCTCCTGGAGGTCTATGGGGTCCCAGCAACCTCAGTGACCACGACGAGGCCTACGGTCCACGGACCTCAGAGAGGAGGCAGGATGGCCACTGGTGGCAGGGGCCAGGCCCTAACCCACATGCCGACAGGACTTGCTTTTAGTAGGGAACAGCTTAGAATAAAGGGCCATCACTAAGACACCGGGTGCTTTAGCAATGAAGAGAGAGCTCAGGAGGCCAGGACACAGGTTCCTGCAGAGAGAGGAGACTGCCTGGGGAACGGGATCCTCGGTCCTGCATCTACCTGCAGAGCTGCGGAGCCCCAGCCCTGGACAGAGGAGAGGTGAGGACGGGTAGTCAGAGCCCAGAGAGCTCGGGGAGCCCGCCCAGCACTCAGAGCCAGGAGAGGGCGCAAGGGCAGAGTAGGGTCCATCTGAAGGGCCAACCTGATTGGATTGAGAGGAGGATGGAGAGGTTCTGGGTGTGTCCGTGAGGGCGTGTCCAGGAGTGATGGGCACGCGGGACAGCCAACTGAAGTGGAGGCCCTCCCTCGTGTGGGCAGCACCGCCCAATAGGAGGGCGGCCTGGATGGAGAGAAATGTGGAAGTCAGGCAGCCCCCTTCTTGACGGGTCCTCGATTCCTGCTGCTGCTGCTGCTGCTGCTGCTGCCCTCTAGGAACCGACTCTCCCTTCTTCTCTTCCACAGGGGCCTCTGCCGGGATTCTCCAGGAGGCTTGGGTCTCAGACAGCAGCACGGTGGCCCCCTGTTCTGGGGCTTCAGCCTCCCGGACTGCGCAGCTACTGGTTCTCTCCGCTCTCCAGCCTGCAGATGGCCACGCGGGACTGTCCAGCTTCTGGTCACGTGAGCCAGCCTAATAAGTCCCCCTCTGTAATCATCCTTCCTGTTGGTTCTGTCCCTCTAGAGAGCCCTGACCAGTACCACTCCCAGGCATCCTAGACGCCTTGTCTTCTGTGCCCTGAGCACAGGACAGCAGCTGGACACAGCAGGAGCCGCCGCCCGAGGGCCGGCGGAAGGCAGCGAAACCAGGGCTGGTTCTTCAGGTGACAGAGGACTTGGTGGCCCTTCAGCCAGGCAGGCAGGGAGAGGGGTCACCACAGTGACCTGGGAGCAGGAGACACTGAGCACACTGAGGGCCACACACATCTTCTAAGCAACAGCAAGGCACTGCCCTCCAAGAAGGTGACAGTCAGAGGGAACGGCCACTTTCAGGAAGTTGTGGGTCTCCAAACTGAAGAAAAGGGTGAGCAAAAAACAGTCCTGTATTTTAGAAACTGAATTCATAGCTAAATTTTCTCACAAGCAGACCCCAGGCCCAACGACTTCACTGGAGAATTCTACCATCACTCAGGGAGGTGCTCCCCTCAGCTACTCAACACTTCCAGAAAAGCTGGGGGACATGTCTCATCCACGTCGCCACAGTCCAGCGTCCCCAGGGACAGAGCACCTCAGGGCAGAGACGCCCCAGAGTCCAGCAGGTGGGATCCAGCGAGTACAGAGCAGGGTGCTGCTGACAGCTGCCCAGGAGCACGGGTGGAAAAAACTGAGAAGTGACCACACGACAGTCTCAGAGCCGGGAAACGCACACAGCTCCCGTTCGCGGCTTCTCGCCCTGGCAAACCAGGAACAGAAGAGGACCCCTGCAGGAGCCCAAGCTGACAGCATGCAGCCGTCCAGGCTGGCTCCTCCCAAGGCCACTCGCGAGACCATGCTGTCCAAGTGCATGTCCCCACACAGGCTTTGGGTCTATCCAGGACAGCAGGACAGCAGGAAAGGAGGAGGGCAGGGCCCCAGGGCCACCTGTGCACACCACTTTATGGCAGCTGGTCAGCGGTGGATGGGCCACAGGCAACTGGAAATCTGAGCGGCTGTGTGGCCCTCAGCGCAGCCAGGAAGTGAGCCACCTGGATTCAAATCTGACCAAGGGTGTGCAGCCTGCCCTGCAAGCCAGGTGCGTGACGGTGGCCTGGGTCAACTGGGAGACTCCGGTCACCACGCAGTCCTCCTCAGAGACCCACACAGTCGGCAGTCCACCAGATCAGCCGCCTTGTGCAGATCCTGGGAGCCGAAGGCCACGGATCCGGGGAGCCCAGAGAAGCTGGACTCACAGGTGCACACACCGCCATCCCGAGGGGCTGCACACCTCAGCTGAGGGTCCAAGGAGACAGACAAGCCTGGTGGGGAGGACCGTGAGGAGGGCCACAGGCACAGAGCCCTCTGGACTCAGGGAAAGTGAGAGGGAGGACTTTCACCCACCCGCTCTGCTGGAACGCAGTCCTGTTAGAAGCGGCAACTCGGACCCCCCAGTCTACGGCACCCGCCGCACAGGCGGACATGACCCTCAGGGAGAACTCTGGCGACTGTGGACGTGACTTGAGTCACACCCCGGGCCTGGGTGAGCACTGTGACGAGAGCTGGAGACACACCTGGCTGGGAAGTGCTTTCAAACCATTTATGGGATCAAGGACGTGTATCCAGAAAACGGGCCAGTGGTCTCGGACGGGTGGTGAGGTCAAGGAGCCCGATGACAGTGCGGGAGGTCCAAACCATCACCGAGGAGGCCGCAGAAGAGCGGTCAGCAGTGAAAAGGTGCTCGGCTGCCCAGGCCCCTGAGGGTTTGGTCTGCAGTGTCCACCGGAGCCGAGCCTTGACCTCGATGTGCGGGGAAGCCCGTGCCCTGGCTGGCTTTCAGCTTGTGCTCTGTCCAGCTTTGGGATCACGGCCAGGCCAGGCCCTTTCTACAGCTTGGGGAGTCCCTGGAGGGGCTGGCGTGTCCCTAGACAGCTGGCGGGACCGTCTGCGTGTGCTGGGGACAGTTCACCTGCCGACACCTGCCCAAGGCCTTCCCTGAAACCCGCTCGGCCACTGACTGTCCTCAGAGTCTGAAGTCTGTGAGCCCCAGGGCCGGACACACGGTGCTGCTGGACCCTGCTCCCCGGGGCCGGGCCGGGGCTCAGGGCAGAGCCCTTGCTGCCGCGAGTGGGGCCCTGGGCTCCATCCTCAGACCACACAGAAATAAGCAAAATAACGGCGTGTGTCACTGCGAATGAAAGAACTGGAAAAGAAAAAGAAACCCGCTCCGCGACCTGGAGGCAAGCCGCCGTCCCCTCGCTCTCACCGTGAGTCACGCCGACCCTGAGTCACGCCGACCAGCCGGCTGGCAGCCGGAGCCTGTTTGGCCCTCTCCCGTCAGTGCCTCTGGTGACTGGTGGATCTGGATCCTCTCCCTGTTTCCTATACCTCCACCCTCCCCTCCTGCTCTCCCATTCCCATCTTCTTCCCGTATCTTCTGTTAACTTGTTCACTCTTTTCCCGATTTCTGGGACTGAGAGCTTGGTTGTTTCCTCTCAGGTCACCCCACGGGGGTGACCTCCTCGCAGTGGCTGGGCCCCGCCACCATTTCCTCCGTGTGTTCTAAGTAAACCCAGGGACGTGCTGCTTCCTGTCCTTTCCAGGGGCAAAGCTTTGGCCTTTGCATCTTAAGGACGCAGAGCCAACTCTGTGGCAGAGGAAGTGCCTGGGGCCCTGGAGGAGTCTGGGTGACAGCTCTCCGACAGCTCCTGAGGAGCCTGGGATGTGGTCTCTGACCTCTGTCGCCAGCTGCTGGGCCACACCTGGGTTCTGCTGCTTCGTGTCTGGACTGCTCCTTCCTGAACAGCTTTGTGGGTTTCCTGGAGTTTGCACTCTCCTGGGTTTTCTTTTGCTGTTCGCCTGCACTCTCGTCCCGCCAGCTTCCCGGGCCTTTGCTGGATGGGGACATTTCACTCCGCGAGCACCCTCTTCAGAGCTCCTCCAGGACTGCTCCTCTTGGGTGTGGCCGGCCGCCCTCCCCACCCCTGGATCTGCGTTCCGTCTCCTCCTGTGGAAGTCTCTCCGTACTGCCAGAGCATCTGCACGGATGCTGGGTGTCTTCTGAGTCCTTGAGCATCTCAGACTCACCCTTGCCCCACACTAGACACCACCTGGCCGCAGGAAAGCCACAGGACACTCCTCAGATCCCGTCCCGCTCACCAGGCACCGACACGGCTCACGAAGTCGGACGCGCACGTCGTTGAGGTACACGTCGGGCCACTTCCTCTGGTTCTGGCCTTCTGATGGGGTGCGAGGACTCCGGGCGTGGACCTCCCCAGAACCTCGGGTTTGTGTCGGGCCTGCACTTACAGACGTGGCACTGGCCAGGGCGCCCGGCGCGGTTTCTGCTCTGGGTCTGTTCCTCACAGGTTGTCCCCTGCGGTGTTCCTCAGAGGTCTGCTGAGGGCTGCTGTCCACTCACGGTGCCGAGAGCATGCAGCTGGCGGCCTGGTTCCTCCGTGTCTTTGCCGAGTGCTCGACTGTGGGCAAGGCCCCACCTCTGCCAGTGCTGCCGCCCTGCTCAGCTCCCCCGTGGGGTGGCCAGGGGCCTTGGCCCTGGCCCTGGGCCCCAAGGCACTGAGGCTGCCAGACCCTCAGCATGGCCACTCCCTCTACAGACATGGAGGCCAGGCGGGAAGGCCAGGTGGGAAGGCCAGGCGGGAAGGCTATGCCAGTGGACCCCCCCCCCCCACAGGAGGTGGCTGGGTCACAGGGTGCCTTCACGGGGGACCAGGGGAGGTGGCTGTGGGGGTGGCTGGGTCATGGGGGTACTGCCCTCAGAAGGGGTTGATGAGTTCTTGCTGTACCCTGGTCAGTTTCTCAAGAGCCAGTTGTTAGTAGAGTGACCCCAAGTTCTGCTTCCTCCCTCACAATGAGATCTCTTCTGCACAGACTTGGCTCCCGCACTTTGGTTCCTTCTTGTCTTATAAGATTCCCTTGCCTCAGGCTGAACATGGGGCTGCCCAGTCTTACGTTTTAGCCTCCAAACTGTGAGCTATTGACCTCTTTTGTTTATAAAGTCTCCAGGCTCCAGTATTTTGTTATAGCAACATCACATAGAGGGCAAAAAGTGGACACCATCTTTAGCATCATGAGGAATTCACACACCAACACACAGCACGACACTCCAAGCTGCAGGGGCGCTCCAGGCTCCAGGTGCCACCGCCAGTCCCAGCACTCAGTTCTGTCTTCTTGAAGAAGAAGGTTGTGGTTAGGGAGCTCTCAACTCTGAGCCCAGACACCTTCGTACTCCCGTACCCGGCACCCTGAAAGAGCCGCACCTGCTCTCTCCACAGAGGCGTGCTAGCGGCCAAGCTCTCAAACACGGCAGAGACACGCACACCACAGAAGGCTGTTTTAGTTTAGGGTTAGGGTTTTAGTTCTGAGCATCAAAAAGTAAGTAAGGGGTTACTTTTAAAAGGGTAAAAATACCTTAATTGTGTCCTTTTAAATAAGGGTGGGCTTAGAAGTTAAGACCCTTGAATTCAAAAGCTCCTGTTCTCTTTACTGTCAGCCTCTGACATTCTAAAAAAAGAGAAGAAACCAGCAAAAAGGGCGTGAGAACAGGAGAAGCCACTGCGGAGAAGGCCTGCCAGTCATGCCCGCCTGCCATGCTCGCCACGTGGCAGGGGCCTGGCACCCGAGGGTGGACACCCATGGCTGCCCCAGCTGCTCAGTCTGGGGCAGCCGACACTGACCCAGCGGCCACAGGGGCAGAACAGGCCTGTGGTGGGAGAGCAGAGGCCGCTGCTGGCCCCTCTGGGAACGCAGGGTCTGTGCCTAGCCAGAGCCCGCGCCTTGCAGAGGGACAGGGTGAGCAGAGGCCAGGCACCTCTCCTGCCAGGCGGGCAGCCGAGGCCTGAGGACCCGAGGCATCGGGGGCAGTGAGCGCGCGGGGTACTTGCCGCTGAGCAGGGGCTTGTTGAGGGTGTAGAGGGGCGGCAGGTCCTCGATGTTGGAGATGCGCTGGTACATGGCCCTGGAGAGGTGGTCGCCGTGGTACAGGCTGCCCAGGATGATGCTGGAGAAGTAGACGGGCTCCACGAAGATGCTGAGCAGGGAGCCCTGGGTGCCCACCACGTTCCAGCTGTGGGGAGAAGGACAGCGCTCAGTGGCACCCGCCGTGACCGCCCCGCAGGGCGAGGTCCAGCTGCCTCGGGGAGCCTCACAGGCAGGGTCTGCTGGACAGCCACGCAGAACGGAGCTTCCTGCCGCCTGAGCCAGGACAGCCGGGGGTGCTCCAAGGCCCTGGCACAAGGTGCCCCAGGAACCTCAGGCCTGCGGGGCCAGCCCGCCCTCCACGCCCCCAGAAAAAACAGCTCCGACGTCACTGCAGGCCCGGGAGCCGCCCCTCCTTCCCGTGGGCGGGAACACAGCACTGCGCACGGCCGGGAGGTGTGGGGGCACTGACCCTCCTGCCCAGGCTGTGGCAACCCAGAGCCACCGCACACCCCTCAGCCCCAGACTGCCCAGGCGCCAGTGGGCAGGCCACCTGAGGCCACAGAGGGACCTAAGTGGGCCGACGAGGCCGGGTTCGAGACAAGCAACCCAACGCAGAGGAGTGAAGAGCCCAGCCCCAGGTGGAAGGGGGCCAGGGGAGCCCACTCTGGGGCAGAGGAGGGGGCTGGCCACGGAGGCTCCCTGGGGCTTCAGGACTGAGCACGGGCAGGTCCCGGGCTCCGGGATGGGTCGTAGGCAGGTGGGGGCAGGGGCAGGTGGGGGGACGGGGAGGTGGGGGTGGGGGGAGGGGCAGGTGGAGGCAGGAGCAGGTGGGGGCAGGGTCAGGTGGGGGGTACGAGCAGGTGGGGGAGGGGGAGGGGGAGGGGGTGGGGAGAGGGGCAGGTGGAGGCAGGAGCAGGTGGGGGCAGGGGCAGGAACAGGTGGGGGCAGGGGCAGGTGGGGGTAGGGCCAGGTGGGGGGCAGGGGCAGGTGTGGGCGGGGGCAGGGGTGCTCCTAAGGCAGCAGCTCTTGGACACAGGTGTCTCAGGAGAGGGCTGACCAGATGTGCCTTTCAGAGTCCCATGGGCAGTGCAGGACTCAGGGGACGCATCAGCCCGGGTCAGAGGGAAACAGCGAGGGATAGGGCAGTGCTGGTGCTAAGACACCTGGCCAGGTGTGGGACTGGAGGACCTGGGTGGTGAGGTCCAGGCCCAAGCATGCTCCAGACCCACTCTCACAGCACAGCCCACCTGCCCAGGTGATGTCCCCTGCTGGCCCACGGACGGAGTGAAAGGTGGGAGTCCAGAGGTGGGAGCAGAGGGGTAGCCCAGGTTGAGCAGCAGCTGGGCCTCAAACCCAATCTGCCCCAGCTCTGACCTCATCTTCTCAGGCCACCAGGGTCACCCTTGGGTCACTCTTGCCTCCTCCCTGTCAGGGCCATTGGCAGCAGGTCCATGGGATCTGCTTTCAGAACAGGTTCAGGGTCCAGCTCTGACTACCTCCACTGCGGGGCCAGGTCAGCTCTAGGAGGAACCCGGGATCTGTCCTCAGCCTGCCCAGCCAGCAGCTGCAGGGCCCTGTGCAGATGCAGGTGGCTCCCAAGGAAAGGCCACCTGTGCCCCGGCCCACAGGCCTGCGCCCCCAGGCTCCAGGCCAGCCTCCCGCAGCTCCTCAGCCTGGAGCACGTCCCAGGCAGCGTGGCCACAGCTGCTCCCCTTGAGCCTCCTGCAGAGCCTCTCAGAGAGGCTCTGCCGGCTCTCACTGCCCCTACCCTGTGTGAGCGGCCCTCCCCTGCCCGGCCAGAGCCTGGACACCATCAGGACGGCCGTCTCATTCACGGATCCCCCGTCCCTGCGCAGCAGTGCCAGCCCAGACGGCACACTCGAGGGTGGCCAGTCCTCCAGCTCCTGAGCTCCCTCCTGCCACCCCCAAAGGAGGTGGAAACAAGTTCCCTGTCCTGATGACTGGACACTAAAGACCCAGGGCAGACCAGGAGCCTCCTAGAACCCAGCCCCAGGCTCCTGCCAACCGTCCTGCAGAAGCTGTCTGTGGGGAGCCGCTGACTCTGAAGGCACTTTCAAGGGCCCAGGGTCTCCTGGAGCCGGCCGAGCCCTGTGTGGACCTGGGGGCCCCACGGCCCACTCTGCCGGCAGCCCCCAGCCCCCAGAGCACAGCCCTCGCCGCCTCCCGGAGCCCAGGGGCCTGCCGTGGGGGAGTCCTAGAAAGCTCTTCACCGGCTGGAGCATGTCCCCGGGGGCCCACCAGGCGTCCACACCCGTCCAGCCTGAGGATCAGGAGCTCCACACACTCTGCCCCGGGAAGGGCCTGCCCAGAACCCACCCACCCACGCCCAGACCCAGGGTCACGAGGAGCCCTCCTGGTGCGCCACCGGGGGAAGGCAGGCTCGGGAGTCCCGTGCCGTCCTCTGCTGTGCTGGGCCAGGTCATCTGTGCTGGCCTTTTGGCTCACTCTCTGAGGGTGTTTCTGGGAGCACTGCCACCAATCTGTGCCCTGGACCCACACAGAGCCCCACCTGGCCCAAGAGACGCAGCACACAGAGGACACTGCCACTGGGCCCAGCGGGCAGTCTGCCCAGCTGCAGCCCCTGCTGGGCCCACCCTCCGTCCTCCCTGCCTGACTCTGCCCCGCATCAGCAAGCCATCTGTCCCCACCTGGGGGGTCCCTGTCCACTCCCACAGCCCAACATTGCGCACAGGGAACTGCGGCCACCAGAGTGGACTCCAGACCCATCCACACTGGGGCCCCGACCCACGTGCCTTGGGGCTGTCTTCCTGCCACTCTGCCTGCCCGCCGGCTGGACAGACAGACAGGCACCCTGGTGCCCTCCAGGGCAGTGCTGTGCCCCCTCCCCACGCTGACCTGCCACATCCCTTGGTCAACAGGCAGTGGACACAGCGGGGCCCTTGTGGGGGTAAACAAGCCGGCTGCCTGCTCCTGCTCCCCTGGTCCTCCACAGTACCTCAGGGGCCGTGAGCTCCAGGCAGACACCTGCCACTTCCTGGTCACCTGTGTCCCCTCTAGGGATGGGCTTCCCTCTTCCCTGGGTTGGCCTCGGCTCTTCCTCAGTCAGAGCATCGGACACACCAAAAGAGCCTGCTGTAGGGCGGGTCCCTGGGTCCAGCCCCATGTGCGCCTCCCTCTGCCAGACGAGGACGTCCCCCCACCCAGCCAAGCCCTTGAGTCAGTGCTAGGCAGTGCAGGGGGAGGGACGTGCTGGCCATCCAGTTCCAAGCTCTGGGCTCTGCTGGTACGTGGATTTTCTGAGGGGCCTGGAGACTAAGGCGGCAGTTCCAGGTCAGCTACATTTGCTTATTTTCCTGCCCTACCCAAGAACCTGCCTCAGGGGCGACCAGAGGCCCCTGGCCACTCTTCATGGGCCTCTCACGGTCAGGAGAGGGCTCTGCATGTCTGACAACAGGCCATTGTTTGCTGTCCATGAAGCGTCAGGCCTGCCTGCACAGCTCTTGCTCCTCCACGAACACGAACAAAAACAGGAGAAGGTGTCTTTTCCTAAATGCTCCAATCCCAGCCCCCAAAGAAAACAAAGTATCAGGCCTACAGAGAAACATGGCACAGTCAAAGAACCAAACATAAATCTCTATAAATAAACTGACCTTAAAATAATGCTACATGACAAATAATTTAAAGTAATAACAAAGACCTGTGCAAAGGAACCACAGATTCAAGGACTGAAAAATGCAGTAACTGAACTGAAAACTTCACCAGGCAGAAGGAAGGGCAATGAACTTGAAGACAGGTCAGTTGAAATCACTGAGCAAGAGAAACAAAAAGAAAGAAGAGTGAGGGCCTCGCCGTGCAAGGCCCTGGGTTCGACCCTTAGCACCACATATAAATAAAATAGTTAGGAAAAAGAAAAAAGAAGGGAAACAGTAAAGAAAGTCTATAAAATCACAAGACACTGCCAAGCCGACCAATACACATATTCTATAAACCCCAGAACAAGAAGAGGGAGAGAAAGGAGCCGAGAGCTTATTTGAAGAAATAATGGCTAAAAGCTTCCCCAATTCGAATAAAGATGGACCACACAGATTCAAGCTCAAGCGAAACCAGGCTGAGTGCAGGAGAACAGTGGCCAGGCACATTTCCATCCAATTGTCTAATCAAGACAGAGTGACCTGGAACTCAAAAGCAGAAGTGGATGGTCACAGGTCACATGCAAGGGCGCGTCCATAAAACGGCCATGAATTCCTCAGAAGAAACTGGGCGAGCCAGAAAGGAGAGCACGATACAGTCCCAAGGAAAAACCTGTCAACCAAGAACAGTTCATCTGCAGACCATCCTTTAAAACGGAGAAGTCAAGACATCTGTAGAGGAACACAAGCGTACTAGGTCTCACAAGAAGTGCTAGGGGGAGTCCTTCCGACTGAAACACGCAACAGTGAACAGCCGCTTCCCTGGAGAATGTTGGCTAACAGAATCTAAATCACAAAACGTACATAGCCATAGGTCGATATAACGGGTATACACTTAAAGATGTGATCTGTGTCGTCAAGAACAAAGTGTGAGGAAATACAGTTATAAAGCAATAAAGTATTTATAGGTTATTGAATTAAGTTTTAAAAAGAATACTATAATTTTAAGATGTTTTGTGTAATTACAATGGTAACCACAAAGAAATATCTAGAATATACACAAAAAGAAAAGAGGATCATTGCAAGCAAATCAAACAAACATGGAGATGGTAAGAGATGAAGGCGGAAGAAGAAGACTACAATCCATACAGAAAATCACAGAATAGCAACATTAAATATTTCCTGTTCAGAGTCATTTTAAATTTTAATGCATTAAATTCTCCCATCAAAAGACACAGATTGGCCAAATGGATTAAAAAGACAACGACAACAGACTCCGACTATAAACCGTCCGTGGAGATCCACTGTGGACATGGAGACGCACGCAGACTGAATGTGAGGGCAGGAGACGCGCTCCATGGGACTGGAAGCAAACAGGAGCACACCTTCGAGTGTCAGGCAGAAACTTCACATCTTTAGAGCCACAAAGGGTGATATCAACAATGGCAAAGGGTCAGTGCACCAAGAAGAAATGACTATAAACATTTGTACATCAACACTTAGCGCTTCTAAACATCTGAAGCAAACTTTAACAGAACTGATGGGAAAAATAGACACAACATAATAATGGTAGAAAATTTCAATACTCCATTTAAAAAATGCATAGAACTATCAGGCAGAAGAACAGAACAGGGGATTCGAAGAATACACAGACCACTCGACCCAGTGAGACACACAGAACATCCACCCCAGAGCAGCGGACCCTATTCCCAAGTGCAACTAGATCATTCTCCAGGGTAGACCACATACTAGGCCACGAAGCAAGTCTTAAAGATTCAAGGAAAGTGAGTTACACAAGTATCCTTTCCAGTCCCAACAGAGTCGAGTCAATATCAGAAGGAAAACTAGAAAATTCAGAGACATGTGGAAACGAAACGAGATGCTCTTACACCAGGAACCAGAGTCCCGATCAGCATCAAGACGGCGGGCGAGAGGGAGGCTGCACCCCCAGGTGAAGAGCCCCGATTTTCAGGGAGGAGGGGGAAGAGGGGACTCACTAAACTTCAATATTGTACAGTCAGAGTGTCTTAGGGACTCGGTTTGGGTACACTGAGCAAAGGCAGGAGGAGTCTGTGGGAGCTGAGCCAGCTGCAGCAGGGCACTGGGTGCCACTCAGGGCAGGTGACAGGCAGGCAGACAGCCCACGGGCCAATCTGCCTGGAAAGACCTACATACCAGGCCAGCAGCCTGGACTGGCCCGTCCAGAGGCTGCACAGCGACCTGGTGCTTCCAGCGCTGTTTCTACACTGGCAGCCCAGAGCTGGGGCAGCCAGGTCACACGACACTGCCAGGTCCCAGCCAGCGCCTCCACACAGCCTAGGGCACACCTAGCAGAACACTAGTGGAACAGGCACAGAGAGGACTGCACGCCCGGCAGTCCAAGTCAGAAGGTCAGAGGGGAGTCCAGCTTGCTTCCCTTTCAGTCTAGCAGTTTATGTGACCAGCTGCAGCAGGTCAGGAGCCCAAACAGGCGGGAGTGACCACACTCAGGGATTAAGGCTGTGCTCATGGGCAGCAGAGGGTGTGGAGGATTGGCTCCTGGACCCCACGAGGGGAATTCTTGGGAAGCTCCTGGGATCCAGACCCCAGACAGACCCCAGGCCCTAGGGGTGTGTTGCTCTATCATCTCCAGAGCAGTCACCACCCAGCCAAGCCCCCGGGGCCTGATTAGACCTAAGTCCCAGCCTCAGAAACTCCACTGCAGCAGACCCACCCTGGGATGCTCCAATCCGGTCACCTGACACACTTCCCTCCCCATTCTACCCTATTCTGGTGAGAAGGGAGCTGAGAGCTACTTCAGCCAGCTTCCATCTTAGGCTACTCCAGCTGCAGCTTAGTGAACACAAAAAGAGGAAGGGACTACCCACTCCCAGCCCCTTGCTCTCCCTCCCAAACACAGCCCAAGAGAAAAGTGGAAAGGAGGACGTGTGGGCATAGAGGGGGACCATTCATTCCCAGTGGCTGCTTGACCACCTCAGGAGAGATGATTCCATCAGTATTTTTTTTTAATTAAGGGTCCCTTTCCTCCCTTTTCTTCTTTGTGTGCTCTTCCTGGGCGGACTGGGCTGCGGACCTAGGCCTCCTGGGCGGACTGGGCCGTGGACCTGGGCCTCCTGGGCGGACTGGGCCGTGGACCTGGGCCTCCTGGGCGGACTGGCCCGCGGACGTATACACATTTTGGTTTTGTCTGTCAGTTTTGATGACAGCTATTTTGTCTTCTGAGGCTGGGGTCTGTTTATTTTGTTTTACTGTCTCCGTCTCTACCTTCTCCTCCCTCCAAGGCCACATCCTCTTGCTCTCTCCACCTCTCCATCGAGCCACTCCCGTCGCCGTCTCTCGGCGCACCTGCACATCCTGACCTTCCTGTCACGCTGCCCTTTCTCTGAAGGAGCTTCACTTTTACAGCTTCTGGAACCACGTGGCTCACATCGCTGCCACCCCCGCCAGGGACAGCCCTGCAGGGCCTGCTGTGTACTGGACGCCAGCTCAGGTTGTGGTCACCTCTCGTCTCTGACCCCACACTCCTGTCGTGGTGATAAGCAGGGCAGCTGTGGGTTGTTCGTGTCCGCCTGTCCTGGGAGTGCTGGGAGGTCGAGGGTGCAGACGGTGCTGCAGAGGAGAGCCCAGCCAGGAGACGGGGGCCTCCCTCCAAACACAAGTGACCACACTCCAGCTTCAGCAGCTTTACTACAAAGAACAGAAGGGACAGAGCAAAAACCCAAAACCTAACTAACAACAGGTTCCGAGTGGGAATGACCGGGAGGCGCTCCCATGGACATTCACTCCTGCAGCAAAATCAGAGCTGACACAAAAGCTTCAGGTTCAGACCTGCAGGGGCCTCCACCTAGACCACGCCGTCCCTTCAGAATCTACAGAGTTGTCAAGGGAAGAAGAGCAAACCGAGGGTGAACTCCCACACACCCTCCGGACGCAGCACGAGAAGGACCCCACTCTCTTGAGACCCTCGGGGAAGGCGGAATCTCCAAGTTCTGACAATATACACAGTATCAAAATACACTAATTATATAAAAAAACTAGCAGGGGAAACTCCACTCTAAAAGCCACTTGGAAATAGGTCAGGAAATTCACAACAGCCTGACGTCCCTGCGCATTTCACCAAGAGGACTTGCCCTAAAGAGGCCCACGCATAAGGGCGGAACCCAGATTCCTCCCAACAGATGTGTGAGCCCAACACAGAACACAGGAAAAAGCAACATGAAAAGACCAGGTAACACAATGCCTCCTGAAGTCAAAGTTCACCACCAACTGACTCTAAAGACACTGAATTGGATGGAATATCAGATAAAGAATTCAAAGCGATGATTATTAAAATGATCAATGAATTCCTAGAGAACACAATTGACTTAATTAAGGAAATCATTACAGGGTATGAATGAGAAATTCAACACAGAGCTAGGGATGTTGAAAAAAGAAACAAACAGAAATCTTGGAAATGAAAGTCACAATAAAACTTTCAGTTGAAAGTCTCTTAATAGAGTAGACTGCTGAGGGCCACAGCTGAGTCGGAATGGCCCCTGGCATTTTACCAGAAGTAATGGTTGTGAGGCGAGCCATTAAGATGATGCTGGATTGATTCAATTGTATGTTAGACCTTTACTGTCCACCTCAGGCGCCACTACTTTGGAGTTCTCGTGAGGATTGCCTGGGGAGTTCGCGTTGGTTGGGGAAGTTCCGGGAGAGGGAGTTCCGGTTGGTGTGCGGTGTGTCCCGGAGAAGGCCCCATGGGTGGCGTTCGGGGGAGTTTGGAAATAAAGTTTGTTCCTGCTTGAGTGGCTTGTGATTTGTGCCCAGCCAGACTGCGGCATTTGGTGGCCCGTACGGGAAACGCCTGAAGCTCGGAGGTAAGTAAAATTGCTTGCCCTGAGGGAAGGCGAGAGAATGGGTGACCATTTCAGAAAACAATGTGTTCTTGTTTTGATTTGTTTTGTTTTTGTTTCAAGCTGCCTATCCCTAGAACTTTCTCAGGCAAACTGGGAAAAATGGTTGGCTCAAGGGTTGAAGTTGCTCGGCCCTGAGGAAGAGATAGAGATAGACCACGAATATACATTTCAAAAAAATAGGAAAACTGATACAACGATT
The DNA here is from genome assembly GCF_045843805.1 of Urocitellus parryii. Lineage (NCBI taxonomy): Eukaryota > Metazoa > Chordata > Mammalia > Rodentia > Sciuridae > Urocitellus > Urocitellus parryii. Next base: position 225,515,954 of record NC_135532.1, on the reverse strand, counting down.
TTTTGTTCAGTTTTTGTTTAGTTTTGCTTCTGTTTTGTTTTGAGTTATCTTGTTGAGTTGTGTTATCCTTGTAGCAGAAATATGGGATCAGAAATCAGCAAAAAACAAACCAAAAGAATGTTAAGTAAATTGTTAGAGGAAGGAGGCACCCCAGTAAAACCAAAAACAGTCAGGGAATACATTGATACAATACAAAAATGTAGCCCATGGCTTTTTAAGGAGGAGTTGTTGAATATATCACAATGGGACCATCAATGTGAAGATTTAAGGGAAAAGGAAAAGAAAAACCCAGGAACTCTTCCAGTTGGCACATTACCATTATGGACGTTGGTACGATTTTGTTTGCCTAGTCCAAAGCCTTCAGTTCAGACTATAGTAGAAGATCAAGTAAAAGAGAAGGTCTCTCGAGCTAGTCAGACAGAGGAAGAAAATTTAAAGGAGGAAGAACTATCAGGGGAAAAGTTACAATAGGAGGCTGCTACTAACACCTTTCTATCACCAGAGGGCGTAAGTGTCCAACAAATAGTGCCGCCTATGGGATCCTCAACCCCCATGGCTGATAGATGGGATCCTGAGACAGGACCTCAAAGATTACCATGCCCTGCATTTGAACAGGCAGGAGGGCAGCGAATTCACCATGCTCTAAATTTCAAAACAGTGAAGCAGTTAAAGGAGGCTGTAACAACCTATGGTCCCCAAGCACCCTTCACTGTAAGCTTGGTCGAATCCATTACCAACTTGAACATGGCACCAGCAGATGGGACTAGTATGTGTAAAGCTGTGCTAAATGGAGGACAATACCTGTTATGGAAGGTTGCCAATGAGGAATTTTGCATGGAGACGGCTAGGCGAAATGCAGCAGCTGGTTATCCTCAGAGAAATCTAGATATGTTGTTAGGAAAGGGATCTTATGAGGGTCAGCTGCAACAAATCGAATATGATCCTGCTATATATTCAGATTGCTGCAGATGCAGTTAGGGCATGGAAGACTTTACAAAGACATGGAGATTTACAAGGTCAATTATCTAAGGTAATACAAGGAGCTAATGAACCTTACGCTGAATCTATAGATAGGCTTATTCAAACAGCTACCAGAGTTTTGGGGGACACAGAACAAGCAATGCCACTAATTAAACAGCTAGCCTTTGAGCAAGCAAACAGATGGTGTAAGGAGGCCATTAGACCACGGAAACATGGAGATTTAAACACATATATCAAATTATGTAGAGACATTAATGAACAAGGACAAGTCCTGGCAGCTACAGTACAACAGGCTTTAGATGCCAGGCCAAAAACATGCTACAATTGTGAACAAACAGGACATTTTAAAAGGAGTTGCCCCATAGGAGGAGGGTTTAACAAAACTAGGTATCAAAGGAGTAGAATACTGGGTATTTGCCCACGATGCCATAGAGGGAGACACTGGGCTAATGAATGCCGTTCTCAAACCACCATAGAGGGTACTCCATTATCAAAAAACGGACAAGGATCAGGTGTTTATCCATGATATCGTGGAGAAAAGCATCGGGCTCCATTGACAAAAAACGGACAGGGGGGCCCAATGCTCCGGGGTCCATGACCACAAATATACGGGGCACTAGAGGAACCCAGCAACCCCATCAGGGTAGTGCCCAGGACACACTGTCCATCAGATCCCTCATCAGACAAACCAGAGGGAGCGCAGGGTTGGACATCTGTGCCTCTGCCAGATAAGTACTAACTCCAGAGATGGGAGTTCAAATCATTCCCACAGGAGTAAAAGGATCTCTTTCCAAAGGAACAGTAGGCTTATTATTGGGACGCAGTTCTTCTACTCTAAAAGGACTTATGGTAAGTCCTGGGGTAATTGATCCCAATTATGAAGGTGAAATAAAAATTATAGCTAGTTCTCCAAGGGGTATCTCAGTAATTTCACCAGGAGATAGGATTGCACAGTTATTAATAATACCCAGCCTACATGATAAGTTTCCAGTCGTACTATAGAAGGAGGTTCCAAGGGATTAGGCTCCACAGGTGTAGATTGGGCTATGCTTTCTTTAAATTTAGATTCTCGCCCCATACTAAAACTAAACATTCAAGGACATGAATTTAATGGGCTACGGGATACAGGTGCAGACCTTAGCATTATCTCTCGTCAAGAATGGCCAAAACATTGGCCGTTACAACAAGCCACTCAAATGTTTCGAGGCCTAGGAGTGGCGACTAATCCCCATAGAAGTGCAATGGTATTAGATTGGAAGGATCCTGAAGGATGTGAAGGAACTATACAGCCATATGTATTGGACCATCTTCCTATAAATTTATGGGGACGAGATGTCCTAGATCAATTAGGTTTGACATTAACAAATAACATCAATCCTAATGTGCCCACTATTAGGGCTAGACAAGGTTTTAGGAAAGGAAAAAGATTAGGAGAAAAAGGACAAAGTATAGTGGCGCCAATACAAATAGATCAAGGAACAGACAGACATGGATTGGGTTTTCAGAAGGGGTCAATGAGACAATCAAAATTACTTGGAAATCAGAAAGACCAGTATGGGTTCCTCAGTGGCCCCTAACTAAAGAAAAGATACAAGCAGCCCATGACCTGGTCAAACAACAATTAGTGGAAGCACATATACAACCTTCTGTATCTCCCCATAATACTCCCATTTTTGTCATCAAAAAGAAATCTGGTAAATGGAGATTATTGCAAGATTTAAGAGCCATTAATAATGAGATGGTTATTATGGGACCTGCTCAATCGGGGATTCCTCAATTGTTTGCTTTGCCAAAAAACCTGGTATGTTTTAGCTATAGATATTAAAGATTGTTTTTTTTCAATCCCAATTCATCCTGAGGATAGTCCATGTTTGCATTTACTGTCCCTGCGTTGAATCATGAAGGTCCTGATCAGAGATATGAATGGAAAGTACTCCCTCAAGGGATGGCTAACAGCCCAAGTATGTGTCAAATTTATGTTAACAAAGCAATCCAGCCACTTAGAAATCAAAATCCTGAACTAGAAATATGTCACTATATAGATGATGTATTATTAGCACACAAAGATAAAAACACATTGCTAGAATGTTTTGCCACACTTACAAACTTATTAAAAAATTATAATCTAGAGATAGCAATAGATAAAGTACAATTAAATTTTCCAATTAATTATTTAGGAGTTCTATTATTCTCAACCATGGTCCGTCCACCAAAAATTCAAATACCAAGTAGATCAACTCAAATCACTTAACGACTTTCAAAAGTTATTAGGAGACATAAATTGGATAAGGCCTTATCTAGGCATACCAACAGGAGAGTTGGGACCTTTATTTGATATCCTAAAAGGTCCATCAGATCCAAATTCACCCCACATGTTAACACTGAAGCAAGAAAGGCATTAAAAATCATTGAAACATATATGGAAAATATGCATTTGGATAGAATTGATATAAGTTTGCCTTTATTATTTATTGTACTACCAACAAAAAATATTCCTACAGGAGTATTTTGGCAAGAAGGTCCATTATTATGGATGCATTTATCTTATTCTCCTAACACTATTCTTACTAGGTATCCTGAGGCTGTAGGACAATTAATACTCAACGGAATAAAAGCAGCAAAGGGAGTGTTTGGAATTTCTCCCAATAAAATTATTACTCCATATACTATGGATCAAATTGATGAGTTAGCTAATGAGTTAAATACTTGGGCAATAATCATGTGCAAATCTAATGTTTCATTTGATAATCACTTACCATCTAATCCTTTGTTGTCTTTTTGGTCATCGCATCCTGTAATTTTTCCAAAAATGACAAGAAAAACACCTATCATGAATGCTCCAAATATATTCACTGATGGGTCAAATAATGGTACAGCAGCAGAAGTTACCCCTGGTCAAACTTTTACATTTTTAGTACCCACACAATCAGCTCAAAAGGTAGAGCTTAATGCAGTATTACAAGCTTTTGTGATGTTTAAAGATTCTGTATTTAATTTATTTTCCGATAGTCAGTATATAGTTAATACTATAGTATCCCTTGAAGATGCTGGTAGGATTTCCCCTTCCTCTACTGTTTTCTCTTTGTTTTCCACTATACAAAGTCTAGTCTGGGACAGAAAAGATCCGTTCTTTTTAGGACATATCAGGGCACATACAGGATTGCCTGGAGCCCTTAGTTTGGGCAATGATTTAGCAGATAAAACTACACATGACATACATATTTTCTCTACACTAGAAGAAGCTACAAATTTTCATAGAAGGTTCCATGTTAATGCTAATACTTTACAAAAGCGTTTTAAAATAACTAAGGAATAAGCTAGACAAATAATAAAACAGTGTCAAAATTGTGTGACCTTTTTACCACAAGTTAATCTTGGAGTCAATCCTAGAGACTGATACCTAACCATATTTGGCAGATGGACGTCACATACTTGCCAGAATTTGGAAAATTAAAATATTTGCATGTTTCAGTTGATACTTCTTTCGGATTTTTGATGGGCTCCCTTCATGCCGGAGAAAAAACTAAAGATATTATAGCTCATTGCTTACAAAATTTTGCCACTGTGGGCGTTCCAAAACAGATAAAAACAGATAATGGTCCTGGTTATACTTCTACCTCTTTTAAACAATTTTGCTCATCATTTGGCATTACTCATATAACAGGAATCGCATACAATCCTCAGGGACAAGTCATAGTTGAAAGAGTTCATCAAACTATTAAAATGTTCTTATTAACGCAAAAAGAGGGAATTGGGAAGGGGAATATATCCCCCAAAGATAAACTTAAAATAACCCTTTTTACTCTAAACTTTTTAAATTTGGATTCATCGGGGCTTAGTGCTGCAGAAAGGCATATGTGTCCAAAAAATGTACATAAGCCTAAGGTACTTTGGAAGGATATTCTAACAGGACAATGGAAAGGTCCTGACCCAGTGATTGTCTGGAGTCATGGGTCTGTTTGTGTGTTTCCACAGGGAGAACAGCAGCCGATTTGGATTCCAGAGAGACTAACCAAAGCGATTTCTACAGACCAAAAAGAAGATGATTTGACTCAAATCCACAACAGCTGATATCCAGAGCTCCAGCTCGGCTATTCTTACATCTGCCACATTTGTTCTCCCACACCTGGAGGCTAATGATTAATGAACACCATTAAGGCCTATTTCAAATGTAAAAAACCTTGGGGCTTGCTTGTGGGAATACCTTCAGACCCATATGCAAGTTACAGAAAAAAGGATGGGATATCCAAAGAAGAGTCAAACCCAGGTGGTAACCAGGATGTCTTTTTCAATATCTATTTTATTATTGTCCTTTCCCACATCATGAAGTTCTACTTTATTTTTTGAGCTCATACAGACCTAGGTTAATGTTTTGCTGATCAGTTCTATTTTTTGACTGTGGAGTTTTTGAGCATTGCAATGGAGATTTCACCTGTGAAAAGCTACAAGGCCTTTCTATTATGTTATGTGCTGTATGTATTGTGTTATGTGTGCACACTTGTGTTTTGTGTTGTATGTCTGTATGTGCATATGTCCGTAGATCATATATGAGGAGCGCTCATGAAAAAATGGATCTAAATATTTTTATTATTCAAGTGATTTAAATGGTTTAATTTAAATTGGGTAAACAGCTGTTGAGGATTGTTTTAATATGTGTACAAATAAGGAGGTTAACAGATCTGTTTGTTTACTTTCACCTTTCCTTTTCATTATATTTAATAATTCTGTTCAGGATAATGTAAATTGTTCAGAAAATTGTTTTCTAAGTGCCTTCTGGAATGTTACATAATTTTTTTTTTTTTTTTAGCCATCATTGCCAGAATTCCTATCTTTAGCCCAGTGCCGGGAAAGACAAAGATAAAACCAAACTACAGCTTCTGTGACAGCTATCATAGTAAAGTGTATAAACTGATGCATCAATGAATAATAACTGAACAAGTAATGCTCAATCAAGGAGTCGATTTACTTTGGGAGGAAATGGACATATTGATAGATTCCTCTGCTTTGAACTGCTTGCAGAACTTGCCTGGACTATGTATCACTTGTGTGCATTGTGAACTATCTGTTGGTGCAGCGAATTGTGGTAGTGCTGGGGTATCTTTGCTGATGGTGTCATCGGTGGTACAATTTTTTAAAGGAGCCATCATTTGGCTTAGTGTCGTGCTATTTCTGTATCCTCCTCCCTTCTGCTTGTGATGGTCTAAAATTTGGGGGCCAACAGAGGTGAGGCAAAGAACCTCACCCCCCCACTGGCACCAAGGCCAAATGTGGGGGCCAACAGAGGTGAGGCAATGAACCTCACCCCCCCACTGGTGCATAGGCCTATCCACAAGTATGGCTGTATGCTGGACCGGTAGTCAGTGACGGGTAAGATCCAATGCAGTGGTACCAACCTAAGACAGGAGGCTGACGCCTAGAGGTCAGCTCATCTGATGACGGGTAAGGACCATATGTAGTATTGGACAACCTAAGGCAGGCACAGTCCCTAAGCCACATGCTTGGTGCTTAATTAAACATTAGGGGGGAGATTCTGAGGGCCACAGCCGAGTCGGAATGGCCCCTGGCATTTTGCCAGAAGTAATGCTTGTGAGGCGAGCCATTAAGATGAATCTGGATTGATTCACTTGTATATTAGACCTTTACTGTCCGCCTTGGCACCTGCTACTTTGGAGCTCTGGCGAGGATTGCCTGGGGAGTTCGAGTTGGTTGGGGAAGTTTCGGGAGAGGGAGTTCCGGTTGGTGTGCGGTGTGTCCCGGAGAAGGCTGCGTGGGTGGCGTTCGGGGGAGTTCGGAAATGAATTTTGTTCCTGCTTGAGGGGCTCGTGATTTGTGCCCAGCCAGACTGTGGCAGTAGACCATGCTGAAGACAGAATCTCAGAGGTGGAAGACCAGTTCAGATAGGGAATGAGTAATAGTGACCAGAATATATAGGAACTCTGGGACAACGTCAGGAGGCCAAATATAAGAGTCCTTGGAATTGCGGAGGGCTGTGAGATGCAGGGCTAACAACGTCATGGATAGCCAATCTTCAGAGAAATAATGACAAAAAGTTCTAAACCTTCAGAATGAGATGGCTATCTAGATAAGGGAAGCATTTAGAACTGAAATACACAAGATTTAAAAAGGATCTCTTCACAGTGCTGGGGACGTGGCTCAGTGGTAGAGCACTTGCCTGGCATGTGTAAGGCACAGGATTCAATTCTCAGCACCGCATATAAATAAATAAAGATCCATTGACAACTGAAAAAAATTTTTTTTAGAAAAGGGCCTCTTCACTACACATAATTAAAATGCCTAAACATATAGAACAAGGAGAACTTTAAAAGCCTCAAGAGAAAAACACCTGGTCACATTTAGGGGAAAGCCAATCAGAACTACTTCTGATATCTCAGCACAAACTAGAATCCAGGAGGGCTTGAATCAAGCATACGAGAAGGAAGGCCAAATAAAACAAATAAAAGAGATCAAAGTGAGAGGGATTGATAAACATCCCCATTGAGTGTAAGTGGTCTCAACCCTCCAGTTAAAAGACACAAGCTGGCAGGATGGATTAAAACCCAGGCAGCCGGCTTCCGGCTGGAAGTGAAGGATGAACTCTGACGTGCCGTGCAAACAGAGCCCCAGACAAGCCTGCGTAGTCACTCCCACGTGTCCAGCAAAGCAGAATCCAAGCCACAATTAACCAGAGAGAAAAGGAAGGTCACTTCATCCTGGTAAAGAGAACAGTCCAACAGGAAGGGGTAACGGCAGTGAACACTCGTGCCCCCAACAGTGTATCTACATAGAGCAGACAGCATCGAATCCAAGCCCCAGGGAGCCTCCCTATGATAATACAGCGCCCTCTCACCAACACAGAGGTAACCCAGACACAAACTCAGTAAAGACTCTTTGGACCTTTAAAATTTTATGGGTCGGTCGGATGTGCTGGTGCATGCTTGTAATCCCAGCAACACAGAGGCTGAGGCAGAAGGATTGTGAGTCGGAGGTCAGCCTCAGCAAATTCATGAGGTCCTAAGCAACTTAGTGAGACCCAGTCTCAAAATAAAAAATAAAAAGGGGTACAGATGTAGCTCAGCGGTAACATGCCCCTGGGTTAAATCCCCAGTGTGTGTGTGTGTGTGTGTGAAATAAATCACAAGAACTTAACAGACATCGATAGAATATTTCATCCAACAATAGCTAAATTCACTTTCTTCTCAGATGCTCATGCAATCTTCTCCAACTCTTAGCAAATACAAAAAAAGATATAATTCCTTTCATCTCATCTGAACAAAATGAAACAAAATTAGAAATGAACATAAAAACCCTATAGAGACTACATAAACACATGGAGAGTGAGCAACACACTTTTGAATGATGAGTGTGTGCTAGAAGAGATCAGGGGAGAAATTTAAAAATTCTTAGACGCAAATAAGACTAGTGAGTGATACACTGCACCATGAAGGCAGTTCTAAGAGGGGAGTCTAGACCTACCAGCACCGACATAAGACAATCAGAAAGACCCCAAATGGACAACCGAATGGTGATTCTCAAGGCCCTACAAAAATAGGACCAACCAATTCTAGAACCTGCAGAAGGGATCCTCAAGATCAGCGGCAAAGTTTATGAAATCGAGAATAAAACACAGTACAAAGGTGCGATGAAACACCAGCCTCTTGTCAAACTGACCAAAAGGAGGAGAGAGGTTACCCAAATTCACAGAATTAAGAGATAAGAGGAGAAATCATACAATCACAGAAATCCAGAGGATCACTGGGGACTGTTTTGAAAAGTCACACTCGAATAAATCGGAAGTCCTAGAAGAGATGGGTATATTTGCAGATACACACAAGCTGCCAAACAGAATCAGGAGGACATAGAACAGCCACCTAAACAGACAGGAGAAGCCCAGGACCAGATGGAGTCTCAGCTAATTCTTGCACCTTTAAAGAAGAACTAATGCCAATGCTCCTCAAATCGTCCCACTAACTAGGAAGGAATGAGACACTCCAAATTCACTCTACGAAGCCAGAACCAACTCCTACCAAAACCAGGTAAGGACCCTTCAAATAAAGAAAACTACGGACCAATATCCCTGATGAACATAGATGCAAAAAAACTCCTTAACATTAGCAAATCGTATTCAAGAAAATGTTAAGAAATTGTGCATCACAACAAAGTTGATTTTATTCCAGGGATGCAAGGATGATTGTTAGCAAGTCAATCATGTAGCTCATTACATAAATATAATTCAGGATAAAATCATACAGCCATCCCAATGGATGAAAGCGAGCCTTCAACAAAACCCAGCACCCGTTCATGATAAAACACTAGGGAGATCGGGGTAGAGGTCATCTAGACATTATAAAGGACTTTACGAGAAACCCAAGCACATCATCGTGCACGGGGGAGGTCTGGAGCCAGAGAAGGTGTCCACGCTCATCACCCCCATCCCATGCAGCACTAGAGACTCTAGCCAGAACGAGCAAGCAAGGAGATAAAATGGGAAGATAGGAGAGGAGGAAAGAAGGTTCTCACTGTTGCTGGTGCCACGATCCTATCCTGAGAAGATTCAACAAGCTCCACCAACAGACTCTAAAGCTAAAAGGCCAACGCGGCAAAGCAGCAGGCCACAGACCAGCATTCACGAGCCGACGGTTTCCCTGTCTACCACAATGACTGCTGGACAGACACCAGGGAACAACCCGATTCACAGCAGTCTCAAAAACAGACCCCACACCTGGGAGTACCTCTAACCAAGTGAAAGACACCTACAGTGAAAGCTACAGACTCTGAAGAAAGAGACGGAGGAGGGCCAGCAAGGTGGGAGACGCCCGCGCCCGTGGAGAGGAGAATCAACCTGCTAACACGGCCACGGCACCCAAGCAGCACAGACCCAAAGCAGTCCCCATCAAAATACAAATGACCTTCTTCACAAACTAGAAAAAACAGTCCTAAAATTTATTTGGAAGAACAAAAGACCCAGAACAGCCAAAGCATTCCTGAGACAAGAAAGCCATGCTGGAGGCCTCACCCTGACTACGTGTCGGAGCTACAGCAACCAACCTGCATGGCACTGGCCCCAAACCAGACCCAGACCAACGGCACAGAACGGCAGACAGAGACGGCCCACATCTACTGACCCTGGACAAAGGGGCCAAGAAGACGCCTTGGAGAAAAGACGGCCTTTTAACAAATGGCGCTGGGACAGCTGGTTATGCTTGTGTAGCAGAATGAAACTAGACCCTTATCTTTCACCTGCACAAAAAATCCACAAAATGATCAAAGACCTTGGAATTAGACCAGAAACTGTGCAATTCCTAGGAGAAAATGGAGATCAGCACTGCAGCATGAAGGCCAGGAGAGGACTCTCTCGAAGGACCCTAGAGCTGAGGAGATAGGCCCAGAGTGAACAAACGGAAGGGCGTTGAATTAAAAAGCCCCGCACAGAGAAGGAGACAGTCAACAACGTGGAGAGAGGCCCTCAGAACGGGAGAGAACCGCCGTAGCTACTCGTCTGACAGACGATGGATATCCAGAATAGGAAAGAACTCAAACACTTCACACCAAAAACCAAATGATCCAATTGGTACGTGGGCAATGAGCCCAACAGGCCTTTCTCAAAAGAAGAGATGCAAATGGCCAACAAAGACATGAAAAAATCTTCAAGACCATAGCCATTAGGGACGTGCAAATCAGAACCACACTGAGGTTTCACCTCACACCAGTCAGCATGGCGGCCGCCAAAAATACACCAATAAGGGGTGCCGGAGAGGACGTGGGACCCTTGTCCATGTTGGTGGGACTGTGGATCAGTACAGCCACTGCGGAAACCGGTGTGGAGGGTCCTCAAAAGGCCAGGCCTGGCACCACCACGTGACCCAGCCACCCCCTCCTCAGTAATCACCCTAAGAATTAGAGTCGGCCTGCCCCAGTGACACGGGCACACCATGTTGACAGCAGCACGTTCCCCACAGCCAGGCTGTGCCACCAGCCAGGGGCCCCTCAGTGACCAATGGATAAAGAAAAAGTGCTTTTTACACAACAGAGTTTCTTTTTAAAATTTTATTATTATTATTATTTTGTAGTTGTAGATGGATAGAGTGCCTTTATTTTATTTGTTCCTCTTTATGTGGTGCTGAGGATCGAACCCAGCGCCTCACATGTGCTGGGCAGGCACTCTGTCACTGAGCCACACCCCAGGCCCCACAATGGAGTTCTATTCAGCCATAAAGAAGTTTGAAATCATGCCTTTTGCAGAAAAGTGGATGAACTTGAGAGCATTATATTAAGCAAAAGAAGCCAAACTCGAAGGTCAGGGGTCAATGTCTTCCCCCCTCTGTGGAAGCAAGAGAGGAAAAAGGGAAAGAAAGGCTGTGGGGTCGTCCCATGAGTGTCACGGAAAGGGTCCGGGGAAGGAGGGGAAATGCCGGGGAGGGACACGGGCCGAAGCGCACTGCCACGAGGTGCGCCACCAGGAGGTGGCAGAGATGTGGGAGAAGGGAAGAGGTCACCAGCAGTCAGGAAATGCCCTCGGGCGGACGGAGAGGACCACAGCTGGCCAACACGGCGGGACGCGGCGCGCTGGCTCAGAGCCACGCGAGGTCTCGAATCCACACTGCAACCCAGCACCTCCCGGACCAGCACCAAGAAGCTCAGCCAAATCCAGCAGGAAGCAGCGAGGCCAGGGAGGAGACTCAGGGAGACTGAGAGGGCCTTTGAGTAAAAGCCAACAAAACTGACAAGCTCTTGGCTACTGTCACTAAGTAGAGAAACTTAAAAACCAGAAACACCAAAGGAAACAGTAGGACCATGGCCGCGGTCGTGGAGAGAACCGTAGGGGACACAACAGAGGGATGACCAGGAGACAGACAGGCTCCCACCGTGCGGCCGATCGCAGCTCACCAGGAAGAAAACCAGAACCTCACTAGGCCACGGGTGGCGAGAGGCAGAGCCAGAGACACCTCCTGCAGAGAGCAGCTCAGGGCCACCGGCCTCGCTGCAGAATCCCACAACACCCAGCACCAATCCTCCCGGAATTCTTCCCAGAGAGTTAAGAGGAAGAATCCCGTCCACACTCATCCTACGAGGCCAGCATGACCCTGCAATCACAGCCAGATGAGGACGCTACAGGAAAGCAAACCAAGATCAGTATTTCTGATGAATGTTAACAAAAAAACCCTCAACAGAACACTACAGATCAGTGCCACAGCACGCTGTGAGCCTAGGCCACCAGCAGGGCGCTGGCTCGGGAATGCACGGCAGTTCACCAGGGGACATCCATCCGTGCCGCTGACGGTATCAGCAGAACGAGGGGCAGCACCACTCATCCCCTGGAGTGGGGCAGGGTGAGCACGAGGCAGATCTGACCCCCTCCCGTGACAGACACAGGAGTGGAAGGGTGGCACCTCCGCCCAATGAGGCCCGCTGTGAAAATCCCACTCAGTGTGAACTGGACCCAAGCACCAAGTCCAGCACCAAGGCAAGGATGCCCCCGGGTGAGTGACCTTGAAGAGGGTGATGCTGGCTGGGCGTGGTGGCACACACCTGGAATTCCAGCAGCTCAGGAGGCTGAGGCAGGAGGACTGCGAGTTCAAACCAGCCTCAGCAACTCAGTGAGGTACCAAGCAACTCAGCGAGACCCTGTCTCTAATAAAATGCAGAATGGGATACCAAAGCCAACTAAGAATGAAACCCAACAAAACCGTTAGCCAGCCTTGGTGAGAGAGGTTCCATTCTAAACTCTTCCCTTATCATTGTCATCAATGTTAACATAATAATAGTGATATCAGTGACCAATTCTTCACCAACTAAGATGGCACAAACCCTCCCTAAACAAACTTTACTGGGTATAATGAAGCCCTTCGAGAACAATACCATGATCTAGGGAAACTGTGGGCTATCACTGTAAACATACAGGCTGCAACACTGCCGCAGTCTGGCTGGGCACGATTCAGGAGCCACTTGTCAAAAGAAACGAGCTTTATTTTTAGAACCACACACGCCAAACAAAACAGCTCCTCAGGAAGAAAAAAAAACCCTCAGAGCCCAACTGCCACCACCGGCTTCCACCAGCCTCTCCCCCATACAAAACTCACCACCTCCCCCAATCCTCCTGCTCTTGAGGCCGATTGGCTGGGTCGTGTGGGCGGAGCCAAAGAAGTCCCCCAATGAGCAGCTCCATGGTCTGAAAGGGCAGGGAAACAGCCCAATGAACATGACCACAGAGGAGCCAATCAGCTAGATGTTGTTGGGGCCGCTGTGAGCCAATCATCAGCCGGCAGCTGGAAGTTTGCTGGGGCCCCTTTGGCTGTGGCTGTCAACACAACATTCCCTGGAGTCACCAGTTAGTGAGACTGGGAGACGCCACGCTACGGCAGACAAGCCCTCACTGCGGTGGGCTCTTCTCCTGTGTCCTCACAGATCTGAGAGTCAAGTCAACGAACGTTACACAAAGGACCACATGCATGCTCCCGGGAAGACATCTCACAGCCGTCCTTCCCGATAACAGCCAAACGGATGGGGAAAAGTACAAAATAGGGCTGGGACGTGGCTCAGGGGTTAGGCGTTCCTGTTCAATCCCCAGTACAGAAAAGGAAAGAGGGTGACGCTGCCACCAAGCAGGGAAAGGAGCTGGGGAGACACAGGACGATGGAGACCAGCCACGAGGTGCTCTGCGCACCACAGGGCCCGAGAGCAGGCCCACGGGAGCAGGACGTGAGGTGGACGGCCCTGTCTCTCAGCAGGACCTCTGCCTCCCCACTGGTGAGAGCAGCGTCAACCAAGCCCGACTCCCACTTGCAATGTGCAGGAACGGCCCAAGGCCTGGCAGGCAGGGCCAAGGGGGAGGCCACTGGGCGCAGTCCAACCTCCCAGCCAAGACTGACTCCAGACACTGGCAAGTGCCTCAGAGAGGCTGGGCGTCAGGTGTCCGCCACGGGGTGGGCGTCAGGGGGGTTCACTACGGGGTGGCCGTCGGGGGATCCGTGACGGGGTGGGGGTCAGGGTTCCCTGATGGGTAGGAATAAGGGGCTCCCAGGGGGCAGGTATCAGGTGCGTGATGGGGTAGGCGTCAGGGGGACCAGGATGGGCCAGGTGTCAGGATAGTAAGGTCTGTAGGTGGGGCAGTGGAAGGACACCCACATGTCCCACCCCCATGTCCCCCTGGAGCACCTGGGCAGGGACTGTGGGCAGTGACTGGCAGGTGAGGAGCAGAGGGCAGCTCAGCTGCTCTACGTCTGTATTCTAGGACACACGGACACACCCACGACCATGTGCAGGCCGGCGGCTGAGGCTACGCTGGGTAAGGCTGAGCCGGGGCTTCAGGTGGGCCAGGCCTTTTTTCCCTGACATCAGGTTTCAGGTTAGGGATCTCGCACTGGTCAAGTCTGCAGATGTTCCACGTCCCATAATCTGACACCCGCCACACACTGGCCCAGGCACCGCAGATGACAGACTCCACCCGCCACACTCCGGCAGGACAGACCAAGTGTAGGACTAACCCAGCCCCAGGAACTTGGGGATCCCCGCCCCATTCAAGAGCATCACAGACGAGGTGTGTGTGGTCCGCCCGTGGGTCAGTGTGAAGACAGGCTGCCAGGCTGCCGTGTGGCCTGCCCCTCCCAGAACTGGGCACTACAGGTCATCACCCGGGTGCCCGTGTGCGCCGTAATGGCACGTGGGCTCTGAGAGCTTCGGGACGGGCACTGAGCCTTGGCGCCACAGATGACCTGCACACAGCTAAGAGACCAGGTGGCTCCCGGGCCACCTACTAGGGCGGCCAGCCGTGCGGCCCCTACTCGGCTCGGGGCTCTGAGCTCAGAACGCCTGCCTGTGGCGGGTGTGTGGGTGTCAGCCACCCTCCGTGTCCAGGGAGGGTCCAAGCACCAGGGCTGTCCCCTCTGCTGCTGAGGGTCCCGTGCCTCCCTCGGGAGAGGGCGGTCCAAGATGTCACCTGCAGCGCACTCCACACACCCTCTGCCTGGGCATCCAGGCATGAGACGGGAGGGGCAGAGCCTCCTGGAGAGGCAGCCTTGTCCCTCCAGCTGGCCCTGGAAAGCTGCATCCTCCAGAGGGCTTGGAGCACCCACAGGGGAGAAGGTGGTCGGCGGGAAGGCCCGCAGCCCTGGCAGCCTTACCGTGCTATCTTGTCGCTGCAGGACATGGTCAGCAGCCTCTCCCCCTGCAGCACCCCATCCCACGTCTGGATGCTGGCGTTAGACCGCACTGGGATCGTCCCCTCGCCAGACTCAATTTTTGTCCGCAGCTGTCCCCTCGCTTTGCGGTTTGGATGTCGATCTGAGGGTTCTGAGAGAGAAAGCAAGTTCAAAGGTCAGGGTGGAGCACCAGGCCGTGGCACGTCCAGGCCTGAAGTATCTGCACACATGCAGCACGTTCATGCCACCTACACAAGACACTCATGCAGCTCAGGTTTACAGAAAGGACTCAAGAAGGGGCCTCCGTGGGGGAGGGCAAGGAGCCTTCCATCCCCACTGAGACGATTTCCATCCAGACAATGGTGGGAGAGAACAGGAGGACGCACCCAGGGCTGCTGACTCGGCCAGGGGCATTCGCTGTAGCTTACCCCTTGTATACCAAAGAGCTTTCCGTAAGGTGTGCCGGGGCACATCCCCGGGAAGCCAGCGCACAGCCACCATTAGCCCTGGGGCACCCACTGAGTGGTTTCCACTTTCTTTCTCATAGATTTCTTTAATATCTTTACTTCATTTATATGTGGTGCTGAGGACTGAACCAGGCGGTGCTCTACCCCTGAGCCCCAGCCCCAGCCCCTCTTTCTCATATTTTAATAGCAGCCACTCGCTGGGGGACGACATTGGCTTTATAATCAAGGAAGAGGATGTCACCAAACCCGCAGTGTGGACGGACATGCCCAGCCTTGGGAGAAGGACATGGATACAAACTGCCACAACCAGGGCACTGGCTGGCGGTGACGGTGGCCCACTTGGCACCAGTGTCCACCACTCCTGAAGTAGCAGCTCTGTGCTTGGGTCACACATTAGTCAGGGAGCGCGTCAGGGAGTTAGTTGCCACACACAGAAGCACCGGGCACCCGATTCAGACACTCGGGCGTGGGTGTGGGTACGACTTTGGTCTGACACCTTCACCCTGTTCTCAGGACTCAGTTAATCCGAAGTTGCATTTTCCTTTCTTGCTTTAGAATTGGCATTTTGCATTCATTAGCATTTTCTGGTTCAACGGCCACTTGAGAAGAAGGAGCCCGTGCTGTGACGGCATCTCCCATCGGACCCACACCCAGGACACCGCATGCTGCGCCTGCCCTCACTACGGGGTAAGTTTCCTTGAGGACCTGCTGCCTGCTGGTCCAGCCTCACACCTTCGAGCACCGGCTCGTGGGGCGAGAATATCCGGGCGTCCCCGCAGGGAGAGGTGCTGATGTACAGGTGGAACTGCACGGTGTCCTTCAGCCGGAACCCTCCGCGCTCCGACTTCTGGAAGATGGAGCTCTTCTGGTCCTCTTTGCTACTGCAAAACCAATCAACAAAGGAGCAGTGGCAGAGGTGACCTGAGCTGCTGTGTTGAGAGGCAGGGTTTCCAGGGTGCTTCCCACAGGCAGGCCGGCTTAGCGGGACCTCAGGCCACCTCGGGGAGGGCTGGGTCATTGAGCAGGAGCGACTCCTGCCCCCCATGCGTGTTTTCAAGCAGCCAGACACAGCGCGTGGCCTGGCAAAGGAAGGTCAGGCCAGGCCTGGGGAGGCTCCTCACGTCCACACTGCACGGAGCGAGACCACACGGCCTTCGCAGGCCTGGGGACCAGAGCCCGGCCACGTCCACAGGGCATGTGCCTGCAGCTGTGCCTGCGCATGTGTTCCTAACTCGTGGCTCTTGGGACTGAGCGCGGGCAGAGCAGGGCAGCAGCGGGATCACGCCCACATGCTGTTCCAGGGTCTGCACCGCGTCAGGGGCTCCGCACTCACTTCAGGTAGAGCTCCAGCTGCGTGTAGAGGAACCTGAGCAGGGAGCGGCGGGCGATGATCTCCGCGTGGCAATCGTTCAGCGCCAAGCCGCGGTCGCTCATGTACTCCCCATTGATGCACTTGGTCCCCGTGGACACACTGATCACCTTGGCGTCCTTCACGTCTGTGCCTGGAGGGCAGGAGAGCGCTGCAGCCACGCGGGAGACGCCCAGGCCCTCCAGGTCACAGATGATGAGCCGCCCCGCTGCCTGCTGCTGCCTGCCCGCCTGCGCTCACACCTGCCCAGCCCGTCCCGGAGCACAGGGCCCTCATGCAGCAGGGCAGGTGCACTGCCCCTCCCCACTGCCCAGGAACAAGGCACCGTGAAGAGGCTGGCCAGCCTGGGAGTCAGGGTGAAGCCAGAACCACATCACCCAAGAGGTGCAGCAGAGGGCTCAAAGGTGCCGAGGCCCCTCACGTTGAGAGCCTGTCACGTTCAACCATACTGGCGAGGGGCACCTGGGACAGCCTGGCGGGACAGGCCACAGGCCCAGAGACTGGTGTGAGCTGGGTGGGGCTCAGGGTACAGCCTAGCACTTGCCTAGGCCCAGAGGCCCTGGGTCCCACCCCCTGTGCCAGAAGAGACACAGTGACCTGGGTGGGGGCCAGTGGCAGCCTCGCCTTGTGGCCAGGGCTGAGAGGTGGCAGGGGCGGCGCCCTGGCGGACCGTCCTCAGCAGGCTGACTCCCGGCAATGCCAGGCCAGTGCTGCTGCCCCCTGGCTTCAGACGCACTTTTGGCTTTGAGCCACGATCACGGGAAGATTGAGCATGTGGTGCCACCTCTTCCCCGGTACCTGGGCACCTGAGGAAGGAGCAGCTGGCCTCACCCCTGAGGGCACGGGGCTCGCAGGGAGCCAGCTCACAAGTGGCACCCTAAGACGGGCAGGCCCAGGCGCCAGACACTGGGGCTCTCCTGAGAGGAGCCTTGGAGTGGGAGGCTGCGGCCAGCAGCACAGCCATGACCACAGCAGCCACGGTTCCCGGGCACCAGACTCATGTCCCCCTACCACCTGAAGAGGTGGCCACCTTGGGAGAGGGGCCACGGTCCCCTGCACAGGGAACCAGGTTTCTCCCTGGCTGGCAGGTGTCACCCTCCCCACCTCCCTCCCTGCCTGGCCTCTGCCTGCACTGGAGAGTCCATGCTGGGTGACCCAGGCTGGGAGTAGAGCCCCCAGGAAACAGGGTCCTCTCCTGGGCCCCACCCCACCCAGGGGCCAGGCACTGGCTTTTCCTCAGAGTTTCCAGGAAGGACCCCAGCTTCTTTCACTCCTGGAAACTTCTGGAAGAACCTGAGGAATGACCAGCGCTTCCCCCGCCCTCTGACCTGCACTCCCCAGCCGTCCTGCCCCTGGTTGAGCCCCTCCCCAGCAGCCCTCGGCCTGGTAGCCAGGCTCCCTGTCAGCTGCCTCAGGATAGGCAGAGGCCAGAGGCCGTCCACAGGAGGGGACAGGAGGAGCCCTCCTGGGCTGGCCTGGGCGTCAGGCCCGACTGCTGTGCCCTGGGCTGGGTGGCCTGACTCTGCCGAGCTGCACCGCGTCCAGGGGGAGGGCCCAGGGCAGCTACTGCCTGCACCCAGAGCCCCGCCCATGAGAGCAAGGTCCACCTGCCGCTCGAGTCCCGGGCCCGTGGCAGACCACACAGGGAAAGAGGAGGGGCAGACAGGTGGACACGGCTACCTGTGGTCATGACGACTCCAGCCAGCACTTTCCTGCGTGCGTGAGGCGAGGAGAAGTTGTCCGTCAGGTCACTGAACTTACCCAGGACCAGGCGCGAGACGGCGTCTGCCAGCACCTGGGGAGGAAGGACCTGAGGTCAGGCCTCGTACACCTGGGAGCCAGCGCCTCTCCATGCCAACACACGCGGCCCCTCACACAGGGACGCTGGCGGACCATGGCCACCCCAGGGACCACTGGGTAAAGGTGACAAATGTGTGTTTCCTCCAAAACATCCCTCGAAACAGGGGCCAAAATGTCATGTGGGACTCAGCTGGGGCTCCTCCAGGCCCCAGCCCCCTCACCGGGGAACCCAGGCCTGGACCTGCTGCCCTGCCTGCTGACCCTCAGCCACCCTGCTGTGGCCACAGCACTTTCAGGGAGGGAACAGGTCCTCTTTGGCCCTCCTGTGACAAAGGGCACTGAGCCTGGAGGGGGCGGTGCCAACACGGCAGGGGGGACGCCTGGCCACAGGGTGCCCTGCTCGAGCCAAGTGCCTCTGTCAGGCCCCGAGGTGGGCTTCTCGGCTGCAGATGTATCTTGGAGACAGTGACAGAGTCTTTGGGGTGTCAAGCCAACTCTGCCAGATGCCACCAACTCACCTGTCTGCACAACCCAGTGGCCCCGGCAAACCCTGTCCCCTGATCCTCGGGAAGCGCGTCCTGCTCCCAGGGGCTACCCTCCTTGGGCAGGACTGTCCCCGTCCCTGCACAGCAGATACCAGGGCACCCAGAACACAGGACAGGGCAGGTGTGGTGTGCTGGACCCCCAACGCCCCCTCAGCCCCGGGGACATCAGCAGCACAGGCCTGAGGGCGGACAGAGGCCAGCGAAGAAGGCCATGCAGGGCACTCACACCCCGGGCAGCAGGTGGGAATCAGCCAGGAAACCAGCTGCCGTTGCCTAGGGGCAGCCCAGCACCAGTGCCCGGGGAGCGGAGAGCTAGAACCACGAGGGGAGGCTGGCCTCGCGCCCTGTGGTGCAGAAGCAGCCCCTCTGAGTCCAGGTGGCTGTGATGCGGAGGTAGCAGGCTCTGCCAGCCAGGCCAGGCCACGCGTCCCAGTAGCCACACAGCAGCCCGGGAGCCTCCACAGCCTGCCCAGCCCTGAGGTGGATGAAAGCCCGCAGACCTCACGTGGCCAACACTCTGAACTCCCTAAGCCCCCTGTGCCAGGAATGTGGGGAGGTGGTCCTGAACCAGGAGGCTGGGCCTGGGGCCTTCCAGTGACCCCAGGAAAACAGCAAAGACCCCTGTCCACTCCAAAACAGGTGCTCTGAAACCTCCAGGCAGAAAACCGCAGAGGCCAGCAACATGCCCAGCAGGACCAGTCCTAGGAAGGCCCACCCCGGTCCTTTGAGCAACACAGGACCCGCCTGAGCCCGAGGGCTTCAGGAGACACTGCGGAGGGCTGAGCGGACACAGGAGGGGACACAGGAGGGTTGGGAGGACACAGCTCCCACCCGAGGTTCTGGACTACAGAGGGCCAGAAGCAAGCCGGGGCCTGCCAGCCGTGCCCCTTCCCACAGCCAGGCCCCACTAGAAGCCCTCCCAAGCTGGACACTCCCAAGCTGGACACTCGGTCCTCTCCTCACTGAGGTGGCTGAGGCACGGCCAGGCCATGTACCCCTGGGCACGCTTCCATCTGCTTCCCTGCGCTGTCCATGTCCCCTCGGGGCCTGGGTAAAGACCCACATCAGCTGAGCACGCAGGGCCTGGAGAGCACCATGGACAGGGACGATGGGCACGGCAGACTTCTGCGCCAGTGAAGAAGCCCAAGCCAGGCACAGGCCCAGGGCGAGGCATCCCTGGGGAACTGCTGCTGCCAGTCTGCACAACGGCAGCCGGACCAGCAGCTCGGGGAGCGATACTGGCCAGGGCAAATGCAGGAAGCAAGCACTGGTTCCCCACGGCATCAGCTGTCCCTCCATGACACGGCATTCAGTCGCTAGAGGCAGAAGAGAACCAGTTCCTCCTCTGCAGCAGACTCCAGCTGCAGGGGTCAACAGAAACCCCATATTGGTCCCAGGAGGATGTAAGCCTGCCTGGCCCTGGTCTGGAGGGTGCACCGCCTCCCCAGAAGAAGGCGCAGGAAGAGGAAGCAGCACAGGAGTGGAATGCGGTCCTCACCACAGACCAGCAGGACTCGGGCTCCAAGGACAGAAGCAAGACTGCAGCAGCTGGGCCTCCAGAGAGCCAAGGCCCCCACTCCCTCCCTCTCAGATGCCACCAGAGCCACTGCAGCTCCCTGTCTTCACCTTGATTTTATCAGGGCAGGGGACAAACCTCAGAGGCCTCCCATGTCCAGTCAAGCAGGAAGGAGCCTCACACAGATGCCACGCAGGGCACTCAGGGTGCAGAGACTCCTGGGCAACTGGTAGGCCCTGGAGTCCTGCTGGATGCCCCTCTGGCATGTGGTCCCCATTGCTCCCAGCACCTTCTCTGCCCTGCTAGGCTGCTGCCTGGGGAATGCAGCCTGGGTCTCCTGGCTTCCCGTAGTGGTCCAGCAGCCCTGACCTGGTGCACAGACTCCCCTGGGGAGGTGAGCGAGCATTCGCTGAAGGGCCAGGTCCAGTGTTGGGCTCTCCCCATCCTGACAGGGCTTGCTGTGGGGACCACAGGTCGTGACTGAGACTGCCCTGGGGACGGGGTCTTGGGAGTCCCTGCACTGCCCTTGACAGCCCCAGCGTGCACTAGGGACCATGGCCTCTCCCCGACCCGGCCGTGAAATCAAGGAGAGCTGCCCTGCCAGACTTACCAGCCCACTTCCTGCTGAGGCAGAGCCCACGCTGCGCAGTGTGGCCAGGCGTGGGGCTGCTGCTCCAGCATGCACCTCTTACCTGTGGCAGGTGCAGCTGCAGCCCCTCGCTGGGCACGGGCTGGCGTGATGGTGTCTGGTCCAGGTGCAGGTTGAAGATGGTGGCCAGGGCCGATTGTGCAGCCCGAGCCTTGGCCAGCTTCTTGTTCCTGCCCGACCCCTCGAAGAACTGGCCGTCCACCACCACGGACATGACGAAGCTCTTGGCATGGCTCTCCCCACTCTCGGAGAGGAAGTCATACTTCAGCCCTGGACGCAGCTCGTTCAGGATCATCACAGGGTTCTTCCCGCTGGGCGGTGGGAAGGGTGGTGGGCCCGGCAGGGGGGGCTGGGCAAGGCTGGCGGGCACAGGAGAGGCCGACAGGCTGAGGTCCCCGCTGGAGCTGAGGGACTCGTCTCCGTTGGAGCCCATGCAGAAGGACTCCACCCGGTCTGGGGTCTCGAAGCCATTGAAGAGCGTGTCAGGGAAGTCGGCCTGGTCAGAAGTGAAGTCTGTGTGCACGGACAGGGTCCTACCCATGGCCAGGTGGGCCTCGGAGGCATTGGGAAACTGGACGAAGGACCTCAGGGCCTTCTCTGCAGCATGCAGCTTGGCCTTCTTCTTGGTGGGGCCGGAGCCCTCGAAGACCTGCCCATTAACCTCCACGGACATGACGAAGAGCGGGGCGTGCACGGGCCCCGTCTGGGAGAGCAGCGTGTACTGCAGGCCGGGCTTGATCTCGTTCAGCTGCATCAGTGCATTCTTGGGCAGCACGGGCCCTGGCGCTTTCCTCCGCTTCTTCAGGCGGTACCTGGAGTGGCCATTGCTGCCCTCCTCCAGGGGCCGCTTCCGGCCAGTGCCACTGCTGC
Organism: Urocitellus parryii; assembly: GCF_045843805.1. Taxonomy (NCBI): domain Eukaryota; kingdom Metazoa; phylum Chordata; class Mammalia; order Rodentia; family Sciuridae; genus Urocitellus; species Urocitellus parryii. The sequence goes on along the minus strand of NC_135532.1, from coordinate 225,493,622 downwards.
CCCCACCAGGGAGCTGCAGGCCCTCACCAGGCCCAGGGGCACTGCCGTCCTTGGGGGACACGATGTCCAGACTACGGTTCTCCTTGATGTCAGTGCTGCTGGAACCTGCGGTGCCCAGAAAGAGTAACTTGCAACGCCTTCGTTGCAGGACCTTGTAAATGCAAAATTTACAGATTCCTTGGCCTCTTTGCAATGGTGAGTGGTGTGTGTGTGCCCCGCTCCTCCCTGCCAGCCCGAGAACTGCCAGCCTGGGCACTGCACCGACAGTGGCTCAGTGGCCACCTAGCTCCCCTGTGGCCTCTGCCTAAAGGGCAAGTTGAAGAAGTGGTTCTGGGGGTTGAGCCCGGGGCGCTCAGCCGCAGGCCAGGTTTCAGTCCTTTTTGTTCTCTCTGAGACAGGGTCTGGCTAAGTAGCTGAGGGCATCACTAAGTTGCTGAGGCTGGTCTTCAGCCTGCAGTCCGGCCTCAGCCCCCAGAGCTGCTGGGTCCCAAGCCTGTCCACCCTGCCTGGCAAAGGGTAAAGAACTTTAAAAGTTTTTCTACTGAGAATATTCTGAATCATCCAGAAATACTTTACTCGATCTTTTCTACATTTTAGACAGTAACTTAATCCCCCGAAGTCCCCATTAATTAGTCTGTGAAATGGCAGCGTGTCGGGACAGACAGACGCCCCATTCACCCAGGGAGGCCCTCTTGCCCAAGGGCACCCACCCCCGATGCCCCTGAGTTTTAAACTGCGGCATCTCTCACAAGAGGAAGCAGCACTTTAAAACACATCCACAAACTAATTAGTTTTTCAGTTTAAAAATAGTCAACCCATATATGTGACCATTTCATTTAGTTTATAATTCAAAAAAGCTGTTTACATAATTATATAAAACACTATGACTTTTTAGAGATTATTTTTGAAGGATACGACTTTATTTCTGGTATTCATTTGAAATTCTTCATTATAGGCAGGGATCTTTACCTCAGAACTCTTAATATGTTCCATGATAGAAAAAAAATACAAGCACAAAATACAAGATTGTGTGAACAGGCTCCATAACTAAGTCTAGCCGTTCTATATTTTAAACACGACTCTCTGGTGGGCCTGCAGAATGATCTACTCGTCCACCCCTTAGAGCTACGTCACGGACTTTAGAACTCTGGAACTCTAAGGCAAGAGGACCACGGCTCTGATTTTAAGGGGGAAATGAGCACTCACTCTCCTGTGCAGTTGGACAGAGGCACAGGGGCTTTGGCCAGCGCCACAGGACCCTGTGCGAAGCCCCCACTCGCTCCGGGGCCCTGGGACCCACTCGGTCCCAGGTGCTCCTGGAACTTGAGCAGTGCCCAGGGTGGACTTGGGCGGCCACTCCCTGTGAGGCCGGGCAGGTGCTCCTGCTACTGGCACTGAGGACCCGGGAAGGCCCTGGACACTGCCCTGCACCCCAGGCCAATGGCTGAGACCTGGGCTTCCCTCCACGGCCGAGTGACACACACACCACTCCTCCAGTCCACAAAGCTGCCGGAATGACACTGAATTTCCATTTATAACATCCTCCAGCAAAAGGCCGGTAGGTTACTCCTTTCGGAACTCAAAGGAAGAAAAGGTTAAAAGAGAGAGCCCAGACGGATCAGAGGTCAGTAAGGGCAGCGAGGACGGCAGGGCCAGCTGTGCACAGGCCTCTGCCGCTGCACAGGACATCAGCGGGGACACCCCGCGGGTCGCCGGACGCCTCTGTAGACCCACAGCCGGTGGCCAGTCGCCCCCAACAGCTGCCTCCACAGTCTAGAGGCCACAGGACAGTAGCTCCCGCCCGGTCCCGCCCACTCCAGGGGCTCCTCCATGGCAGAGGCTGGGGAGCTGGCCGCCTTCTACCCAGGACCCCCAGGCACAGGAGGCGAGTGGACCTGCGAAAGACACGTCCTCACAGTGCCTCCGGGACAGATGCCTGCCCGGCCCCCTGCCAGCTGCTGCCCTTCAGAAGGACGGACGTGGAGCCAGGGCGCTTCGTGTTGGCTTAGACCCCGGCTCCTCTTCTCAGGAAAATGGCTGGGGAGGGTTCTCGTCAGGGGACTGCCACAGGCTCCTCAGGGAGTCACCCCAACACACGGCTAAGTGCCTTCTGAAATGAGGCCACACTCACTCTCAAAACTGTGGCAAAACCAGAAACGGCAGAGGAACTGGCAGCAGAACCCTACACCTGCGTTTTGAAAAGCTCTCAAGGGCAAGACTGAGGAGGACAGTGACCCGAGACACACCACGCCCACCGCCCTCAAGGCAGGAGAGACCGACAGTCCCCGCGCAGGGCAGGGCAGCAGGGGCACAGGCACTTCTGAGGGCTGCTGGACTCGGGTGGCCAGCAAGAGCAGGGCCACAGCCTCTGCTGGTTTGGTGTGGACTCTCAGGAGGTGCAGAGAGCAGGTGCTAGTGGACGTCACCACTGCTGCAAAAGGGGACCGGCACACGAGGCTGCAGGCACTCCTGGAGACGGAAGCACCCAAGCACCAACACAGGTCAGCCAGGCCAGCACATCCGTTGGCCAGGCGTGTACATCTGTCAGCTGGGCACGTCCATCTGTCAGCTGGGCAGGTACGTCTGTCAGCTGGGCAGTACATCCATCAGCAAGACATGTAGGTCCGTCAGCCAGGCACGTATGTCTGTCAGCTAAGCACGTACGTCTGTCAGCCGGGCACGTAGGTCTGTCAGCCGGGCACATCCGTCTGTGGGCACGTACGTCTGTCAGCTGGGCACGTTCGTCTGTCAGCTAAGCACGTAGGTCTGTCAGCCGGGCACGTACATCTGTCAGCTGGGCACCTACGTCTGTGGGCACCTACATTTGTCAGCTGGGCACGTATGTCTGTCAGCTGAGCACATACGTCTATCAGCCGGGCACATACGTCTTTGGGCACGTATGTCTCTCAGCCGGACCCGTACATCTGTGGGCACGTACGTCTGTCATCCGGGCATACATGTCTGTCATCCGGGCACACACGTCTGTCAGCCGGGCACATACATCTATGGGCACCTAGGTCTGTCAGCCGGGCCCGTATGTCTGTGGGCACCTACGTCTGTGGGCACCTAGGTCTGTCAGCCAGGCACGTACGTCTGTGGGCACCCAGGTCTGTCAGCCGGGCACGTACGTCTGTGGGCACCTACGTCTGTCAGCCGGGCACGTACGTCTGTGGGCACCTAGGTCTGTCAGCCGGGCACGTACGTCTGTGGGCACCTAGGTCTGTCAGCCGGGCACGTACGTCTGTGGGCACCTACGTCTGTCAGCCGGGCACGTACGTCTGTGGGCACCTAGGTCTGTCAGCCGGGCACGTACGTCTGTGGGCACCTAGGTCTGTCAGCCGGGCACGTACGTCTGTGGGCACCTAGGTCTGTCAGCCGGGCACGTACGTCTGTGGGCACCTACGTCTGTCAGCCGGGCACGTACGTCTGTGGGCACCTAGGTCTGTCAGCCGGGCACGTACGTCTGTGGGCACCTACGTCTGTCAGCCGGGCACGTACGTCTGTGGGCACCTAGGTCTGTCAGCCGGGCACGTACGTCTGTGGGCACCTAGGTCTGTCAGCCGGGCACGTACGTCTGTGGGCACCTACGTCTGTCAGCCGGGCACGTCCGTCTGTGGGCACCTACGTCTGTCAGCCGGGCACGTCCGTCTGTGGGCACCTACGTCTGTCAGCCGGGCCCGTACGTCTGGGGCACCTAGGTCTGTCAGATAGAAACACGACCTCGTCCCCTGACGGCCTGCACATGCTCCTGCCTTCAGCCCTGGGATGGAGCAGCACTCTCCACACTGTGACAGTGTGTGACAGAAGGAGCCTGAGAGGCTGGTGGCCCAAAGGATGGTGTGCAAAGGAAAGGTCTAGAAGTGCTGGCCCCGATTCCCAGACCCCGGGAGGTCACTGGGGCCTGGAGATGGTGAGACCCTCCCAGAGGCAGGAGCTGACCGTGCCCCGGTCTGCCCAGCAGCCAGGCCCCCGGGTCAGTCCAGGGGACATCTCTGAGTGCCCAGGACCACGCTGTGGCACACCCTCACAAGCCGTGCAGACTTACGGGCTGCACACCTGGAGGCACATTTCCCCCAAAATGACAGCTAGTGACGAGAACGGAGTGAAACCTGCACAGGGGACTGGAGGTAAAGACCCCCCACGGACCACAGAGATACGGAAGAGCGTGCCACCGCCAAGACCCACATCGGCGTGCCCGGGCGGTCGTGCCGATCAGGTGGGCAGACCCCGAGTCGGACGGGACGCTATCTGCCGGGCACTGCGCGGCGGGCCCAGGTCTTACTCATGTTCTCTTCATCTTCTAGATCCATGGCAAAGTGCTTTTGAGAGTTCTTGACTGGCGGAGACTGTTTCTGTCTGAAAGACAGCAAGGAAACAAGGCTTAGTGCGATGGTCTCGGAGCGGAGGCAGGGGTCCTGGCTCTGCCCTGGCACAGGCCTGGCCGGGGCTCCACGTCTCCTCGCAGCACCAGAGCACCCAGGACCCCAGCTGGGACCCGAGAGGAGGACAGCAGAGGGCAGAACAGGGGTCACAGCAGGGGCCAGGACCTCACACTCCACTTGGGCAGTGCAGGGCGTGAAAAACTGGGGACCAAGGGGTAACCCACCCTGGGGCGAAGCCCAGTGACCACAACTGCTGACCACACAACTCAATGAGTTCCCCCACCAGTGACTGTCCAGTTTTCACCCTGGGTCGATGTGAGGCTTGGAATGAAGCAAAGGCACATTTTGAGATCCACCGGCCAAGCTTCACCCAGTACTGCACTATGAAGCAGCTGGACAGACCAGCAAGTATCCAGGTAACCCACCAGCCTCAGGTGACCACGGCTGGATTCCCAGGAGAGACCCAGGACTTGCTGAGGAACAGGTGCTGTGGCTGCCCGGTCCCTAGCCACTCTGCACAGTCTCCGCCCAGCCTCTCTGACAGCCTTCATGACTGTGCTGACAGTTGGTGACAAAGAACCTCAGCACACTGCACCCAGGACAGGACCTGAGGTTCTGCAGCGATGCTGCTTTTGTGCAAACAAAACGCACATTATAAATATAAGAAGGCACATCCACTGCTTCAGAGCACGGTGGCTTGTGGCCAGGCGTGGGGGTATCATGTGTCCTGTATGGAGGATGCGGGTCCTCAGGCGACGGTCACCTGTGCATGTCCTGAGTCTCACTCAGGCGCTGTGAGGACGCCTGGGCTGCAAGGCTCTCTGCAGGGTCTGGAGGCACGGTCTTGTGTCATCGCCACCTCAAGAGGTCACCAGAGAACTAAGCCAGGCAGACGCACCCACGGGGGACTCGGCAGCACACGGCTGCATCTCGTCTTGATGTTTCCGTGATGGGAAGTCAACACGCGTGCCTCGGCGTCGTCTCAGACGGGAGGTCAGAAGTGTGGCTGGCAGGACTGGTGCCCTCAGCAAGCGGGGAACTGGGGCCTCCCGGCTAGGAGGGCAGCTGGGAGAGACGGGATGTGACCCAGGGCCCAGCCAAGCTGGGCGAGCGGTCGGCGCAGGCCAGTGGACAGAGCTGTGGCCTGGCGCAGCTGCAGGTCAAGGGGAGCAGCAGGCACCCTGCTTGACCTCAGGGCAGCAAAGGAGCCAGTCCATAGCCCCTCCTGCCTGCTGAAATGCTGTGCCAAGGCCGGGGGCTGCCCCACAGGAAGAGGGAGCAGACGTGCCCCTCCCTCCACCATGCCCACCAAGAGCCCTGCCCTGGGTTTAAAACAGACACAAGGTCATCGAAAGGCAAGAGAGGGCACATGGAGAGCAGCCCGAGTCCCCCGACGAGGAGCTGGAGCACTGGAAACCTGGAACACCAAGAGCACAAACTCACACCAGGTCCCTGGCCAGAGGACAAGGAAAGGGCAGGCCCCAAGAGGACAGCCCAGACGGGACCCTCGGCTCCAGCCCCCCAAGCCCGGCCCCAGGCGGATAGAGGACCCAGGGCCTGCTGGGGGTTGGACTGGCAGTGGGGCTGCTTCTGTCCTGCAGGCGGCAACAGGCTGTGCCCTCCCGCTCCCAACCCCACCTGGAGGGGACAGGCCACCTGTGCTGCCACTGGAACTCTGAGAGGGGCAGCAGGAGGTCCTCAGCAGGAGGAGTCACAGGGCCAGCGGGGCTCAGCACCACAGGAGGCAGCGCCCCTCCCCTCACAGGCAAAGCCGGGAGAGTGACCGAGCGTGGCAGGGGTGGGGGGGTTCTGTAGTGACACCAGCTGCACTGGGTCAGGCGGGTCTCAGGCGGGACTCGGCAGGCGCCTAGACCTCGCGGCAGGCACCCTCACTATCACAAAGCAACACTCACTCAGAAACAGAGGCTCACTGGTCGGTGGGTCGGTCAACATGGGCAGTGGGAAGGCCCCGCCCTCAGGCAGGAAGAAAGACCCTGGGGGTGAGGACGGGCAGGTCCCGGCAGGAAGGGTGCCCAGTGCAGGTCTCCTGGCCCTGACACACACCTTGTCTCCTACTCTCACACCTAAGTCCTAAAAAGGACCAGGGACCGTGTCACAGTGGAAGGTGGCCACACAGCAGGCCTGCAGGCGGAGAGGCTGGGACCTCCGCTCCCGCACCCGCAGATGCAGCACTGGCAGAAGGTCGGGGCCCAGAGCAGAGCCCGCCTGGCTCAGCGCACGCTGCCTCCTGAACAAAGCCTCACCGAGAGCCCAGAGGCAGGAGGAAAGAACGGCTCCACTTCCAGCCGCACTCAGGATGGGATGCACCTGGGGCAGGGGAGGTCCGCCCACAGCGGGAAGCCAAGGGCCCAGTGGCACTGGACCTCCTTAATGGGGCAGCGAGCAAAAAAGAAAAGTCCAAATAACCAGAACAGTCTGAACCCAAGGAAGGAACCCAGGTGGGGCCCCCAAAGGCCACGTGTGCTGTGCAAGTCCCAGGCCAAGGCGCAACGCAGAGGCACCTGGTGCTGGACTGGGCGCCTTCAGTAGACGCCTCGGGAAGACGGAGCCCCAGGCCTGGTGGAGAGCTCCCCTCCCACCCCGGCGCGGCAGGCAGCGCTCTGTCTCCAGGCCAGCGGGGACCATGCTCCACTGTCCTTTGCAGAACAACAGCTGTGCACAGTCACCTCCTGCTCCAACTCTCACCTGCAGAGGGGAGCCGGGGTGTCCCTGGGCAGAGAAAAGACGCCGCGGGTGCTCACTGGGGCTCAGGGTGCCTCGGGCCTGGAACACCCTCCACCACGCTGGGAGAAAGGCCACCTTGGAGCCACCAAAACTTATAGGTTTTTAAAGAACTTGAGGCGAGTGGTACCCCTGATGAAATGACCACGATCCCCATACCTCTTCCCTCGTGGAAGGTGGTGGTAAGTCAGTTTCACATTTTCTGTCCGGCCCTCAGGGGTCTCGTTTAAATAGCTGTAAAATGCAAACTCGCAGAGAGGACTGCACCTGGGCTCCTCTGTGTGACTCTCACTCCAAACCCACAGGTGGAGGGCCTGTTCAGTGGAGAAAAGAAAACCAGGAAGAGCGCCGGCTGCTCCACAGCGTCTGCGAGCACAGAGTCCCCATGGGGCGTCCGGGAAGGCAAAGCCTGCCACCAGCACTGGCCACGCCTGCCCAGGGAACCACGTCGTCCTGGTTCCTGTTCTGCTCTCAGTGCTGTCCGCGTGGAGACCCCGTGGAGGGTCTCCAAACGCTCGACTGGAGCACTCCACAGATGCCCAGGCCCACGGCCCAGTTGGCCCTGGAGATCGCAGGCAGGGTGCACACAGCCTCTCGTGGACGTGACTCCCAGTCGGAGCAGGATGGGACGCGAGGAGAGCGCAAGCCGGCACGCTTCGAGGTACCGACCTGGGGAGCCAGGGCGGAGCAGGAAGGTGCACCGAGGGCGGAGCACAGAGAAGTCAGGGCTCAGGTGACGGGGGACACCAGCAGCTGCTAAGGACATGGACCAACAAGGAAGGCGGCGACAGGAAACTCAGAAGAGACTGGCACCGTCCGAGCACAGTGTGCTCCCTACCTCGGGCCCTGGGTTCCGTGGCAGACCAGCCACCCATGGCCAAGGCATGGGGGAGTTCAAGGAGCTGGGGGGTGTGCAGGAGGCCTGGGTTCTTGGGGACCCTACTGGGGCCCACTAGGACAGCAACAGTGCTGACACAGACACATGTGACCCCATGTCCCTGCCGCCCCTGCTCTCTGCACAGTGGGAGTCCAGCCAGATGCCCAGAGCCCACCTGCTCCTCCTCCTCCCTCAAACCACACACCAGCCCCTCTCCCCATCAGGCGTGATGGCCCTCCCCCAGCAGCCAGGATGGTCTGCATGGACCAGAGGTGACCTGCAACACACACCCACATGCTCACATGCCAGGCTGGGTGAGTATGCCCTGGTCCTGGAGTGTAGGCACCCCGCAGGAGCTGACCACAGCTGTCCTGAGACACGGTCACCATGAAGCACAAGAGCTCTGGCCTGTCCACCTGCACAGTCCTCAGCATCCTAGAGACAGACAAAACCACTGGAGCCACACAGGAGCTCCGAGGACAGCACTGGGAAGTGCAGTCACCTTTCACATTGCCCACACTGTCCAGGCCCTCTGCAGTTTGAGCAAAAAGCACCTTCGTCCTGACCACACCAAAGCCCTCTCCCGCTGGCCCCACCTGTGAGTCCACCACCTAACCACGCTGGTCAGAAAGCCCCCAGTAAATGGCACCCTGCGTGGCCCTGGATCTGCCTGCCTGGCCCCTCTGCCTACAGCAGCTGGTTCTTCGACACCAGGTTTTCCTGACACACGGCTTCCTTAGAAGACCCCGGTTCTCAAGTCAGAGACCTGCAGCGCTCACAGCCACCTGCCAGAGACACTGTCAGCCTCCCCACTCCTCCCGTGCATGGCCTGCCTTCCTGTGGGCTGTGAGGCCCGTGCGGAGGGCCACTTGGCCTGCTCCGTCTGCCCAGCACACCTGTGGCTGCCTGTTCCCAAGAGGCACAGCTCAGCAGCACCTGCCAAACAGGCACATGACACCCCGGTACTGTGTCAAACACACAGGGCACATTCCCGGCCTACATGGCAGCTCCTCCTCCCACATGGCTGCCACGGAGGGAAGGGCACAGTGCCTGGGGCCACCAGTCCCCAGAATGCATGGGTCTCAGCTGGGCCACAGCAAGCAGGTGCTCTGCTGGCTCTTGAGGTCTTCAACATGGGGCCGCAGGTCAGTCTCCATCAGGGGAGATCGCAGACGTCCACTAATCCCATTTCTCACTTCTACGGGAAGGTACCAACTGGAAGCAACTTGTCCAAGATGGCCAGCTGCTGTGATGGGCCAAGATGTTCCTGGAGTGCAGCCCACTGTGCCACCAGAGTGGCCGAGCACCACCTGGGTTCACTGAGACGGAGAGTGCCCACAGACGACCCCAACAATAGTGCCACTCACACACCATCTAACACACAGCCTCTCAGGAGGTCCTTCCACAGTGAGGTAGCACAAGGCTCGTAGTTATGGGTGGACCCCCGGGTGCCGCCAGCCTGCAGGCCTGGAGCCAGGTTGCCCCGGGTGAGACCCCTGTCCTTCTGCAGACCTGTCCCTATTTCATGGGACCTGCCAGCCACCAGCCTGAGAGCCCAAGAGGGCAGCTCAGAGCCTCCGTGTCACCCAACAGGGAAACCCCCAGGGGTACTGGTGGGTGCGCACGGGGTGCATCTGCTTGCTCTGGAGCAGGTCTAGGTGACAGACACACCTCAGCTCTCCTGGAGCCACAGCGGCCAGGCCTCTGGGGTCACGAGGACATGCAAAGCGTCTGCCTGGCACCGTGTTGGCGCTGTCTGTGTGGAAGGCTGTCCCTGTCCTCCTCCTCCTGCTCTTCTCCTCTGTGAGAGACACAAAGCAGAGCTGGGTCACTCTCTGTGCATGCTGGCGACAGGCTGTGATCCCAGGATGACGGCTGTGGGGCAAGGGGGTGCTGCGGGGGCTGGGCCGAGCCTGGCCCAGTGTCCAGCTCTGAGCGTGGCCAGGCCCTTGGACTCTCTGACTTGGCTGACCAGTAACCATCTTCCCGTAGGTGGGGGCTACAGACTGGAGAGAAGATCCCCGTGATCCCTGCAGCTCCCCAGGTGTCAGCCCCCACCACTTCCAGCCCGGAGCCCGGCCAGCACCCGGCCCCAGTCACACTTCTCAACGTCGCTGGCCAGGGCGGCTGCTCATGGTGAGTCAGATCCTTGGCCCAGCTGGACACAGCAAAAACTGAAGCTGGAGAAACCCTGGATGGCTGACCATAGCAAGCAGATGCAGCCAGCTTCCCCTGTCGAGAGTCTGGCCATCCTTGCTCACAGGAAGTCAGTGGTTCTCACTGAGACGTGTCCCCAAAGCCGTGCCTCCAGTGCTGCCCGCTACCCTTCAGTGCACATCCACCTTGGCCTTCACTTAACAACACAGTGACCAGTTGCGACAACAGACCCGAGTTCAGCTTGTGGAAATGAACACAAAAGGAGAAAAGGCCAGTTCAGCTGTTCCCTTCAGGCAGGGCACGAGCCACGGCCCACGGCAACTCGAATCCATCTGCTCCAAGATGAAACCAAGACGTCAGGAGTCTGCATGCCCAAGAGGCTCTCAGTATGAGATTGCAGACACAAAACCAGGAATGTTCTGCTTATAGTCAATCAATTAACGTCCACTTAGATGACCAGACAGAGGAGGCCACGGGGGATGCTCGAATGACACATTTGTGACAGGAACGCAGCGCAGGGCACCCAGGTGGGAATGAGGCCTGGAGCCCCACAGCTGAGTCCCAGTGGCTCAGGAGGCTGGGTCAGAAGGGTAAGCTCCAGGCCAGCTGTTGAGGGCCACAGCCGAGTCCGGATGACGCATGGCATTTTTGCCCAAAGTAGTGGTTGAGAGGTGACGCCAGGGAGCCATTAAGATGATGACTTTTAAGTTCTCGCAGAGTTCCCGTGGAGTTCTGGTTGAGCTCTGGCGGGGATTCCTGAAGAGTTCGCGTTGGTTGGTGATGTTCCGGTGGAGGGAGTTCCGGTTGGTGTGTGGTGTGTTCCTGGAGGAGCCGCGTGGGTGGCGTTGGGGAGAGTTCCCGGGGAGTGTGCGTGGAGTTTGGAAATAAAGTTTGTTCCTCTTGAGTGGCTCGTGATTTGTGCCCAGCCAGACTGCGGCATTTGGTGGCCCGTACGGGGAACGCCTGAAGCTCGGAGGTAAGTGAAATTGCTGGCCCTGAGGGAAGGCGAGAGAATGGGTGACCATTTCAGAAAACAATGTGTTCTTGTTTTGATTTGTTTTATATTTGTTTCAAGCTGCCTATCCCTAGAACTTTCTCAGGCAAACTGGGAAAAATGGTTGGCTCAAGGTTTGAAGATGTTCGCCCCCGAGGAAGAGATAGAAATAGACCACAAATGCACATGTCAAGAAAATAGGAAAACTGATACCACGATTTTTTGTTCCGTTTTTGTTTCATTCTGTTTCGGTTTGTTAAGTGTCATCTTGTTGGGTTGCGTTATCTTTATAGTAGATTAGAAATTAGTAAAAAAACAAACCAAAATAGTGTTAAGTAAATTGTTAGAGGTTCAGACTATGGAGAAAAACATTTTAGATCAAGTAAAAGAGAAGGTCTCTTGAGCTAGTCAGACAGAGGAAGAAAATTTAAAGGAGGAAGAACTATCAGGGGAAAAGTTACAACAGGAGGCTGCTACTAACACCTTTCTATCACCAGAGGGTGTAAGTGTCCAACCAACAGCGCTGCCTATAGAGACAACATATGCTATGGGGCCCCCAACCCCCGTAGTTGATAGATGGGATCCTGAGACAGCACCTCAAAGATTACCATGCCCTGTACTTGAGCAGGCAGGAGGGCAGCAATATCACCATGCTCTAGATTTCAAAACAGTGAAGCAATTAAAGGAGGCTGTAACAACCTATGGTCCCCAAGCACCCTTCACTGTAAGCTTGGTCGAATCCATTACCAACTTGAACATGGCACCAGCAGATTGGTCTAGTATGTGTAAAGCTGTGCTAAATGGAGGACAATATTTGTTATGGAAGGTTGCCAATGAGAAATTTTGCATGGAGAAGCTAGGCGAAATGCAGCAGCCAGTTACCCTCAAAGAAATCTAGATATGTTGTTAGAAAAAGGACCTTATGAGGGTCAACAGCAACAAATTGAATATGATCCTGCTATATATTCAGATTGCTGCAGATGCAGTTAGGGCATGGAAGACTTTATAAGGACATGGAGACTTACAAGGTCATTTATCTAAGGTAATACAAGGAGCTAATGAACCTTACGCTGAATCTATAAATAGGCTTATTCAAACAGCTACCAGAGTTTTGGGGGACACAGAACAAGCAATGCCATTAATTAAACAGCTAGCCTTTGAGCAAGCAAACAGATGGTGTAAGGAGGCCATTAGATCATGGAAACATGGAGATTTAAACACATATATTAAATTATGTAGAGATGTTAATGAACAAGGGCAAGTCTTGGCAGCTGCAGTACAACAGGCTTTAGATGCCAGGCCAAAAACATGCTACAATTGTGAACAAACAGGACATTTTAAAAGGAGTTGCCCCATAGGAGGAGGGTTTAACAAAACTAGGTATCAAAGGAGTAGAATACCAGGTATTTGCCCACGATGCCATAGAGGGAGACACTGGGCTAATGAATGCCGTTCTCAAACCACCATAGAGGGTACTCCATTATCAAAAAACGGACAAGGACCAGGTGTTTATCCACGATATTGTGGAGAAAGGCATCAGGCTCCATTGCCAAAAAACGGACAGGGGGGCCCAATGCTCCGGGGTCCATGACCACAAATATATGGGGCCATGGAGGAACCCAGCAACCCCATCAGGGTAGTGCCCAGGACACAATGTCCATCAGATCCCTCATCAGACAAACCACAGGGAATGCAGGGTTGGACATCTGTGCCTCCGCCAGAGCAGTACTAACTCCAGAGATGGGAGTTCAAATCATTCCCACAGGGGTAAAAGGACCTCTTCCCCAAGGAACAGTAGGCTTATTATTGGGATGCAGTTCTTCTACTCTAAAAGGACTTATGGTAAGTCCTGGAGTAATTGATCCCAATTATGAAGGTGAAATAAAAATTATAGCCAGTTCTCCAAGAGGTATATCAGTAATTTCACCAGGAGATAGGATTGCACAGTTATTAATAATACCCAGCCTACATGATAAATTTTCCAGTTGTACTGTAGAAAGAGGTTCCAGGGGATTAGGCTCCACAGGTGTAGATTGGGCTATGCTTTCTTTAAATTTAGATTCTCGCCCAATGCTAAAACTAAACATTCAAGGACATGAATTTAATGGGCTATTGGATACAGGTGCAGACCTTAGCATCATCTCTCGTCAAGAATGGCCAAAACATTGGCCATTACAACAAGCCACTCAAACGTTTCGAGGCCTAGGAGTGGCGACTAATCCCCATAGAAGTGCAATGGTATTAGATTGGAAGGATCCTGAAGGATGTGAAGGAACTATACAGCCATATGTATTGGATCATCTTCCTATAAATTTATGGGGACGAGATGTCCTAGATCAATTAGGTTTGACATTAACAAATAACATCAATCCAAATGCACCCACTATTAGGGCTAGACAAGGTTTTAGGAAAGAAAAAAGATTAGAAAAACAAGAACAAGATATAGCAGCACCAATACAAATAGATCAAGAAATAGACATGGATTGGGTTTTCAGGAGGGGTCACTGAGACAATAAAAATTACTTGGAAATCAGAAAGACCAGTATGGGTTCCTCAGTGGCCCCTGACTAAAGAAAAGATACAAGCAGCCCATGACCTGGTCAAACAACAATTAGCGGAGGGACATATTATGTTATGTGCTGTATGTATGGGGTTATGTGTGCACACTTGTGTTTTGTGTTGTATGTCTGTATGTGCGTATGTCATATATCATATATGAGGAGCGCTCATGAAAAAATGGATCCAAATATTTTTTTATTCATGTGACTTAAATGGTTTAATTTAAATTGGGTAAACAGCTGTTGAGGATATGTGAACAAAAAAGGAGGTTAACAGATCTGTTTGTTTACTTTCCCCTTTCCTTTTCATTATATTTAATAATTCTGTTCAGGATAATGTAAATTGTTCAGAAAATTGTTTTCTTAGTACCTGTTGGAATGTTACATAATTTTTTTTTTTTTTTTTTTTTTTTTTTAGCCATCATTGCCAGAATTCCTATCTTCATCCCAGTGCCGGGAAAGACAAAGATAAAACCAAACTACAGCTTCTACAATAGCTATTACAACAAACTGTATAAACTGATGCATCAATGAATAATAACTCAACGAGTGATGCTCAATCAAGGAGTCGATTTACTTTGGGGGGAAATGGACATATTGATGGATTCCTCTGCTTTGAACTGCTTGCAGAACTTGCCTGGCCTATGTATCACTTGTGTGCATTGTGAACTATCTGTTGGTGCAGCGAATTGTGGTAGTGCTGGGGTATCTTTGCAGATGGTGTCATTGGTGGTACAATTTTTCCAAAAAGAGCAGTCATTTGGCTTGGTGTCGTGGCATTTTGCATCCTCCTCCCTTCTGCTAGTGATGGTCTAAAATTTGGGGGCCAACAGAGGTGAGGCAAAGAACCTCACCCCCCCACTGGTGCATAGGCCTATCCACAAGTATGGCTGTATGCTGGACCGGTAGTCAGTGACGGGCATGATCCAATGCAGTGGTACCAACCTAAGACAGGAGGCTGATGCCTTGAGGTCAGCTCATCTGATGACGGGTAAGGACCATATGTAGTATTAGACAACCTAAGACAGGCACGGTCCCTAAGTCACAATGCTTGTTGTTTAATTAAACAGAAGGGGGGAGATGTTGAGGGCCACAGCCGAGTACGGAGGACGCATAGCATTTTTGCCAAAATTAGTGGTTGAGAGGTGACGCCAGTGAGCCATTAAGATGATGACTTTTGAGTTCTCGCGGAGTTCCCGTTTTCTGGTTGAGCTCTCACAGGGATTCCTGAAGAGTTTGCGTTGGTTGGTGAAGTTCTGGTGGAGGGAGTTCCGGTTGGTGTGTGGTGTGTTCCTGGAGGAGCCGCGTGGGTAGCGTTGGGGAGAGTTCCCGGGGATTGTGCTGGTGGAGTTTGGAAATAAATTTTGTTCCTGCTTGAGTGGCTCGTGATTTGTGCCCAGCCAGACTGCGGCAGCCAGCCTCAGTGACCAGTGAGGCTGCCTCAAAGCCAAAGGAAAAGGGCCGGGAACAGGTCAGTGGGGAGCATCCCAGCACACGTGAGGGCCTGGGTGCCGTTCCCAGCAGCACACACGCACACGCACACAGGTGAACACGCACTCACATGTGTGCACAAAGATGTAGATGCACGTGAACACACACACACAGATGCACACACGAGCATCTGAAGTGTGGATAGAAACATAAGATGCAAGGAGAAACCTACACAACTTCTTCAGGAGTCTGCAGAATCCGCAAAGAGGCCACCTGTGTGCACTCGGCATCCTCTGCAGCCGTCCCGTGGCGCCCAGTCCTTCCGTGACAGGATGCAAAAGGTCCTGGTGTGAGGCTGGACTCTCCAGAGCCTCTCACCCAGGGCTGTGGTGGACGCCGTGTGACCCCTCCTCTGAGCACCCTGCAGCATCCTCCTGGTCAGAGGTGGGCCTGAATGGAGGAGGCACCACCCCAGAGAGGAGCCACGCCTTTTGGGTCCACCTCCCCACAGCCGCAACCTCAGAGAGGGAAGAGAGATGCTCGCGGGCCACACCCGCAGATGAACATGAGCAGGACTCATTGCGAGCACGTGCAGATGACTTTGAGAAGCTCATTTTGTTCGGGTTTCCTGTCATTCTCCAGAAAGCTAAGTGCAATGTCAGCTGCAAAATTGACAAAACGCTTGAGTGTCAGGTCCCAGGAGGCGTCCCCACAGCACAGCGTGCCTGGTCCACGTGGCCTCGAGAGGCAGAGCCAGGCACCAGTGTGCTCCTGGCTGCGCACACCCGCCTGGCTGGGGCCTGCAAATCCAGGGCAGGCTCGGCCCGGGCCTGGCCCCGTGCACGCAGCTGCTCTCGAGGTCTGCTTGGCCTGAGCTTCCCGATTCTTTCAAAGAACACATGCTTCCTCCAAAATAAGAACAGGGCCAGTTGACTCAGCACCTTCCTCCTGCACCCGGCAGGCCTGTCTCCGGAACTCCAGCAGAGCCTGGGGAGGAGCAGGCCCCCACGGCACGGGCCACCAGCAGCCCGGCACGGCATCTGTCTGCGACATCGGCCACCAAAGACGACTCTCCTCCCACGTCACAAGTCTTCTGGCCACAAACCTCAGCATGTCGGGCTCAGGCACAGGCTGAAAGAACACCTGCCAAGCACTAGACCAGGTGGGGACGGTGAGGACAGCGCCGTGGCCCAGCCACTCTGGGGGCAAGGTGGGGAAGAGAAGGTCTCAGCCTGCTGGTCCTGACCGCGGTTCCCAGTTGCTGACACAAGATGATGTCACTGGCGCAAGGGGACCAAGGGTCCCTAAACTCTGGCACAGTCACCACCCACCACCACTGCTACTACCACACTGCTCAGCTGTGGTCAAGCTGCACCTGACCACGTCATAGCAGGTGATTCTGCGGCCACAGCCCAACACACCTCACCAGAGCTCTGGAGGACGGAGACGGGCCAGGAGGCCCGTGGACAGGGTGCGGAGGGGAAGATGTGCATGCCCTGATGGGCTCCCACCACCCTCCTCCTGAGTGCTGACCCTGCCCTGCTGCTCCATTTGCACAGAGAGCCATGGCCAGATGACAGTGAGAGCCAGGATCACTGGAGGCCAGGCCTCGGGATGTAGACGAGGACAACAATGCTGTGGCCTGAGCAGAGGTGGCTCAGGGGAGTCAGGAGCTCCTGCTGCGGCCAGGGCCCTGCAGTGCACACACAGCCTGGCCTGGACAGCCCCGGGGTCACCTCCACCCTCGACCTCACCCCTGTGCCACCACCAGACTGTCATGTGTCCACACAGCCTTCCTCCACCACTCAGCAGGGTGAGCCAAGGCAGCAGCCTCATCTAGAGAGCCACAGGAGCCTGCAGCATGACACCAGAACCACAAATGACCCCCAGGCTGCCCTGGTCACTGCAGGACGGAGCCGTCCTCTGAGAGCAGGAACGAGACCCGCAGCCTGGCTCCTGCAGTCGGTCAGGCTCCCACTTACGTAAGGTGAACAGTCTGTTTTCTGGAACCAGAGAGGGTCAGGAGCACGTCCCCAGCACCAGCAGTGACAACCACATAGATGCACCACTGCGGAGACCTGCTCTGGGCCCCTTCGGAACATTCCGGGTATCCTCTCACCATCTGCCTCTCCGGGTGGCGGGTGGTCTCAACCCTGCCCAGGCGCGGGAAGGCGCCCTCACTGTGCTGGAGCCTGGGCACCACCGCGGGGCCGGGGAGTCAGAGCCTCCATGGTCAGGGCCGCTGTTCACCAGCAACCAGCAGCTGTCCAGTCGCAGGGAAGAGTGGCCCAGGAAATGTCCCTTGCCTGCACCAGAGCACAGCCACACGGTGGGACTGTGGGACAGCTGGTCCTGACAGTCCTGGTGGCCTTAAAGGTGCTGTGTTAGTCACAGAGCAGCACGTATCCTCAAACATCAAGAGTGGCACCACCGTAGGAGCCCCCTGTTTGTGTCACAGGGATGCGCGGGGACGGGGACACGCCTGGGGCCTCGAGATGCCACCAGCTCTGGGCTGCGGGAGGAGACTGGGCCTCAACTGCAGGGGTCTAAGGAGAGGACAGAGCTGCTCCTGTCCTTCCCAGTAGCCCCACCAGAGCGTCCAGTGCTGAGGGCCCACGGAGACCGCTGGCAACCAGGGTCATGACCAGCACTTCCTGCAGCTCTCCCTTGCCTAAACCTTGGCTGAGAAAACAAACCAGGTGGCACTAGAAGCTGCCAAGTTGACAGCAGAGACCAGGAGGCCACTACCAAAGGCTCCACCCCAGGAAACACCGTGCCTCCTGCCTGGGCACACAGTTCAGGAGCACGGTACCCAGGGGCTGTGAGGGCCTCTCCCACGCCCATGTCCCCTGGGCAGCCTCTCCTGGGCCTCTTCAGCAAACACCACAAAACTGCCGACTCTGCCCGAGTCTCTTCCCTCTAGAGAGCTGCTCTGGGCACTGCCCACTGTGCCAGTCCTGCACAGCACCCAGGGAGCCTGACCCGGACGGTCAGGCCCTGGCCCTGCTGGGCAGTGGCACTGGTGATGCCCAGGGTGCAGCACAACCACAGCTGCAGGGCTGGCTGCTCCTGCCAGAAGTGCCCTTCACCAGGAGGCCCCCGTGAACTGCTGAGATCCAGAGAGACCACTGTCCACGGCTTCCCAGGAAAGCCTCACCTCCAAAGGGGGTTTGACATTTTTAAGTATGATCAACTTGTGAATCTGCTTTTAAGAAAAAAAATGTATAGATTTTAAGACTTAAAACCTTAAGTTGGATGAAGAACTGAAAGCAGGCAGCACTGGTGGTCAGGAATTGGCCCTCCGACCTTTCAGGACAGGACACGTTCACGGTGGCCTCTGCAGTCCCTCCCACAGTGAAGAACTGACCCAGCAGGGAGGGCGTCAGTGAGCGGCAGGCAGCGAGGGGCAGCAGAGCTTCTCTGGAGTTAAAGCCCACTGTGCCCAAGCCACCGACCCCACCACGCAGACCCTTGCAGACCCTCGAAGCCAAGTGGCGCCTGGTGCTTAGGACACCTCCAAGTCCATCCTCAGCATGCAGGCCCCTGGCCAACAGCGTTGGGGCCTGCGAGAGGTGGGCAGCACAGGCAGGACAGGGAGCCGAGCCAGAGCAGCCTCCGGGCAGCCACTATGAGGTGAGCCTGCACCCTGGGCAGCCACAGGAGCCATGACCTCTCCTCTCGGAGCACCTCCTGCGCCTCCTCTAAAACCTGAGCCCCACAACACTGAGGAAGACCCCCACGTCCAGGGCTTCCGAGCCCAGCGATGCCATGTGGGGCAGTGGCTGCCAGCCCCAGCCAGTCCCGGGCTCATGCCGTGTCCCCGGGTCACTGGCGAAGCTTCCGCATGTGTGACAGCCAGCCCTGCTGATGGCATGTGAACAGCCCTTCAAACTGCAGAATTAGGCAGAACTAGGTGGACGGGGCCCAGACGCCACCCAGAGAGCAACACGTGACCACCAGCCTCCAATACCGGAGGAGCAGAGCGCAGAGCCTCACGGCCAGGCTTCCTGCAAGGCACTGGCCCTGTGGGGACAGCTCCCGCAGCAGAGGGATGGCACAGGAGGAGCAGGAGGCCCATCCACACCACGAGACACAGGCTGCTGGGGTAGCGGTACGCTCTGGAACAGGAGGGGCCCTGGGAGCAGGGTCGCAGGGCAGGCAGGTCACCTCCTCTCCTGAGCCCGTGTCCAGGGCCAATGCTCACCGGGCCCCTACTGCAGAGCAGGAAGTAGCCCACGCCTGCTCTTCACCACACCTGGGCCTGACACACACAGCCAGCCCCCACCTGCTCAGGGCCGTGGCCAGCAAGGCCAGCAGGCCCTACCACACACAGTGGACACCCACTCGGCTCGCACACACACACAGCATGCACTGGTCTTACCACACATGTAGATACATGTACACACTTGCATAGGCGTGCACAGACTACACACAGGGGTGTGTGGGCACACACACACTTCATGCACCAGCCACACAGCTTGACCCACAGCCTTGACCTCCTGGGTCCTGACCTGCAGGCTCCAGGGAGACTCACCCACATCTCAGGCCCTGGGGCACCCCAGCTGCCGGGGAGCACCCTGGCGTGGCCACCAGGGAGGCACTGTGGGGGGTCTGAGTGCAGGAACATAGGCCCAGGGCCAGGCAGGGAGCGGGCTGGGACACCAGTGTGGAGGAGCACACCATGACAAGCGCCCTCCCTTCCCAGGGCATGCGGCAGACGTGCTCCCTGGACATTGAGGCCGCCCTGGCAGCAGTGGACAGTGGCACTGTGACCAGGCCCCACACCCTCAAGGGGGAAACGGAACCAGCTTTCCTTACATAACTCAGACGTTATACTCCATACTTTAATGACTCTAAGAACAGATTCCTGAAAATAAGGAGAACCACGTTTTGCTCCGTTACTTACTCAACCAGTGACTCCAGACAGGTGCCTGTGAAATGCAGGTGCCACGCACCAGGCCCCGCCATCGACACGCGGAAGACGTGTGGCCCTGCCGACGCGAGAGCCGGTGCTGGGCGTGCTCCAACAGCGGCACTGCACCCGGAAGGTCCAGACCCCACACGCGGCCTTCTCAGAACGCCAGGTGTGGGGGACAGCACGGGCCAGCCGCCCGCTTTCCTCCCACCCAAAGTCACCTACCACACGCGGCACACAGACCACAGCCTCCCGAGGAGTGGCCAGCTGCCAGGTGTGCTGTCAGAGGACAGGGACACTGTGGACAGTGCGCTGGCTCAGTGGAGCCCGAGACGTGTGGTGGGACCCGAGGCCCCGCTGTCCCTACGTGTCAGGGACACTGGCCCCACAGGCAGGTGGCAGGGCTGCTCAGTCTCTGGTCAGTTTCCCTCACCAAGGGCAGGGCAGGCACAAGGAGATGCCCAGGATAAGGAGTGGCACGGGGCAGCAGCCGGAGACCGGGGGACCAGCAGTCCAGGCTGGGGCCACCCCAGCACAGCTGGGAGCTGCTGGCTGGCACCTGGCGGGGAAGGAGGGTGGGCAGCCTATGGGCAGAGCAGCAGGGGCAAGGGCAGCCACGGTCCCTGGGGAGGGCTTGGCCCTGCCGTGTGCCAGGGAGGGCGGGCAGCCCCGGGGAAGTAAGGCTGCCTCCAGGCCACACCCGAGAAAGCAAGGACACTGAGGTACAGCTGGGCACAGCAGGCCTCGTCCCTCCACCCCAGAGCAGTTGGCACCTCCTGCTGACCCCGGTATCCAGATAAAGCCGAGGGCAGGTGAGAAGCCGGCTGGTGAGAAGCCGTGCGGGTCCTGGAGTCCACTGTGACCTGCTCTGCTGCGGGCTCCAAGCCCCCCGACCTGGGAGTGCAGACTGAGGGTCCCCACCCCGAGGGGACCTCCGGAGTTTGTCCCCACAGGAAGTGGGCTGGGGGCTGGGGCTGCTCTCTGGGCACAGCCCGGGCGAGGCCAGGACCAGTGGGCCAGCTTGGCCCCTGCCCCTCCACCTCCCACGGTGACAGCTGTGAGTGCCCTGCCCTACCAGGAGGTGTGCCATCTCCCAGCTCCACAGTGACTGACTCGGGGACAGAAAGATTGAAGTAGACGGAACCCAGAGCACACATGTCCTCCCGACGTGCAGCCGTGGCACCACGGGTCACCTGAGAGGACGGCCGGATAGCAGGCCCACAGTGGCTCTCCCCCAGGAGCTCAGGAGGCAGGAGCCTGCGGCCAGGCCCAGAGCCTCCTCGGGAGTCGGCAGAGGGAGGGCCTGGGGGGAGACACCCCTGTGCAGGGCTGGCGAGGAGCCCCCAGCTGGGCAGTAGTGGACTCTGCACCACATGTCCAGTAAAGGCCGTGTGTCCCCTGACCCCTACCTCCTTCTGGCCAGCTCTGGGCATCGCCGGCCGATCACATGACCACCCCTCGCTCCTCAGAGACCCCAGGCCATGCCCAGGCCTGCAGGACTCACCTGGGCAGGTCCAACCCCTAGTTCACGTGCCTGAGCACCTCCTTCACCCAGCCCAGCTGCCAGGCCAGGGGTCTGCCCAGGTCTTCCCGGCAGGAAGCCAGGAGAGGCCTCCCTGCGGCCCAGAGCCCACAGGCATGAGCCAGACAACCACTGCCCCGTGGCCTGCTGCCACCTCCCACCACAGGCCCAGGCCTTCCTGGCCCTCCAGCCCACACCTCCGGGGCCCCGGGGTGAGGGTCCTCCCCTGAAAGGGGCAGCGAGAAGGCCCTCAGCAAAGGAACCCTGGCCCCCAGCCAAGAGTGGACCTCCCGCAGGTCCACGACTCCCTGAATGGCCACCGGGTGCCTGGTCCAGCAGAAAGGCCCGGCACATTGACGCAGAGGCACGGCAGCCGTCCATCACGTGGTGTGGGCCCATCCGACACTGCTGCATGGTGAGGGGACAGCAGCTCTGCCCATGCCTGTACCCCACAGGGACACCCGGCTTTTCACACCCGACCCCTCTCAGCGCCATGGACGTCCCTCCTGGCTGCAAGCTCCGAGGCTTAGACCCCAGCAACCCAGTGCACAGCTTAGCCACGGAGAATGGCGTCCTGGAGCAGAGGGCAGCAGCACCACACAGTGAGGCTGGCGGCTGGAGCAGGTCCATGTCCCAATGCCATCTGTCACCTTCCGTCTAACTTTAGGATTCTTTTAGAGAAACTTTAAAATAGAAGCCTGATTCCGAGATTCTGAGATTCCAAGATTCCAAGTTTCCAAGATTCTGAGATTCCGAGATTCCGAGACAGCAGCAGATGCCAGGAGCCAGTCAGCTGCGCCCACCGCGGGCAGCAAGAAGGCACTCCACAGCCCTCGCTCCCAACTTCAAAGAGCCTTGGTTTCTGGCTCTGGCGTGGCCTTGCAGGCTAAAGGGACAGGCTCACACGTGGTCACACCCCACTGGGCCCCGACAGCCTGGTGACGAGTCCATTCCATCTTTATTGCTGACCTCAGAGTAAAGACTCGAAGCCTCCCGTTCCTCGGACGCTAAGCCGGCGTCCACCCCTGAAAGCACTTTCGTGCACTTACGAGGCGGGGAGGGGTCTGTTCTCTTAGCCCCAAAAGATCCTTCCTTTGGTGCTCGCCTGAGGAACACGGGGAAGGGCGCTGTCCTCCAGGGGACGCTGCGCCGCCTCGGCATGGCTCCCCAACACCGCAAGCCCTGCACCCAGCCGGGATGCGAGACCCGCTGCTGCACACCAGGACTGCCCGGGCTCTGAGGGACCTGGGGAGCCGGGCCCCAGCAGCCGCCTCCTGAGGGGAGACTGGGCCAGGAGAGGGCACGGGCCTCGGGCGCCTGTGGGAGCAGGAGGAGCAGGCCGCCTTCAGGCCAGTGCTCTGCAAGGGCACAGTGTCCAGGGCAGCAGGGCAGGAGTGAGCCTGCAGGGCAGTCTAGGACACAGCAGGGTCCTGGGGTCACACGAGGGGCCTCCCAGGCCAGGCAGCAGGGGGCCAGGCAGGGCTCTGACCAGGAGTTTTAATCCGGTTCTGACCTACTTTTAAAAAGGAACCTGGCCCCTGGCAAAGATGGACGTGGGTGAGCGCTGAAGCAGGACGGGTGGGCCTGGTCGCCGAGGAGGGACAGCAGCACGCGAGGCAGGAGCAGCAGCTGGGCAGGAGCTGCCCAGACGACAGGCAGCACGGGAGGACAAGTGCTCCAGAGCACGCAGGCTGATGGGGCAGAACTGGGGCAGGAGGAAGGCCTGTGCCGAGGACCGGGAGGGACCAGCTGCAGGACACTAGGTGATGAGATCAGAAAGGCCCAGAGACAGCAAAGGCTGGGGAAACAAGTCACAGGAGGGCAGGGCAGGGGCAGAAGCAGCCTTGGAGTAGCCCTGAGGTGACCACCATGCCGCTGGTCACCACACGCATCAGTTCATTTTGACTCCCTGGATCTCAGCAGCCGAGGCTCATAAGTGGCCAGGTGAAGGACACAGATGCCACCGTTTGCTTCAAGGCCATCAGGGACACCATGCAAGCCATGGTCTTTTTGTGTGGTCCCAGGGAACCCAGGACCTCACACGCACAAGGTAAGCTCTACCACCAAGATACCTCCTCAGCCCGTCAGCCATGGCTGTGAGAGGAGAGGCATGCAGTCTGCTACCTGCGTAGCTGTGCGCATGGCCATGGTTGTATCAGAGCAGTAACTAGAGGGGTCCACAGATGGCCCTGAATGAAACTCCACCGGGTCTCAGCAAGCCAGGGCCCTGGACAAGGTCCCACCTCTGGTTGTTCAGAGTCTTCACCTGGAAGTCACAGACAACAGCTCTGGCACACAGCCCAGGGTCACAGGGAAGACCAGTAGGGATGTGCTCGGACCAGAGGGGGCCACTCGGCTTTAGCTGGCCACGTCGTTGGCACCCACCCACCACATGGCGAAGCTGAGGTGCCAAAAGGGCAGCAGCCGGGCCACGCACAGGCCAAGGGGCAGAGTCTGCCAGGACTTCAGTACATGGACTTTTCACCAGCTGTGACCCCACACCTATGGCACACACACAGCTGCCACCCCCACACCACTGGAGAGACCCCATGTCCCCAAGGAGGGCCATGTGTCACCAAGGAGGCCCCCCCACACCACTGAGGAGGACCACATGTGACCAAGGAGGCCCCCAAACACAACTGAGGAGGGCCACATGTCACCAAGGGGGGCCACGTGTCACCAAGGAAGTCCCCACACACCACTGAGGAGGCCCACATGTCACCAAGGAGGCCACACACACCACT
The DNA here is from genome assembly GCF_045843805.1 of Urocitellus parryii. Taxonomy (NCBI): domain Eukaryota; kingdom Metazoa; phylum Chordata; class Mammalia; order Rodentia; family Sciuridae; genus Urocitellus; species Urocitellus parryii. Next base: position 225,469,300 of record NC_135532.1, on the reverse strand, counting down.
GAGGAGGGCCACATGTCACCAAGGAGGCCCCCACACACCACTGAGGAGACCACATGTCACCAAGGAGGCCCACACACACCACTGAGGAGACCACATGTCACCAAGGAGGCCCACACACACCACTGAGGAGGGCCACATGTCACCAAGGAGGCCCACACACACCACTGAGGAGGGCCACGTGTCACCAAGGAGGTCCACACACACCACTGAGGAGGGCCACATGTCACCAAGGAGGCCCACACACACCACTGAGGAGGGCCACATGTCACCAAGGAGGTCCACACACACCACTGAGGAGGGCCACATGTCACCAAGGAGGCCCACACACACCACTGAGGAGACCACATGTCACCAAGGAGGCCCACACACACCACTGAGGAGGGCCACATGTCACCAAGGAGGCCCACACACACCACTGAGGAGGGCCACATGTCACCAAGGAGGTCCACACACACCACTGAGGAGGGCCACGTGTCACCAAGGAGGTCCACACACACCACTGAGGAGGGCCACATGTCACCAAGGAGGCCCACACACACCACTGAGGAGGGCCACATGTCACCAAGGAGGTCCACACACACCACTGAGGAGGGCCACATGTCACCAAGGAGGCCCACACACACCACTGAGGAGGGCCACATGTCACCAAGGAGGCCCACACTCACCACTGAGGAGAGCCACATGTCACCAAGGAGGTCCACACACCACTGAGGAGGGCCACATGTCACCAAGGAGGTCCACACACACCACTGAGGAGACCACATGTCACCAAGGAGGCCCACATACACCACTGAGGAGGGCCACATGTCACCAAGGAGGCCCACACACACCACTGAGGAGGCCCACATGTCACCAAGGAAGCCCACACACCACTGAGGAGGGCCACATGTCACCAAGGAGGCCCACACACAACACTGAGGAGGACCACATGTCACCAAGGCGGTCCCCACACACCACTGAGGAGGGCAACATGTCACAAAGGAGGTCCACACACACCACTGATGAGGGCCACATGTCACCAAGGAGGCCCCCACACACCACTGAGAGGGCCACATGTCACTAAGGAGGCCCACACACGCCACTGAGGAGGACCACATGTCACCAAGGAGGCCCCCACACACACCACTGAGGAGGCCCACATGTCACCAAGGAAGTCCACACACACCACTGAGTAGGGCCACATGTCACCAAGGAGGTCCACACACACCACTGAGGAGGGCCACATGTCACCAAGGAGGTCCACACACCACTGAGGAGGGCCACATGTCACCAAGGAGGTCCACACACACCACTGAGGAGACCCACATATCACCAAGGAGGCCCCCACACACCACTGAGGAGGGCCACATGTCACCAAGGAGGCCCCCACACACCACTGAGGAGGGCCACATGTGACCAAGGAGGCCCCCAAACACCACTGAGTAGGGCCACATGTCACCAAGGAAGTCCACACACCACTGAGGAGACCCACATGTCACCAAGGAGGACCACACACACCACTGAGGAGGGCCACATGTCACCAAGGAGGTCCACACACACCACTGAGGAGGGCCACATGTCACCAAGGAGGTCCACACACCACTGAGGAGGGCCACATGTCACCAAGGAGGCCCACACACACCACTGAGCAGGGCCACATGTCACCAAGGAGGCCCACACACACCACTGAGGAGGGCCACATGTCACCAAGGAGGCCCACACACACCACTGAGGAGGGCCACATGTCACCAAGGAGGCCCACACACACCACTGAGGAGGGCCACATGTCACCAAGGAGCACACACACACCACTGAGGAGGGCCCCATGTCACCAAGGAGGCCCACACACACCACTGAGGAGGGCCCCATGTCACCAAGGAGCACACACACACCACTGAGGAGGCCCACATGTCACCAAGGAGGCCCACACACACCACTGAGGAGGGCCACATGTCACCAAGGAGGTCCACACACACCACTGAGGAGGGCCACATGTCACCAAGGAGGTCCACACACACCACTGAGGAGGGCCACATGTCACCAAGGAGGTCCACACACACCACTGAGGAGGGCCACATGTCACCAAGGAGGTCCACACACCACTGAGGAGACCCACATGTCACCAAGGAGGCCCACACACACCACTGAGGAGGGCCACATGTCACCAAGGAGGTCCACACACACCACTGAGGAGGGCCACATGTCACCAAGGAGGTCCACACACACCACTGAGGAGGCCCACATGTCACCAAGGAGGCCCACACACACCACTGAGGAGGGCCACATGTCACCCAGGAGGTCCACACACACCACTGAGCATGGCCACATGTCACCAAGGAGGGCCACACACACCACTGAGGAGACCACATGTCACCAAGAGGCCCCCCCACACCACTGAGGAGGGCCACATGTCACCAAGGAGGTCCACACACACCACTGAGGAGGGCCACATGTCACCAAGGAGGCCCACACACAACACTGAGGAGGGCCACATGTCACCAAGGAGGTCCACACACACCACTGAGGAGACCCACATATCACCAAGGAGGCCCACACACCACTGAGGAGGTCCACATGTCACCAAGGAGGCCCACACACACCACTGAGGAAATCCACATGTCACCAAGGAGGGCCGCATGTCACCAAGGAGGGCCACATGTCACCAAGGAGGTCCACACACACCACTGAGGAGGGCCACATGTCACCAAGGAGGCCCACACACACCACTGAGGAGGGCCACATGTCACCAAGGAGGCCCACACACACCACTGAGGAAACCCACATGTCACCAAGGAGGGCCGCATGTCACCAAGGAGGGCCACATGTCACCAAGGAGGCCCCCACACACCACTGAGGAGGGCCACATGTCACCAAGGAGGCCCACACACACCACTGAGGAGGGCCACATGTCACCAAGGAGGTCCACACACACCACTGAGGAAACCCGCATGTCACCAAGGAGGGCCACATGTCACCAAGGAGGTCCACACACACCACTGAGGAGGGCCACATGTCACCAAGTAGGCCCACAGACCACTGAGGGGCCCCAAATGTCACCAGGAGGCCCCGCCAGCCAGGCACCTGGGTTCATCCAGGGTCCACCCACCTGCTGGAGGCGCCTCAGGCCCGGCTCAGGCCTCACTCTTAGAGCGACCACAGGCCCAGGCTGCTCTCAGCTCTGGCCCCAGGCCTCGGGCCATGGGCAGGCCCCACAGCCCGCCCTCAGGTGACCCTTCCTCAGGTGACCCCCCTCAGGTGACCCCCCTCAGGTGACCCCCCTCAGGTGACGCCCCTCAGGTGCGGGTGACCAGCAGAACAGCCAGGAGCTCGGGAACACCAACGTCCACTGCGGGCAGCACAGGATCTGCAGAGGCCGCCCAGCAGCAGCCAGGGTGCGCCAGAAGGCCCCAGCCCCGGAGCCTCCGCCCTCCCAGCACCTAGAGCTGCCCTGTGTCTAACCCCCTCCCCTGGGAACCACTGACCGGCTGCGGGCCTTCCTGACCCCCCACCTAGCCCGCCCTCCCCAGGGCTGCACGTCCTCTAACCCTGCCTGGCCTCCCAGAAGCCAGTCCACCCTGGAGCCATGGGGGCTGCAGCCCAGTCCAGCCCTGAGCAGGCCATGCACTCTTGTCACTCTGAAGACTCCGGGGTCTTCAAGAGCTACCACACAGAAATGGGGACAAGACCAGGGCCATACTTCACCATGTACACAGGCCAGACCAACCCAGGGACCACACCTGGGCACCAGCAAGTGCACATCAGCAGGACACCCCAAGGACTGGCCTCCTACCACGTGTAGCGAGGTCCCGGGGATGCGGCTACTGGAAGTGCCAACCGTCCCCGCACACTCCTACCCCAGCCAGGTCCCGGGGACGCGGCCACTAGAGGTTTCTGCAGCCCCCGCACACTCCTGCCCCAGCCAGGTCCCGGGGAAGCGGCCACTAGAGGTACCAGCCGTCCCCGCACACTCCTACCCCAGCCAGGTCCCGGGGACGCGGCCACTAGAGGTGCCAGCCGTCCCCGCACACTCCTGCCCCAGCCAGGTCCCGGGGACGCGGCCACTAGAGTTGCCAGCCGTCCTGCCCCAGCCAGGTCCCGGGGACGCGGCCACTAGAGGTGCCAGCTGTCCCCGCACACTCCTGCCCCAGCCAGGTCCCGGGGACGCGGCCACTAGAGGTACCAGCCGTCCCCGCACACTCCTACCCCAGCCAAGTCCCGGGGACGCGGCCACTAGAGGTGCCAGCCTTCCCCGCACACTCATACCCCAGCCAGGTCCCGGGGACGCGGCCACTAGAGGTGCCAGCCGTGCCCGCACACTCCTGCCCCAGCCAGGTCCCGGGGACGCGGCCACTAGAGTTGCCAGCCGTCCTGCCCCAGCCAGGTCCCGGGGACGCGGCCACTAGAGGTACCAGCCGTCCCCGCACACTCCTGCCCCAGCCAGGTCCCGGGGACGCGGCCACTAGAGGTGCCAGCAGTCCCCGCACACTCCTGCCCCAGCCAGGTCCCGGGGACGCGGCCACTAGAGTTGCCAGCAGTCCTGCCCCAGCCAGGTCCTGGGGACGCGGCCACTAGAGGTGCCAGCCTTCCCCGCACACTCCTACCCCAGCCAGGTCCCGGGGACGCGGCCACTAGAGTTGCCAGCCGTCCCCGCACACTCCTGCCCCAGCCAGGTCCCGGGGACGCGGCCACTAGAGTTGCCAGCCGTCCCCGCACACTCCTGCCCCAGCCAGGTCCCGGGGACGCGGCCACTAGAGGTGCCAGCCGTCCCCGCACACTCCTGCCCCAGCCAGGTCCCGGGGACGCGGCCACTAGAGGTGCCAGCCGTCCCCGCACACTCCTGCCCCAGCCAGGTCCCGGGGACGCGGCCACTAGAGGTGCCAGCCGTCCCCGCACACTCCTGCCCCAGCCAGGTCCCGGGGACGCGGCCACTAGAGGTGCCAGCCGTCCCCGCACACTCCTGCCCCAGCCAGGTCCCGGGGACGCGGCCACTAGAGGTGCCAGCCGTCCCCGCACACTCCTGCCCCAGCCAGGTCCCGGGGACGCGGCCACTAGAGGTGCCAGCCGTCCTGCCCCAGCCAGGTCCCGGGGACGCGGCCACTAGAGGTGCCAGCTGTCCTACCCCAGCCAGGTCCCGGGGACGCGGCCACTAGAGGTGCCAGCCGTCCTACCCCAGCCAGGTCCCGGGGACGCGGCCACTAGAGGTGCCAGCCGTCCCCGCACACTCCTACCCCAGCCAGGTCCCGGGGACGCGGCCACTAGAGGTGCCAGCCGTCCCCGCACACTCCTGCCCCAGCCAGGTCCCGGGGACGCGGCCACTAGAGGTGCCAGCCGTCCCCGCACACTCCTGCCCCAGCCAGGTCCCGGGGACGCGGCCACTAGAGGTGCCAGCAGTCCCCGCACACTCCTGCCCCAGCCAGGTCCCGGGGACGCGGCCACTAGAGGTGCCAGCAGTCCCCGCACACTCCTGCCCCAGCCAGGTCCCGGGGACGCGGCCACTAGAGGTGCCAGCCGTCCCCGCACACTCCTGCCCCAGCCAGGTCCCGGGGACGCGGCCACTAGAGGTGCCAGCCGTCCCCGCACACTCCTGCCCCAGCCAGGTCCCGGGGACGCGGCCACTAGAGGTGCCAGCCGTCCCCGCACACTCCTGCCCCAGCCAGGTCCCGGGGACGCGGCCACTAGAGTTGCCAGCCGTCCTGCCCCAGCCAGGTCCCGGGGACGCGGCCACTAGAGGTGCCAGCTGTCCCCGCACACTCCTGCCCCAGCCAGGTCCCGGGGACGCGGCCACTAGAGGTACCAGCCGTCCCCGCACACTCCTACCCCAGCCAAGTCCCGGGGACGCGGCCACTAGAGGTGCCAGCCTTCCCCGCACACTCCTACCCCAGCCAGGTCCCGGGGACGCGGCCACTAGAGGTGCCAGCCGTGCCCGCACACTCCTGCCCCAGCCAGGTCCCGGGGACGCGGCCACTAGAGTTGCCAGCCGTCCTGCCCCAGCCAGGTCCCGGGGACGCGGCCACTAGAGGTACCAGCCGTCCCCGCACACTCCTGCCCCAGCCAGGTCCCGGGGACGCGGCCACTAGAGGTGCCAGCAGTCCCCGCACACTCCTGCCCCAGCCAGGTCCCGGGGACGCGGCCACTAGAGTTGCCAGCCGTCCCCGCACACTCCTGCCCCAGCCAGGTCCCGGGGACGCGGCCACTAGAGGTGCCAGCCGTCCCCGCACACTCCTGCCCCAGCCAGGTCCCGGGGACGCGGCCACTAGAGGTGCCAGCTGTCCCCGCACACTCCTGCCCCAGCCAGGTCCCGGGGACGCGGCCACTAGAGGTGCCAGCCGTCCCCGCACACTCCTGCCCCAGCCAGGTCCCGGGGACGCGGCCACTAGAGGTGCCAGCCGTCCCCGCACACTCCTGCCCCAGCCAGGTCCCGGGGACGCGGCCACTAGAGGTGCCAGCCGTCCCCGCACACTCCTGCCCCAGCCAGGTCCCGGGGACGCGGCCACTAGAGGTGCCAGCCGTCCTGCCCCAGCCAGGTCCCGGGGACGCGGCCACTAGAGGTGCCAGCCGTCCCCGCACACTCCTACCCCAGCCAGGTCCCGGGGACGCGGCCACTAGAGGTGCCAGCCGTCCCCGCACACTCCTACCCCAGCCAGGTCCCGGGGACGCGGCCACTAGAGGTGCCAGCCGTCCCCGCACACTCCTGCCCCAGCCAGGTCCCGGGGACGCGGCCACTAGAGGTGCCAGCCGTCCCCGCACACTCCTGCCCCAGCCAGGTCCCGGGGACGCGGCCACTAGAGGTGCCAGCAGTCCCCGCACACTCCTGCCCCAGCCAGGTCCCGGGGACGCGGCCACTAGAGGTGCCAGCCGTCCCCGCACACTCCTGCCCCAGCCAGGTCCCGGGGACGCGGCCACTAGAGGTGCCAGCCGTCCCCGCACACTCCTGCCCCATCCAGGTCCCGGGGACGCGGCCACTAGAGGTGCCAGCCGTCCCCGCACACTCCTGCCCCAGCCAGGTCCCGGGGACGCGGCCACTAGAGGTGCCAGCCCTCCCCGCACACTCCTGCCCCAGCCAGGTCCCGGGGACGCGGCCACTAGAGGTGCCAGCCGTCCCCGCACACTCCTGCCCCAGCCAGGTCCCGGGGACGCGGCCACTAGAGGTGCCAGCCCTCCCCGCACACTCCTGCCCCAGCCAGGTCCCGGGGACGCGGCCACTAGAGGTGCCAGCCTTCCCCGCACACTCCTGTCCTCTGGTCTGGTTGTGGGAGACTCCTCAAGTTGCTGAACTATGCACAGCAGGTGGAGGCAGCAGGGCCAGTGGTGGTGGGTGTAAAGAGGCCGGGTCCTCAGGGACAGACCCTCAGGGGCCTGTGGAGCGAGCAGAACACCCCAAGCTCAGCTACACCTTCACCAGGGACCCCCATGCCCAGCAGCCCACAGGCCAGCAGGAGCCCCCACTCCTTGAGCACATTTCAGGGTCCCAGAAACGTCACCACCACGAGAAATGGGGAGGATCCATGCTCAGCGCCACCTGCACCCCAGGCAGCCCCACTACCACGGCTCTGTGTGACACCAGTCGTGACATTAATCGGCTGCAGTCACACAAGGCAGCGTCTTCTGTGAACCTGCTTTTCCTTTGGTGCTGGGCGCTGAACCAGGGCACTCACCGCGGAGCCACAGGCCAGCCCTGTTTGTTTTGTACCTTGAGTCAGGGTGCCACTAAATTCCTTAGGGCCTCCCTAAGTGGCTGAGCTGGCTGGGAACTTGTGATCCTCCCGCCTCAGCCTCCTGAGCCACAAGGATCACAGGCAGGGGCCACCGTGCCCAGGGAAGTCACATATCATAAAAGAACATCTAGAGGTGGCAGCAGGAGAAATGCCCAGAGAAGCTCCCAGGTCCACACCCAGGTGGACTTCCTGGGCCCTGCATCAGACACCTTGGGCCCCTGCATTCACACTGTGGGTCCACCCAGCGCCGGGACTGCAGTGACCAGAGTCCCACCTCAAGGTCCACAGCAGTCAGGATCACACTGCATCAGGATCCTGGGGACAAGCAGGGCGAGAGGGACAACCTCCAGGCCCAGGTGACACCCGGACCCCAGCACCACAGACCCTGGGTGGGCACAGGGCGGGGGACTGCTTCCCAGCAGACAGCCACTTACACCTCTACCGACCCCAGGAGTGGAGGGAACCACAGGGCAGCGTGACAGCCACTGTCGCTTCAGGGAAGAGGAGAAGCAGGCTTCTGCCTCAGCCACCCCCAGGGTGAGGGGCAGCAGGCGTGACCAGGCCTGAGCCTGCATTCCCAGGGCTCTCTGTCCCTGTCCAGCGCCTCCTGTGGCCTGGAGAAACACTGGGCCCTCCTGCCGGCCAGCTCACACGTCACGCACACCTTGTCACGCCCCACACACATGGCCCCAGAGCAGGCAGTGGTGGCCCTCGCCCAGCGAGGCAGGGTGGGCTGCCTGTGTCCCCTCGCCCAGAGCTGCGACCCTAGAGCTGGGACCCTCGGTGTCTTTCAGGGAGCTGTGGCCACAGGGAGGCCAGTCTCGGAGCACTCAAGGAGCTGAGAGAGGGGCGTGGCCAAAGTCGAGCCCCGCTCTCGGCAGTGACATCGGGCCGGGGTGTCCTTCCAGCCGGGCACCCCAGCAGACCAGCAGGCACCAGGCAAAGGCAGGACCAGACCTTGGGAGGCCTTCATGGGACATCAGGTGACACAGAAACGGCAGGCGGGGCCTTTCTGGTCAAACGCTAGACCCAGCAGTCACAGCTCGGCGTGTCTCTGCTCCCCAAAGTTGGTGACCCCCGTAGATGGCCGGCTACTCCCCTGTCCCCACAGGGGGGCCACGCAAGAGGGCCACACAGGGGCCCCTCAGCCCTGCCCGACAGGGGGTGATGAGCCCTGGGGCACGGTGCCCAAGGCCAAGCAGGCCTTCACCCAGCTCAGCCTGGGGAGCCTCCTCGCAGCCAGCACCTCCAGCTTCCCTGTCTCCACACTCTCAGGAGCAGGCACAGCCTCGGTGACGGCCCTCAGAACTCAGGGCTGCGGAAGCCTCCTCGTGGCCACTCACAGAAGGGTGGCAGTAAAACCTCAGCGGCCAGCCTGCCTCTCGCCAGGCGGCCGGGGCCCCAGACCCATCGTGGACACGGAGCAGGCGTCGGCTCCTGGCCCAGGTGTCTCAGGCTTCCACTTACCTCGGCGTGCTCCGACTGGCTGACCCCAGGACGGCCTGCCCGGGCCAGGGGAAGCTAGGCCGGCAATGCCCGCAGCGTCTCCGCCGTCGCACCTTGGACTGTGCCAGCCGGAAGGCCTCCACTCTGGAAGAGAAAGGCCCAGTCACTGACAGCCCTCCCCGTGGTGCCCAGCAATTGGCCTCCCCAGAGCTGGGCTCATGGGGCCCGCTCCATGAAAGCCCCTTCCCCAGCACAGGCTGCACTGTCCTTTAAGGGGCACACAGTGGCCTGCATCCCTCCTGCCCTCAGCAGGACATGCACACACATGGCCGCCACACGGAGACCTTTGCGGCCAACGGTCCCCAGCATAAAGCCACCCAGAGCCCAAGAAGGAAGGAGACTGGGGCCCTCCTGGACACACTGATCCTCTTCAGCTCAACGGGCCCCCACGTGCACATCCGTGTACTGGAGTGCAGACACAGAGACGCACGTGTGCCCCACCCTGCTAGGCCCTGGACAGCCCTCTCCAGCTGGTCTGCTCTGCAGGACAGTGGTTTCCAGAGGCAGGAGCACTGGAACACGGTCCGCCCTTAACTACACAGCTGGGTCAGGTCCTCCGAGGGGTGAGGCTGGAGACGCTGCCAAGCACCCTTCTGGGCCTGAGGTCCACCAGGGACCCAGGCAGGTCCTCTGTCTGTGAGGGCCGATGTGGGCACGCAGACAGCAGGCTCCCTCCCGCTCTGCGCTCGCACCACCACGGCGATGGCCATATCACAGATGCCTCGCTGGCCCGGGGCCACAGCCGACGTCATTCTGTCCAGGACAGGGCACCTGTCCAGAGTCCAGGGCTGCAGTCCTCGGGACCCAGGAAGGCACGAGTGCACATTGAACAGAACGGAAACAACGGCGCCCTGGTGGCCCGCAGATGCTCAGAGCTGGCCCAGAGCAGAGGAAGGGGGAGGAACGGACCCACCCCTGGTAGGGCAGGGCCACCTGGCCCAGCTGGCCAGGTCTAGACCAGAGGCCCGGGCTGGAGAGACAGCGAGTGCCCGCGGGCTGGGTGGCCAGCAGCCAGGCGGCAGGCAGCGTGGCTCTGCAAGTCAGCGCCCAGAGAAGCCGTGCTCCTGCTCCCACCTCCTGGTGCCCTCTTGAGGAAGCCACCAGGCCCGGAGGTCAAGCTAGCTGGACAGGCCACAGACCCCGCCAGCAGTGCTGGCCAAGGCACTGAAGGAGTCTCAGGGGCCACGAGGAGAACCCAGGAACCCAGTCTCAGGCAGAACTGAGTCCCCAGACACACGGCCACCTCCAGACACAAGGTGACCCTGCTGAAGTCCCAGTCACCACCAGGAGCCAGTCCCTGACCTGCCACCTCGAGCATCACAAAGTGGTGGTATTGGATGTCAGTGAGTTTGGGGATGGGTCAGTAGGCAGCCAGTGCTGGCCAAGACAGAACGGTCACTTCCAACCCTGACAACACAGAACAGGGTCCGCTTCAGACACGAGGACCCTGAGTGCACATGAGGTGACCAGACGGTAGGGCAGTCAGCCAGTGGGTAGGAGACAGCCAGACCACCCGCCCAGACTGGCGGGGCTGGAGGCAGGTGGGTGGGCCTCGGGGTCTGCTTCTTGTCCCTGGTGGGTGGAGCTCTCTGCTCCCTGGCACCCCCTCCTGGGCTGCTGTCCCCCGACTCCTTCTGCCATGACGTTCCGCCTCACTGTGGGCCAGAGCCACGGAGTCGGCCGACCAGGGACTAGACCCCTGAAACCGTGAGCCGAAATGCACTGTCCCCCTCATAGGTGGCTGGTGTCGGTCTCTTGGTGACAGCGGCAAAAGCTGCCAAAGCACACACTGAGACTTCTTTCCCAAACCCGTGGCTTCGGTAAGAGGAGCAGGTTCTACACACGCTCACCTCGGCTTGGTCCAGAAGAAACAGGAGTTGATGGCCCACATGTGGCAGGACCAGAGTCAGAAACGAGAGCTCCAGCCTGGACGGCTTCACGAGACCTGGGCCCGACCCCCAGGACGCGCTGAGGCAGGTGGGAAGGCATGGGCCGGGCGGCAGCAGAGCGCTCCAGCAAGGGTGCAGGCACGTGCAGGGAGAGCCGGAGTGCAGACCAGGCAGGGTGCACGCACACCCATCCACCAGGGCAGCCGCGGGGCCACGCGGGACAGCACCCCCACACCCTCAGGGTGCGTGCTCACTGGGAAACGGGGAGGGATGGGGACCGTCCTGTGAACACAGGGGAGACCCTGCCTAGCCGGGATGGACAGCAGCTGTCCGCCAAGGGCACGAATGTCACCGTGGGTGCCCAGTCTTCATGTGGGCCTGTGATGTCCCCGGGGACGCGCAGCAAGACCATTCTCTTCTACACGTGGCGAGTGTGGACTTTGGCCCTCGCAACAGCAGGCACCAGGGAGAGAGGCCACGCCTGCCGCGGCTGGTCCTCCAGGCAGCTCCGCAGGCCAACTCCACCACCACGCACCAGCGGGTCCACCAGCTGACCACCCACAACTGTCGCAGCAGAATAGAGAGGCCCAGGTGGGGAGCCAGAAAGGGCAGAGAGGGGAGGGACTGAAAAGCCTCGGCGTGACGCAGGAGCCAGGGCAGAGCCCTGCCCAGCAGGGCCACGGCGCCAAGCCAATTCCAGTCCAGAGCTACTCGGCGGAGGAGACGCGCCTGCAGGTGGGGCAGGTGACCTGTTCAGAAGGCCCAACCAGGGACGGCAGAGGCCGCGACGGCAAGGTGGCCGCAGAGCACCAAGGAAGCTGGGCTAAAGGACGTGGAGGAGGTGTGGAGGGCAGCAGGCTGGCCCTCGGGCCGGGCCACTCCTACAGAAGGGCAGCTAGGAGGAAGAGGCAGTCCAGCAGGAGAGGTTCCGGGTGCCCGTCCCTTGTGTGCTCCGAGCTCCAGTTAGGAAACGGCGGGTACCGCACATCTCATGGCATCGAACGCAGTCCTCTCACTGTTCCCCAGCAGGTGAGACTCCAGTTAGAGAGCGTGAGAGGGAATCCAGGTCAGAAAACCTGGGGTGCCTTCTAGGGACCTGGAGTGCCAACGAGACCTCTGGGCAGCAGCTGACCTGTCCCTGGCTCCCTGCATTGTGTTGGAGCAGAGGGATGGAAACGTGTCTTGGGTTGGTTCTACCGAGTAGATTAAACGAATGGTGCATGCTCAGCAAAAGAACAACTCCTCTCCCCAGGGACACAGGACTGCAGGACGGTCCCCCCGCACAGGGTCTCAGTGATCGCGGAGCCTCCTGGAGAGCAGCCCGTTTCCCTGCAGTGCGCCTCAGCAGAACTCCTCTACACACCGCGGCTGTCTTTTGAAGACACGTCTTTGCTCATTTATTTTGGTTCTGGGGAGGGAAGCCAGGCCTTGTGCATGCTAGGCAAGCCTAGACCACTGAGCTGCACCCGGCCTGGGCTCGTCCTTTAAAGCCCACTAGCCACATGACTGGACACTGTTTATGACCTGAGAGAAGACACTCCTTGAGCTCCCAGCAACCAAAGTCTCCGCGGAAGGCACCTGGTGCCGCGTTGGGCCTCCAGCAGAAGCCACAGGGCAGCGGGGCAGCAGGCAGTCCCTGAAGGGCTTGGCTCCCTCCACCACAAACCCCACTCAACAGCAGGTCCCGGGGCGCTGCACTCACTGTGGACCTGGCTACTGCAAAGGCAGGCAGGGCACAAAGCCAAGTCTACCCTGCACCACCTGCCCAAGCCTGAGGACGTGGGGATGGAAGCCGGGGCTGAGGCCTGCCAAGAAGGGGCACAGCAGGCACCCCACCAGCCCCACCTGGTGTCCACCGAGCCTGGACTCTCAGGGAGGGCAGCCCTGACGGGGGGCAAGCAGGGAGGACCCTGCACGTTGTCACTACAGCCCTCCCCTAGGTCACGGGTCATGATCACATGGCAGTGCCCAACTGTACCTCCTTGAACAGTGGCACAGACGGCCAGCAGAGAAAAGCCATGTCCTCTCTGGAGAACCACAGAAGTCCCTGTCCAAGGAAAACGAGCAGCTCAGGCCAGGAGGATTGTCCCACAGGCCGTGAGGACGGGAGGATGAGCCAGTACCAGCAGGACGTGTGAGAGACAGCGGGGCCAGCTGGCCACCCACCCGCACACAGAAGCAAAAGCTCGCAGAGACGGACGCCGTGGGACCAGTTACTGGCATCTCCGTCTCAGGGGTCACTGCAGCTCTGGCTTCCTCCACACCTGGCCCTCTCAGGGCGCCTCCAGGACTCCACCCGGCTGCGGTTCCCGCCTCCCAGGCCTTCTTCCTTTGAAATCTTGGTGGGCGCCTCCTTGACCCCCAACCTCAGCATCCTGCATTCCTGCAGAACCAGCCCCACAGGGCTGACACCAAGTCGGCTGCCGTCCCCAGCAGTGGCCAGGCCTCCGGGACCCTGGCTGCAGAGCCTCTGGGGGCCTGGCTGAGCCCCCTGAAAAGCCTTCCTAGGACCCCCTGTGCAAGAATTGTGCCCCGCCGGCCTCTTCTCAAGAGCATGCCACTTCCACTCCTGTAAGCCTGAGACAGGTGTGGTCTTGCCAGCTCCTGAGATGCCCTCAAGCCATCTTTCTCACTGTCTCTGGGCAAAGCCTTTAGCATTTTAGTGGCCTGATGTCTTTAACAACTGCAGCTTCCTTGGGCCCAGTTTCACTCCTGAGACCAGCAAGCAGAGAGATTCAAGTGCGCGTTTTTTAAATCTTTCTGCTCTGCTTTCTGCTCCTGATTATCACAATTAATTTGGCTAAAAGCTGCCAGCAATATCCATGCCACCGCCTGAATGCTATGCTGCCTAGAAATTTCCTCCACCAGATAAAGAAATCCATTGCTTTTAAACCTGGCCTCACAGAAAGTCTCAAGAGACAAGCAAATCAACTTCTCAGCCAGAACATAACACAAAGGGCCTCTAGTCCATTTACCAACAGTGTCCTCCTTTTCCTCTAAACCCTCTTGAGCCCTGTCTTCACTGTCCACGGTCCTGTTAGCATTCTGGTCTTCTGAGCTCCCACCAGAATCGGCCAGTAGCTTAAACAACCTAAAGCATTTCCAGCTTGCACTGCTAAACATCTCAAATTCTTCCCACCAATTCCAAAAAGCTCCAAAAAAAATTCTGGAGCCAAGGCTCAGAGCGCTTGCCTGGCACGCATGAGGCACTGGGTTCGATCCCCGGCACCACATAAAAATAAAAAATAAAATAAAGGTATTGTGTCCAGGGCTAGGGATTTGGCTCAAGCAGTAGCGTGCTCGCCTGGCATGCGCGCGGCGCTGGGTTCAATCCCCAGCACCACATAAATAAAGATGTTGTGTCCACCAAAAACTAAAAAATATTAAAAAGTTCTCTCTAGCGCGTGCACGCACTCGAACTCTCTCTCTCTCTCTCTCTCTCTTAAAAAAAAGAAAGATATTGTGTCCATCTACAACTAAAAAAAAAAAAAAATTCTGATCCACACAGTCGGCAACGACACCCTCCTGGTACCAACGTCTGTCTTGGTCAGCTTTTTTGCTGCTGCCCCTGAAAGACCTGAAAAAGAGGACTGTAGAGGGGAGAGGTTTACTTAGGGCCTCGCGGTCTCAATTAACAGAGAGCAGGCTCCTTTCCTCGGGGCTCCAAGTAAGCAGGACAGCATGGCAGAAGAGTGAGCAGAGGGAAACAGACAGTCCACCTGCCAGACAGGACATGTAGGCCATAGCCACGCCCCCTGCCTGCAGTCACCAGTTAACCCCGTGAGGAAGGAGTTCACTGACTAGGTTAGTGTCAGAGCCCAGTCACTTCTCCTCCTCGCCTTCCCGCCCTGTCTCACACGTGAATTCATCCAAACACAACCCAGGACGAGGGGCCACAGAGCAGAACAAAGTGCCCCTGGAGGGCTCAGCACCAGGACCAGGGGAGTGGCGCAGGGGATGCCCGCGTGGAGACGAAAGCCTCATCTCACCAACCACAACCAGTGGCCACCAGCTCCTGCCGCAAGAACCCCAAGGGGTTCCAGAATCCAAGTGCAGGGCCGGCTTCTCCTAGGGAGAGACAGAAGACGTAGCCTCAGTGACACCCTGTCAGCCATCCTACACCCACTGGACCGTCTCCTCAGAAAGGGCCCTGCACCCATGGAAGACACCTAGAACCAGCAAAGGGAACGGAGGCTGGTAAAAAGAACAGACATTTTCTAATAATGAAAACACGGGCCACATGCAGCGCCTGTCCACACGCCTGGCCTAGGGCAGGCAGAGAAGAGGAGCAGCAGAGCTGGGGACATGTGGGGACATATCCTCAAAACAGAGCCAAGGGGGAGGCAGGAGCAGGTGCTGGCCTCCATCCACGGAGGCATGGGGCACCCTCCCTCTGCCGGCACGTGTGGTCCTGATGGGGGAGGGCTGAGATGGGCTCTGGGGGCCCAGGAGTACCACACAGCGGGTGCTCGCCTGGCCTTCCTCGCACGCCCTGGGGCATCTGTCCAGTGGAGGCAAGCATGGCCTTGCCCAGGTGCTCAAAGGAGCCCATCATTTGCCCCCGCGCAGGGAGGGTGGTGCACTCTGCCCACAGCCTGGAGGTGACCCAGCCAGCCTCTGGGGGCTGGTGGGTGGGTGGCGGGTAGGGGAAGCCTGCTGGCAGGAGAACAGGAAGGACCTTCAGCTTCCTGTCTGCACCTCGACACCCTGGGAAACAACAGGAAATACTTCCTGAGCTGGAAAGGAAGCCAATGTGCACCTAGGTTCCAGAACCACCAGGGAACCCGTTTGGACCTATCCAAGAGCCCCCAGACACGCACACCAGAACCCACGGAGCAGACACTGGGAGGCTGAGAACCAGTGTCCGCGCAGTGGGCAGAGCGGCAGGACCCTAAAGACACAGGTGCCGTGGACGTGCGCCCCTGACTAGCCAGGGTTCCGTGATACTGGCTCCAGTGAGACCCGCACCGTGGGCAGCGTGCGAGCTCCATCCTGACACCAAGCCTGTGGAGGAGCAGAGAGCCTGACGAGGGGCGGAAGCAGCCTGAGTGCTTCGGATCTCGAGACCTAGGTCTAAGCACCGCCTGACCACAGCCGAGCCCAGGAGGTGGGAGCAGGAGCAGGGCGGTAGAGCCAGCGGGCAGGAGCGGCTGGCGGGCAGAGGGGTCTCCAACCCACTTCACACGCACTCTGCTGACAGCCAAGAGAGGAGGGCAAGTCCAAACCACTCGGCTGGGCACCCCCAGGTGGAGCAGACACTGCCGGCCACCAGAAGCTGGTCCCCTGCCCCTCCCTGCAGCTGACAAGGCAGGAGGCTCAGCACTTGCTCATGAGGGACCCAGTGACTTGGGAGCAGGGGACACATGCCCACAAAAGACAACACTGCTGGTTCTGGTCAGGTCAAAGCTGATGTCCACTCGGTCCAGCAGCAAGCATGTCAGATGTGGCACAGGACAGCGTGACGCTGGTGACGCCAGGGCTGGAAGCCCAGCTTGAGATCACAGCGTCACCTGCTGGCTCTGGGGCCACACTCAGCCCGGGTGTCTGGGCCTTCCTCCTGTGAGAGGGTTTGGAGTGCCCACCTCAGGGTGCTGGAGGGACACCAGGTGGAGATCAGCAGAGCTCTATGGAAGGACCACCAGAGACGTCCGTTACTCCTGGAGCAGCAACAGCCACAGCATGCTGTCACCTGCCAGCTCCTGCACCCAGGAGAGAGCCAGGCTCCACAGGCAGGTGTCGGCTCACTAGCCCACCTTTGCTTCAGCGCAATCACTCCTTTGAAAGAACGTGCATCCAGTGCAGAGGCACACTCCTATATAATCCCACCGGCTTGGAAGATGAGGCAGGAGATTCGTGAGTTCAAAGCCAGCCTCAGCAACGGCGCGGCGCTAAGCAACCCAGTTAGACCCTGTCTCTAAATAATCAAGTACAAAACAGGGCTGGGGAGTGGCTCGGCGGCCAAGTGCCCATGTTCTATCTCTTGTACCCCCCACCCCACAAAAAAGAAAGAACAGTCAGCTCGAGTCCTCCTCCATTAAACCACGGGAACCGAGCCTGCCCAGCATGCTCCACTGCCCAGTGGCCCACCTCCATCCCGGAGCATGCTGTCCTGGTTATCTGGTCTCAGTGGGTCTGGGGGCTGTGAGTCCTGGGCATGTGGTGTGAGACCGCCAGGCAGCCATGCGGTGAGAGGCCACACCTCCCTCCTGTGATGGCCCCCTGTTGGCCCTGCCAGGCCCCAGGGTGGGGCCCACAAAACCCACCAGTATCCTGGACCCAACCTGCCTGCTCCCAGAAGGTGCCAAGGAGGCTCTTTCCCTGGGTCAGTGACTGACAGGGCCCAGGGTGCGTCCACGGTCACGTGTCCACCATCCGGTCACCGTCAGTTCTTGATTTCTGAGAGAACCCGGTGCTCAGCACATGCTCGCAGCACCTTCTCCATCCCAGGCCAGTCTGCCTCTGCGGGGCTTTCCTGTGCTCCTGTGAGAACGTGGGCTGTGCGCTCATGCAGCCGGGCAGCAGCGACGTCCAGCCTAAAGATCCAGAGAGTAGCCATGCCAAAGTCCTTTCCTTCATGGCCACAGGGCTGCGGCCATGTGGCTGCATCCCCACAGCTCCTCAGGCACAGCAGGCAGCACGGCTTCCACTCCCACCCAAAGCCTGTCAACCCGGGCCCTTCCCTGGCCCTCCTGCAAGCCAAGCTGCCCAGGCGCCTGCCTCCAGGCCCTTTCAGAGCAGAGAGCAAAGGTCAAGGATAGACGTGAAAGTTCAGCTCTGACAAAATGCTCATAAAACTTGGTATCCCAGTTGACTCCACAAATAGCCCCAGGGAGGCCTGGGAGCAGGTGGACAGTTAGGCTGAGCACTGCCTCGGGGCCTCAGGGCCTCATGTGCCCCCAGGGCTGCAGCACCAGGACACAGGGGGCCCAGGACTCCCAGCAAGCCCCCCCATCCTGTCTTCCCAGGGACCAAGTGACCTTTGGGCATTCCTTGGGACCGGGCCCTGATCTGTCCAGAGCTTGCCATGTCCCACGTCACCTTCACTCTTCAGAGTGTCCCTGTCCAGCACCTACTTGTGAGAGGAGCCACGTCTTCCCAATGGAGGCGAGAGCTGGGGTGGGCAGAGGCTTCTCACACCAGGGCAGGTGGACCAGGATGGGGTGGTGGCCCTGGCCCACCCTTTATTTCCACCAGCTGCACCCACAGAATCAGAACCTGCCCTGCAGCTCCACTCAGGAGGACCTGGCCAAGACCCAGCCCAGCAGCAAGGCCGGACCCAGCCTGGAAAGGCCACCGAGGCCCAGAGGAGAGGAGGGCTCCCCAAGCCCCAGGGGACACCCAGTGACTCCCACATGTCTGTGACACGAGGTGTCGGCCTTTCCAGACTGCATGTGGCCTGCAGTCCCAGGAAGGACACCCAGCTGGAACTCAGAAACTCAGATGGCGGACACAGGCATCGCCCTGCCCCGACCTCCCACCACAGGAGCTGCAGCCGGACATGGTACCAACTCGAGTCCACTGGGAGGGCCTGGAGGACTTCGAGACCCTGCCTCCGAAGAGAGAGAGAAGTCCAAGCGTTCGCTGGACCGCTCTAGGAAGTTTCAGAGCTCACCTGCGTCAGGGGAGGGGAAGAGTACCTGCTGAGCCGCCCCAGCACCCAGCAGACCTCCCCGGTCCTGCCCAGGGCCATGGGGGAGCGGCCATGGGGAGCACCCTCTGGAGCCGCCTCCCCTGACTCCCACACGGTCCTCAGCAACACCCACGCTCCTAGACCCCAGTTGACTGCCCATGACTGGACACCCCCAGCCCCCTCAGCAGGATTGACCAGCAAGAGCAGCTCAGCCCAGAGGACCAGCTCAGTGCCCACCCTACGCTGAGCTGAGAAGACACTCGGCTGCACCCACACCAGGGCAGGCTAGGGACGTGGGGGGCAGGGGTGCTGGGCGGGGCAGGGCTACCGGTGGACCACCATGGAGACAAGTGGCCTCACACACTGGCCCCCCGGAGCACGGCACACGCAGAGCACACCCTGCGGTGAAGCACGGCTTCAGGGGGAGACGATGTGCCGTGGCCGTCCATCCACTGTGACAAACTGTGGGAAACGGGTCCAAACCACTTCTCCCACTCAACCCCACACAACTCCCGACACCCAGCGAGGCCTCCTCAGCTACAAGCCAGCAGCTCAGGTGTCCACTGGCTCCACTCAGCTCTGATGCCATCTACCTGGACGGAGTGTCAGTTCCCATGGGCTGCAGGGTCGGAGGCCGGTTAGGGTGAGGGTCAGGGTCAGGGTTAGCTCCAGAACTCAGGGAAACAACTGCACTGACCAGTGGACCACCAGGACATGTAGAGAGGCACAGGAAGGGTGAGGAGGGACAGCGTGCTGTCCAGCACCCCAGTCCTGTCCCAGAGTAGGCTGGCAGCAGGCCTGCTTCCCCCTCCCTCCAGCGCTGCCTAAGGGCACGGCAGGAGCCCTCAGTACGACCAGATGGCAGTGCCCTGCAGGGCTTATCATAGGCCTGGCAGGACCAGGAAGAGGCCGCCCTCAGGGAGAGAAACCCTGGCCTCCATGGCCTGCCTTGGGGAAGGAGTGATGAGCCAGGGATGGGGTGAGGGCCAGCACCCCGCAACTTAACCCCATGTGTCCCCCAGTGGTGACAGGGGAGGAGGCTGTACATGGTGGGGCCGAGGGACAGACAGTAATTCTCTGTACCTTCTGCTCAATTCTGCTGTGGACCCGAAACTGCTCAAAAAAATAAAGTCTAAGTCAGGCATGAAGGCACACACCTGTGATCCCAGCAGCCAGGGAGGCTGAGGCAGGAGGACCGCAAGTTCAGAACCAGCCTCAGCAACTTATCAAGGATCTGTCTCAAAATAAAAAACAAGCCAGGGGTGTGGCTCAGTGACAAGGTGCCCTAGGCTTAATCCTAACAGGCACAGCTTCAGGCCAGGAGGCAGCACATGCCCAGGTGACCCTGCTGCCAGAAAGCCAGTGACAACATGGCCCTGGCAGGACTCCACCCATCGGGGAGCCTGAAGCAGGAGGGTGTCATGTGGCCAGTGTCCCAGGACTCAGCCAGGCGGGGAACAGGAACGGAGCTGCTCTTAGCTCTGGTGCCAGGGGGCAGGTACTTGCCAGCAGCAGGGTGGCACTGTGGGCTTGGGCAGTCTCTGCTGCGAGGTGGAGGGTGGAGGACAGCCAGGGCAGGAAGGGTCCTCAGAGACAGGGGCTGCCCCAGGAGAGCGAGGCGCTGGCCGCAGCTCGCCGGCATTGGGAAGCGTGGTCTGTGGCAGCAGAAGCCATCTGTGAGACGACCCATGCATGTGGGGGCCCTGGACACGGCTAGACTTGACCGTTCGAGCCAGAGCGCTTGGAGACAGGAGAGCTGCCAGACACCAGCAGCTGCCCGAGGGCCAGGACTGCAAGGGGCTGACGTGCGCCCAAATGAATGTCCTCCAACTGCCCTGGCAAGGAGCTGTCATCCCAGGAGCTGAGGTTCCCGCCCACAGCCTGTCAGCTCAGCTCCTGAGGGGACAGAGCAGGCGGACAGCTCCTCGTGGCCAGCACCACAGGTTCGGGGCCCAAAGACACAGCTGCCCTTGGCGGCCACCAGCGCTGCTTGCCAACCAGCCAGAAACAAGGAGATGACAACTAGGGCACAGAGTGACGGCAACACAGCCAGTCAGCCTCATGGCGGGAGCCGAGCTCCCTGGGCTCACCAGCCAGGGAGAAAGTGACCCCGAGGGAGGCCTCAAATCCCCTGTCCTCCAGAGTCCAGAATGATGAGGTCAGCGAGAACCAGCTCCTGCAGCCGGAGGGCGGGGCTGAAGGCACAAGAGGGCTCCCCGGGCGAGGGCTCCCAGGTAGAGAGCACCCCTCACACCTGACCTCCCAGGGCTCCCGTGGCGAGGGCACCCCTCACACCTGACCTCCCAGGCACAAGCCCTTGAAGGCGGGAAGAAAAGGCAGCCGCAGTGTGCAGCCGGGAACCCCAGGGATCGGCCCTTCCAGGAGCGGTGCTCCGGGCACCCAGGGGAGCCAGGTGCAGGTCTGCTGGCCACGCCCCACCAGGGGGAGTGGGCTTTCCTATCCATGGAACTCAGCACTCGGGGGCTCAGCCAAACACTGGCTCAGCACTCAACCTCAGAGAACCAAGAGTTGGGTCAAAACCCTAGGGAGCGTCCAGCACAAGTCCCCGTCCACGCCTGCTGACAGTCCCCAGGTGGGGATGGAGCTGTAAGGACAGCTGGCCTCCAGGTGGACATGCACAGGTGAATGACGCCCAGGACATTCAACAAGGGGGCTGGCAACAAGCCAGCAGTGTCCCAGGAACATGGCAGGGGCACTCCAAGGGCACAGAGGGTGGAGAGTGGTGCAGACGTTCCTGCCCTGGCCCGGCCTTGGCTGGCAGTCCTCAGGCGGGAGCCGGAGCGGGACAATGCCCACAGGCCTCCTCCTTGCAAAGTGCCACCCCCGGCCAGCGGCACGTCTGGCCTGCCGAGAGCCCTGCAGCCCGACAGCCTCCCTACGGAAGGCAGCAGCGCGGAAGCCCTGGAGGAACGACGACCAGGCCTGGGGGTGGGCGGGGAATGGGAGCGTGGCAGCTGAGCCAGCCGCAGGGCAAGTGGGCAGAGGGCGTCCAGCAGCTTGGGTGTACAGGTGCATAGAGCTCAGCGTAAATGCCGGCTCACAGGTGAGCAGCGCCCTGGCTGTGGGCGCAGAGCGCAGACACAGGCCACGCCCCCACAGCCAGGACCCCAGGGGGCCGGCTCCGCCCACCAGCCCCCTCCCCCGCCCTGCGCTGTCCCTTGCTGTCTTCTGCCCATTTCCCACAGGATTCGGGTTTTCCCCTGAACTACACACTGACACACATGATGCGGGATTCCTCATGACGGGTGTTTTGTCCTGATGGCACTCACAGGATGGTGGGGTTGGGTTCTGGTTGAGGACATTTTTGCTGCCGGGTCTTCTACTGCACCCAAGTCCTGCCATCCTTCCTTCCTCAAACCTGACCTGAGCCACACGTTCTGAAGGCCCCACCTCCGGCCCACTGGGAGCCCGGTCCAGGGAGTGTGACATGGACCCATAGTGCTCTGCTTCTCAGAAGCCCACCCAATCCAGCGACGTGCGACCCCACCTTTGTCCCACGCTGGATCTCCACCTGAGTCAGGTACAGGGCTGGACTCCCTGCATCTGCCTGTGCACACCACCATCAGTCATTGCTCTGGAGGGGCGTCCTGAGACGTCCCGCTGTGGACACCCAGGGCTCGCTCCAGACAGCTGGGTGCCGCTGGGTGGGCACCCTGATGGGATGTCTGTGCAGCCTGCTTTGACCCACCATCACCAGGCGGTATGTGGCTGCCTCTCCCCAGGTTGGCCAAGTGCTGTGGAATATGGGGGACCAGCCACCCAGGTGGGCCATCCTTCCCTAGGCCTCCAGTCGGCCACGTGCCTGGCTTCCTGTTTCAGTTCTGGGACCAACACACCCCCACCCACAGTGCCCTCATGGCTTTCCTGCCCCTAGGCCTCACGTCACCCTGCAGACCACTCGGATGGGGACTGGACCCCGAGTCCTCTGCCCTTTGGCCGCTGTACCATTCCCTCCACTGGGGCTTTGGCAGCTGGTGTCCTCCATTCCCAGCACTGTGTCCACCGCTGCGATGGCCAGCGGGGCGTCCCTTCCCTAACATCTTCTGCCTCTCTTTGCACACGTGAAAGTCACCACTGATGCCTGCAGGGACCCTCGTCATCTGCCTTCTGCATCATGACACCCTCGGGTGAGCCACCCACAGCTGCCAGCCACCGTGCTCAGGGTTGCGCCCGTTCCCGGGCACTGCCAATGGAGGTGGTCTGGTCCCTTTACCACATCTGGCACCTGTTTTCCCTGTCCTGTACTGACCTGGCCAGTGGGGACATCAGGACGCCCAGGGGAAAGGAAGCAACAGCCCCAACGTGGACCCTGTGGCTCTCCCTGGGCCGCTGGTGGCCTCCGTGGGGGCGGATTCAGGGAGGAAGTGAGATTTCCTATGCACAGCCGCTGACCAGCACTGCAGTCCTGAAGGATGGATGCTGGGGCCTCTGGTGTCCCTCAGCAGAATGGACATGAGGGGACGTGGTTCTGGACCTCGTAGCTGCCACAGTCCTCCAGGGACCACAGCCTACCCCGCCTCTGACTCCACGCAGCATCTTCATCAGGACATGGTCCCTGTCACCTGTGCACCACGCCAGCACCCCAGCCTGTCAGACTGTACCCAGCTTGTTCATGAAAGTGATGTCACCATGATTTTGAGAGTCACTGGGAAAATACGCTTTTTATCAATTTGTCATTTTGATGAATCCCCAAGTCACTCACTGTGGGGACAGGAAAGAGCACAGCAAGGGCACCAGGCTTGCAGCTCCCTTTACTCCCCGCGGATCTGGGAAGCAGACCTGCAGGTGACCCAGCCCTCAGACTGTGCACTTCCTCTGTCCCCAGGTCAAGCACTGAGCAGGGATGGCCACTCCAGATGCAAGCCGGTGAAGGCACAGCTCGCCCTTACCACACCAGGTCTCAGCATGACCACCTTCAACCTGCGCTCCACGCGGGCTTGCTGTCCCCGGCCAGGGCTTCAAACCCAGCAGGCAGCACAGCCCCGAGAAGGGCACAGCACCAACCTCCCTGGAGCTAAGGAGACCACCCCAGGGCACTCCAGCCACAAGGGGGGACACGGAGAAGCTGCTGTGGGAAAGAAAAGGAGGAGAGCAACCCCTGGAGAGCTGGGTCCCCTGGGAACGCCCGGGAGCCCAGGGGTGTCCCCAGCCACCCGCTGGCCACCACCAGCCCCACACAGCAATCTCCCTCAAGCACCAGCAAAACAGGCCACAGTGAAGAGCCGATTCAGTCTGACTCCTGGACAGGGCAGGTCAACAAGCAGGGTAGTGGCCGGGGCAAGGAGGGCAGCAGGCCCCCACAGACGGGAGGCCACGCTTCCCAGCCTCGTCTCCCACAGCCCTGGCGCAGGTCCACAAAGGACACTGCTCAGAACGGCCCAGCCTCTCCGCAGATTCACTGCCCTCGGATCCCATGACCCACGGTCAGCCCCAGCCTGACAGCGATGTTCCAGAACCAGCAGTTGGTAAGTGCTGAACTGTGCCCTTCCCAGTGGCAGAAGCCACTGTGTACCTGGGAGGTGGATGGCACCTGTCCAGCACATTCATGCTGTGCATCTGCCCAGCTGGTCACCTGGGGGCCCTCTGGGTGTAACTGTCCCAACACTGCATGCTCACTCAGGTGAGCCTCACACGGCAGCCTGGCTCCACGTCAGTGCTTCCTCCCTCGAGGTGTCCTGTCCTCCAGCATCGTCGTGAGGCCCTAGCAAGCAGACGCTCGGAGAGCAGACGCGTGCACACAACTTGCACTGCAGTGTGCTGCTCACGCTGCCCGTGCAGCAGGTCCCACGGTCCACCCTCTGCACCTGCTCAAGAATCAGGGTCCATTCCAGGTGTTGGTGTAGAAGGAGAGCTCAGGTGGGGGCCATGCTCGGTCCCAGGCCCCGGGACCTCCGGGAAGGCTCCCTGTAAGGGAGGAAGCAGACCTCCTGGGGAGCACCACAGCCGCAGGGTGTCCCAGAGCTCCAGTCTTGGCAGTGCTTCTGGGGCTGGCTCTGGCAGGCTCTCCCGTTTAAAATATGATCAATTAACTGCGATCTGAGAACCTGCATGGCCGAGAGGGAACAGATGGGGACCAGTGAAGAGCAGTTCAGGAAAGGAGAGCAACAGGCTTCCCATCTCTTCCGTCACCTTCTAAAGGCCAGAAAGAAACCCCAGCTCCTCTGAAAACCATGAACCACACGGTCCAACCCTAAAACACAAAGGATCAATGACACACTCAGGACTTTACAGAAGAGTCTCTTGGGAGGCCAGTCCTAGACACTGCTGGCCTCCACGGTGCCCCCAGGGGAGTTTAACCAGCCCTGCATGGCAACTCGGCTTCAGGATTTGGGCAACTCATCTGGAGGCACCCTGCCCAAGGGACAAAGCAGACTTTCTGCTCTTGTCACTAAGCTGAGACCCTCTTTGCAGCTCCAGGCACCCGTGGAGCTGGGGCCCAAGAGAAGACCTGGGGGCAGCAGGGTGGGTCACCAGGACAGCAAGCAGCGGACCCCGGGCCTGCGCACAAGCAGCCAGGGAAGGTCCTGCTGGCGACAGTTCTCCTGGCCACTCGACCCACCCTGCTCTAGGTGTCCCCTCAGTGTCCCCTGCAACACCACGTCTGTCCGACTCCACCAAGACAGATCACCGGACCTCACAAGAGCTGCCTCCTGCACAGCAGGACTGACATCTGAAACCTCTGCGGCCCCTCCTTACAAGCCCCCAGTCCTCCCCGGTCTGTACCCACACCTTTGCTTCTACCAGTAGGGCCCATCCTTCCTCTGACCCCCTCCGTCCCAAGTTGCCTTGCACGGCCTTGGCCACGCGGCCTCAGATGGCCTGGGGTGGCCCTGAATGTCTCTAGTGGTCAGCTTGGGTTTATGGGGTACGTTTGGGTCACAGGCACTTCCATGAAGGGTGAGGTGCCGTCCATGGCCAAGGCTTGAGCAGTGTGGACCTGGGAGTCTGCCCGTGCCCCAGGTCCCACAAAGGAGCCGGCCAGGAAGGAGGCTGTCATGTTAGACAGGTCTGGGGCTGGGCCAGCAGTGAGCCTGGGGTGCTTCTGAGCACTCTCGCTGGCAGGCATGGCCTCCCCATGTTTCCCGTCTGCACTTGGCACAGGTGTTTCTCCAAGGAGCCCAGATCCTTTCAATGGAGTATGTAGGTACACCGCACCTTTGTGCTACCTTGGACTCATCCCCTTCCTCTAACAGCCCCCCAAATGTTCTGAGGAAATGACCTCCCCGGATATGGACTAGGTGGGTCTGTTTCAGGAAGTGGGACTGGGAAGAGCCCGAACTGCCTTCACAGTTCTCTCCAAGACATCAAAACTTATCTCACATGCTGTGTCGGTAACAGCAGAGACAACTTAAAAGTGAGGAGATGACACTGAACGTTCTGAGTTACGCAAGACCCGCTCACCGTGGCACAGGCCTGCCTGCAAGAGCAGGTCCACTACCGACACTTTCTCTCCCCAGGGCTGCGGTCTGTGGCAGCCTCTCCACCGCGTGGCCACAAGACAGGCTTGCAACATGCCCAGCACTGGAGAACCTCACAGTCCAGAGCCAGTGAGGGCGGCCAGTGGAAGGCAGGCTCCTTGGCCCTCCAGCAGAGGGAGCACCAGCACACATCAGCAAGACCTCCCGGAGGCCACAGGAAAGGTCCAGGTTACGGGGCAGGACGCCTCCTCAAAGACGAGTGAGGCCAAGGCGCTGGGCACGGCTCTAGAGAAGGCTTTAACCACACCTGGACCAGACCCCTGGGCAGGGTGGGACGGTGGGGGGGGAGTGGACTCCCTGGGGGATGAGGGAGGTGGCTGCTGGGTAGTGTGGGGAGGACCGGAGGGAGTAGTTAGAGGTTGGGCAGGCCAGCGGGGAGGACCAGGCTGCTGCAGGGAGGACCAGGCTGCTGCAGGCAGGACAGGCTGTTGAGGACCAGACAGCCATGGGTGGGGCAGGAGGATCAGGAGGTCCAGGAACAGAAAGGGCGGGGCAGGGAGGACCCAGGGGTCTGCCACTGTGGCAGGAGGGCCAGGCTGCCGTGCTCCAGGGACTGGACAGCCCAGGATGCAGAGGACCATGGGAGGTGGGGGCAGGAGCAGGCTGCCTCGGGGGCTACAGGGTAGCGCTGCGGGGAAGACCAGGGAGCTACAGGGCTGTGGGCTGCAGGAGGGGTGAGGAAGGCAGCAGCGGGGCGGGGTGGCCCGGCCCAGGCGACCAGGCGCCGGCAGAGGGCGCAGCTCGCTCCAGCCGCACGCAATCCTGGGCCGTTACCCTCCACTGGCAGGGTTCGGGCTGGGGTACAGCTGCAGGACCTCGCTGGACAGAATCCCAAGAGGATCACGGGACTTCCCGGACTAGTCACTCCCAGCAGCAGCCAAGTCAAGTCGGGTACCAGTAGAGGACAGGAGATGGCCAAGCGCAGGGTCATGCTGGCCCGGCCTGCACTGGCGCTGGTGCTGACCCTGCTGGTGCTGCCCGTGCAGACCTGCTGCGGGCCCAGGTCTACCAAGACCACACCCGCCCCCACCCTAGGCAGCGGCTGGTCTGCAGACCTACCACCACCGGGCAAGGAGCTCCGCACCAGAGGCCAGCATCCCGTGGCCAGCCTGCTTGTCCTTATGTCCGTGCTGGTCATGCCGCACATCCTTGGCTAGGGCGCTGCCTGCCCGGCTGCCCAGCCTGGCCACAGCCACCGGACTGCACCAAGGGGAATATGCAAGGGAAACGCCCCCCTCAAAGGAAACGCCCCCCCTTGGAAAGAGGATCCCCAGGCTGAGCGGGAACCTCGGGGCCTCCGAGAGATGGAGGGAGAGAGGACGGCCTTCAGCTGGGTTTAGGACTTGGGTGCCTGCCACTCCACCTCGGGAATCAAAAGATACCAAAGTCACAAAATGATCAGGTGGCGTGGGAAGGCAGGATGTTCCCAGGAAGAGCCAGCAGAGTGGCCGCCATCCCTTTCCTGTGCCCTGTGGCG
This sequence comes from Urocitellus parryii, assembly GCF_045843805.1. Taxonomy (NCBI): domain Eukaryota; kingdom Metazoa; phylum Chordata; class Mammalia; order Rodentia; family Sciuridae; genus Urocitellus; species Urocitellus parryii. Next base: position 225,441,605 of record NC_135532.1, on the reverse strand, counting down.
CCTCTCCAGCCCTCCTGCTCCCCTCCGGGGAAAGCATTTGCTGTGTTTGACCTGGGCCAGCAAAGCACTGCTGGACCATGCCAGTGTCTCCTCCATCCTCCTCCCATCCCACTGGACAGTGCACCCACAGCCACCGTCTCGAGCAGGCTCCAGAGAGCCAGGACCGTGACCCACACAACCTGCGCGTGCTCTTTATGTTTCCGTGTGTGGTGAATAGTCAGACGGTTGGCCAGCTAGACTTCTGGACGTTAAGAACCTCTACCATAGAGGGAGGAAAGATGAATTGGGGTCTGGAGAGGGAAGAACAGAAGAAGGTCCCAGGCAGGTGACTTCCCTTCAGTACCCTACACCCTTTCCACACCTGTTTCCGTCCTCACATACCCACGCCTGCAACGCCCACATGACTGTCTTTAGGCAGGGCCTGGGACTGAGCCTCGGGGGACTTCTGGAGGTGAACCTGCATGTCTCCTCCCACATGACGTTGGGGACCTAGAGACCCATGGCTGCAGGTCTGGGAGGCACCCCAGAAACAGACCAGACCTCTAGTGAACGGTGGCGTACAGCAGCTCCCGCAGTTGCCGGGGTGCTGTGGCTGTGCACTGTTTGGTAACACACTTTGATTTCTACAACTTGAAATGGTACAACACTGACCTGCACCCACCACAAAGGGCACATGATGCTTTAGGAGGCCCAAAGAGCAACTTGACTAAAGACGCTGATTTGACAGGCTTTACGCGCTGCATTGAAGGATGACCAGTGCAGCTTATCTGACGAAAACCACGCAGACGCTGCTGCCCCATGGAGGGCTCAGGAGGAACACTGAAGTGACACTCTGCATGAGAAACCCCAAGGGGAGGCGAGAATGAGGACACCTGGCCACGACGTGATGCCAGCCTCAGCTCATCCCACACACCTGTCAGTCTCTAGCCTGCCCCGCTGGCTAGAGAAGGGTCCACTGAGATGCACTCTGCTGGGGAGACCCTGGCACCCCTAGAGCTCAGGCAGCCCTATTGGGAAGGCTGACGGCAGCCCACAAACCCACAGTGCCAGACACAGCCTGCCTCGTGTCCAGGACAGAGGGCACTGGGCGGGGAGATGGTAGGGAGGGCCGGTGTCAATGAGGGCAAGCAGGCTGGGTCACTGCCGGGTTCTGGCCACAGACAGGTGCTGGTGCTGCAAGGAAAAAGGCTGAAAATCCAAGACACTCCAGTTCCTGTTTCAGATGATGTGGCTGCAGAGGCAGGCAGAGGCCCACAGAGAGCTCGAGACGGGAAAGCAGATGCAGCACCTGGCAGGGCCCAGCGGGGGCACAGTGGCCATCCAAACCCGGCTCACTGCCCTCTACCAAGCAGAGGCCAGAGCACTATGAGCCCTGTCCACCACAGGTGCCACTTTCCACCCTGTGGACAGGCCCGACCAGGCTCCCACACACCCCTGCCAGCATGTCTCCAACCCCACCATCCCCACCTCCAACAGCAGCCCCACAACCTGCCATGGTGACCTCTCCACACCTCCGAGGCTGTCTCCTCCCAGGGACTGGGGCTGGCTGGGGGACAGCACAGAAAGGGAGAGCCAATGACCCCAAGCTTTTTTTTTTTTTTTTGTAGTTGTAGACGGACAGAAAGGCTTTATTTTCCGTGCATGGGAGGGTACTAATCAGAGTGGAGCTCGCTCCCAGCCTCGAGAGGCCACAGTACACTCAGAGAAGGACGGCACCAGCATGGATCCTAAGAAGGCTCAGCCGCCACCGGAACACGGCCGGGTGCACAGCCAGCAGGATTGCACAGAGAGCTTCCGCGGGCTGTGGCTTCGCCCCACACCTGCCTGGCAGCTGGGGCACTGGGCCAATCCTCAGCACCTCATAAAAATAAAATAAAGGCAAGCTCTCCATCTGCAGCTACAAAAGAAATTTTTTAAAATGCTTCTGGATACTTCTGAGCAAATAAAAGGGCCTACTTTATTCCTCAAAGGTCTCACTGGTTCAATACAGAATCACCAGAAAGCCACTCAAGAAAGAAAACACAGCGTGTAGATTCACTGTGTATGTGAGCTATGTACCTTGTCGTGTCACACATACACAGTACACACAACAAGAAGCCACCTTTTAAAGTCACATGACAGCCACATGCGCACTCAGACGTGTCCCAAGTTGAGGATGACCTCAAGCAGTGACTGACAAACCACTGGTGACGACCAGGTAGGCAAGGTAGGCGGCCACAGGCACCTTGATCTTATCAAGTGACATCCACTCAGTGCCCACAGGGTCACCAAGCCTAACCCCGAGGTGCTTCCAAGGGCAGATCGAGGTGTGCAGAACACAAGGGACCCAGCCTGGACACCACCTCAGGAGGCGGACGAGCCCTGGCCCCAGCAGTGGGCAGCACACACCAGCCACCAGCCTGGACACTGAGCTGTGGCCTCTTTCCCAGAGAAGAGCAGAGCAGGGGGGAGGCACAGCCAACAGGCCACACACATGGGGCAGCAGGTCTCTGAAGTTCCAGAACTTTCTAATCCCTGAACCTTGACCAGACAGGACAGACCTAGATCCAGACCACAGAACGGCAGGCAGGAGGCAGCAGAGAAACACAGCGTCAGTGGGCATGCAGGTGCCCTGGAAGCCCTCTGCCCATCTGGGCCTGCGACACCCTCCTCCCGAGACTTGGGGCCACCCCAGGACGTGGAGGAAGGACACTCAGGACATGCACTTAGCGGCTGCAGTTTTGGGGTGCCACCGGCCAGGGCTAGTTCCAGGGAGGGCGGTGATGCGGAGGGAGGGAGGGCCGGCGTGGTGGCAGGGCTGGGCTGCTTCCTTCCTCGGGGCTGCGGCCGAGAGCTTGTTTTGGAGCCCGAGCTTCCTGGTTCTCCTCATGCCCGCAGTAAACACAGGGACGACCCAGACGACAACCTGGTGAGCCAGCTCCCAGCCGGGACCCAGGGAAGGAAGGAGTGGGGACAGGTGGCTCCTGCTGTGGAACAGGAGGCTCAGGCTCTCAGAACCCGTGTCTGGAACTGGGCTGCTGTGGGGAGGGAGGCCGGAGAGGCCAAGGCGCCTGTCAGGGCACAGACAAGCGCACCGCGAAGAACAGCCAGGCCTCGCAGGTGGCACTGGGATCCGGGTTAAGGTGACCACAGGCTCCACCTCAGGCCAGGAGCTGCTCCTGGACTGGACCTCCCAAGATTGGATTCCAAGACATCACGAATACAGAAAAACACCTGCACGTCCATGCCCATGCCTCTTCCCTCTCACCATCCAGGGGCATGCAGTAGAGGAGAGGCGGCCCAAGAGCTCCCCTTCAGAGAGGGCTGCTGGGCTCAGCCTGCTCCAGGGCCCGCGCCCCTCAGCTCCAGGCTTCGCAAGGTCCAGCTGTCCCTCCACACCCGGCAGGAGCGCAGGATGGGGAAGCAGAGAAGAAGAAACAGCCATCTTCCCTTATGGGAGTAAAATACTGATGCTTCAATTAAAGACAAAGCAATTCTGCAAAGGATTAAAACAGCAGAAACCCAAATCAGTGTGGCAGAAAGTGCGGCAGATGGGCCTTGGAAGGCCACTGGCCTGTATCCAAACTCCAGCCCAGCATGCTGCGATCTGCACACGTCCACTCCTGAGGCCACCAGGACCACCTACTAGGGACACCCACCATGCTGCAGGCAGGCTGGTGACCAGGCTCTGGCCCTTTGGAGCCACCAGGTGCCAAAATGCATAGTCCCAAGAGGAAGCTGGTAAAGTGCCACCACCACACCCACTGCCCCTCTAGGCAGCAACAGACCAGGCCATGCCCACGTGGCACGACAGTCCACACCCCTACAAAGGGCCATTTCACCCACCTCTTCTGGTTACCATGCTCTCACAGCCCTGTAAGCACTAACCTTTCCTAAAGTAAAAACCATCAGGGTCATGGGCGTGGCCTTCTCCTCTAAGAGCCCAGTGAGGGCCGACACCACAGAGGAGCTGGCCTACACAGCAACACGCTCCAACCCTGAGCTGTGATCCTGGACAGCTGGGGCACCTGGCTGGTGGGTGGTACAGGAGGCTACCTGGGGCAAAGACAGCGGATGTCGGAGTGGGCAGGAGACTGGGAAGGATGGTCCAGTGGGCACCAGTCAAAGTCTACACTCTTCAGGATGGCACTCCACCAGGGGCCAGTCCTCCCTCGACACCACTCCTGGCATGGCCTGATACACAGCAGGCGCTCAGGAGACTCTGCTCACCCGCTGCAGGAGTGGCAGGACAGGACCACGCACCTCAGGCTGGGCCAGCAGCACACACAGCCCACCCGGGTGCCTGCTGGCCCTCAGGAGGCGCCACGCAGACGCTCTTCTGCCCCCAGGGAGGAGGCACCACGGCAGTTCAGGGGAACTGTGAGGCGCTAATGGTACAGAACAGGGAAGAACAGCTGGCAAACCGGGGGGGAACTCAGGAAAGGCCAGGACCTGGGACAGGCCAGCACCAGGGCTGGTGCCCACCAACGAAAGCATGGACAACGAGGGTCCCAGTGGCCACCAGAAATGCAGGAGCAGAAGAGCCATCAGACGCATGCTCGGGGCGGCGGTACCCAGGTACCAGCTCCAACCTCTCACCTAAGGAGAGGCTGCACCTTCAGGACCTGGTCAACCAGCCAACGGAAACAGAACACAGGACTATGACACCCCGGGAACTGGCAGACGCTGCAATTCAGGGCTCCCCACCTCCCCGGGGGCCGGGCGTTGGGCATTTACACCATCTCACAGCCTGCCAACGCACCTCGAGGGACGAGAGGCTGCGGAGTGGGAGACTCGTTTTGAAGGAGCCGGTATCACAGGGAGAATGCCACTTTGCAGTGCTAAGTTCAACATGGGAATCTACTACGAGACGCGCTGCACTTGCAGAGTGAAGGTGGGAGCACGGCCATCTCGCCCAGGCAGAGAGCGCCACGCAGTCAGCGCTCCCACTGTCCATGGCCAGCCAGGGGGAGAAGGGAGCAGGGAGCTGCTCCAGATGAAGACTGGGGTGAGGGCCACGTCAGCCTGAGGCGCCCAAGGTCAAGGACAGACGAAGCTGCTGCCGTGCCACTGTCCAGACCTCACAGCCCACAGGGCACCAGAGATGCCGGGCACCGATGAGGAGGAAAAGCACCAAGGTCGGGGAGGAAGAGGCACCACAGGGTCCTCTCTCCAGCAGCCACGGGACCGAGCAGCAGCTCCCCACGGCCACGGCAAGCTCCTCGGAGGGACCCTGGCGTGGTACAAAGCAGGCTGCCCCACGACAAGGCCACTGCAGCCGACCTCAAGCCACACAAGGTCAACTCCACACAGGTCAGTCGGCTAACTGGAAAGCAAACGCAGACCGTGTAGGAGAAAGGAGAGCAGGACTGCTAGGTGGAGAGCTCCTCTGGAACACAGAGGACGGAACAAAAGAGACACCGCCCACGTGGAGGTCCAGAGCCTCTCCTGGGAAGACTGAAAACAAATCCCAGGGCCAAAGAGCTAAGCCAGAAAACTGAGCGAGCAGAACCCGCAGGGGCCCTCTGGTGTCCTCGGCAGGCCGGCACCTGCCCCGGGGCCTTCTCCAGACAGCACTGCCTCAGGTGTGCAGGGACCTCTAGGTGCTACGCCCTGGAGCCTGGAGCTGGAGAGGCAGGGCATTGCCAGGAAGAGCCGTCCTCCCTGGGTGGGCAGAGGGAGGCGGGTCCTGCCTGCCCCTGGCCAGAGGCTATGCTCCTGGGGGTCCCACTGTAGGCTTGTTTCTTTTTTTGGAATTTCAGGCTCACGGGAGCTGACAGCACCCTTGTTTTCCTGCTGCTGGGCTCTCTGCTCCCAGGCCTCCCAGAGGACACGAGGAGACATGCATAGGGACATGGACACCTGCGGAAGACCCTGGGGTCACGAAGCACCCGACCACTCGCCCCCTCCAGCCCTCCATCCTGGGGCAGGGAGACCTGGCTCTCACCCTCCAGCCCACCAATGCGCAATGTGCTTCCCACAGCGACCTGAGCCCTGGGAGCAGAACCCCCCAGGAGCATTTCCCTCCTGCCTGAGCCTTGGCCCTGAGGACCCAGTCAGGAGGGGGAGGGCTCCTCCCCGCCCTGTCGAGGGTGCGGCCGCGCTTCAGGGCAGGCCACACCTGCTGGCCATTTCTTTTCCACCTGGGGCTGCGAATCGACCAATGGTCACCCTCTACTCCCTGGGATATGTGAAGGGCCCATGGTTCTAAGCCTGGGGCTGGACAGGAGAACTCAGGAGTATGATGCCACCCCCTGAGCTGGGCCTTCCCTGGCCGGGCCTCCCCACGCCCATCTGGCCGTGCCTGGGCTCTGTGTGCCAGTCTGTCCTCACTCGCATCCCACCTCCTCCCACATGAATGCAGTACTCCAGATGCTCTCCGCCTCTTGCTGGTCCCGAGTGGTCCTCATTCTGGAGCTGCAACCCTGTCCTGCAGGTGAGTATCTGGGTGGCGCCCACGTCCCTGCAGCCCGCTGGAGGTGTCTTTGGGGCAGGCTCCCAGAGCAGAACTGCTGGGCCAAAAGTTAAGTATGCGTGGCTTTGCAGGTGCTGTGGTCCCAACAGGCTGCTCTGGGAGCCAGGAGAAAACAGACCCTGGAGAGGCCCCTCTGCCGAGGCCCCTCGCTCACGCTGGGCGCAGGCAGCCACATCACGAGGCCCACACGCTCTGCTCCACGAGAGGCCACCCAGGCCCGGATGCAATGGGGCACGTCAAAGTCCGGCCTCAGGAGCGTCCCTACTGCACTAGTAGCACAGAGGAAGGCGGTGCCAAACCCCTTCCGGAGCCCCGGGGACCCGCCCTGGGAGGGAGGCACATGTCTACACAGGACGCTCTGGGCACCTGCACCTGCAAAGGAGTGGAAGCACGTCCACACCCCAGAGCACCCCAAGCCACTTGAGCCACCAGGGCAGCTTGCCACACAGCAGCCCCAGGACCACCAGGGCACGGAAAAGGCAGCTGGGGCAGACATCGGTCGCCCAGGGTTGGGGCAGGCTCAGACCAGCAGGGAAACTGCTGAATGGTCCACCTCATGGCAAGGGGCATGTCCCCATGTCCTGCAGGTCTGCCCCGAGCACTTGAGGATGAGCTCACCAACAGCCAGATCCTGTCTGCAGAGTGACTGCTCCTCCCATGGCAGCAGGACCAGCAGAACACCAGGCCAACTCGCCCGGGGACGTGAGAGGCACGTGGGGCCAGCACCGCCCTGTCCTGGCCTCACACTTGGCCAGCGGAGTCCAGCAAACCCCAGCAGGTCCAAGCCACATGGGCTCAGTCACTACTAACCAAGGGAAGGTAGGGCCTCGGGGCAATAGACCCACACCCACCACGCGGCTTTGTGCCACACCACCTGACCACCACGCCACGTGTCCCTGCCGTCATGCCACGAGCCCAGTGCACATGTCCCCTCTGCATGCCATGTGTACCCAGTGCCCTGTGTCCCCTCTGCTGTGCCATGTCTCCTCCTGCTGGGCCACATGTGCCCACGGTGCCACATGTCCCCTCCTAACATGCCACATGTACCCATGGAGCCACATGGCCCCTTGCTGTGCCACGTCTCCTGTTGTGCCACGTGTGCCTACAGTGCCACGTGTCCCCCTGCCCTACCACATGTGCCCACAGTGCCACGTGTCCCCTCTGCCATGCCACATGCCCCCCTGCTGTGCCACATGTGCCCACAGTGCCACATGTCCCCTGTCCTACCAAGTGTGCCCACAGTGCCACAGGGAGCTGAGCAGGAAGCTACCTTCTATGAGGGGTCTTGCTCACCGAACAGGGCAAGCCGCCCACCGCAGGGCAGCAGGGCTGCAGGCAGGACCCCAAGAGCAGACCTGAAGTCTGTCCCAGCAGCACACACAAGCCCCAAGGGTGGCTGGTCGCAGACTGACCAGAGGGTTCCTTGGGGCCTGCCCGGAAACCACAGAGATGTCATGGAAGCTGTTCTCATAAGGTTTCAACAGCGGTTAGATCTAGGTTGGACTCAGACTCGGGCTGTGCGGCCTGAAATCCACATCGTGCTGTGAGCCCACCTCTCGCGGAGGCGCTCCACCCATGCTTCACCCTGGACTCCCCAGGCCCACTCCCATGGGCGGCGAGGAGTGTTCAGGGTGCTGCTACTTCCCTGGCACTGGAAATTCAAACAGAACGTCCTTACGTGAAGCTCCGGTAGTTCTAAAGAGAACAGAGTTTCCGTACATCGGGAAAGAAAAGCCAGTCCCTTCAAGAATGCAGAGAAGCACCGGTACTGTAACGGGGACGTGCAGACCCCATGCACAGGGACAGATTCCGCTCCAGAATAAAATGCTACTGGGCTGCTACCTGGGTGGACAGCAAGCCTGAAAGGAGTGGGCTTCAAAATTACCAAGACCAATAACCTGCATTCAGTGTGACACGATGCTCGCCCCTGGGACAGCGACGGTGCCATCAGCAGAAGCAGAACTCCACCTCGGCTCACACAGCAGGGTGCACGTGAGTGGCAGCCTCTGCCCATCGGACAGCCCTCAGAACCCTCCTCAGAGGTGTGAGGACGCAGGCACCTGCAGGACCCACACCTAAGAATGAGGCGCCCAGCCCAGAGGCCAGCACCAGCCACCCCAGCAGCCAGGTGCAGCATCTGACCCCAGAGCCTCCCAGAGCCAGGGAGGAGTTCTCTGACACCCCGATGCTGCCCTTTCTCAAGGGAACTGGTTCCTGAGCAGGTTAACTAACCCTCGCTGGGCTGGCATCCCGGGAGCTATACTATCACTAGCCAAAAATGACAAGAAATTGGGTTTCTGGTGCTGTAATCAAAAGCACAAGGACACAGGACAACCACAGGCTTCTGCAGTAGCAAAACATGCTACTGTAAGTCACCAAACGTTAACAACTTCTGCCTTGACCTCTGCATCAGCAGAGGCCGGGTTAGCCGAATCCTAACTGGTTCCGTGTGGCCCCTGGTGATGTCTCTAGGCTTACAGAGCTGCTCAATTCAAGAGGACGGACAGCTAGTCCCTAGCACCAAGAAAGTACAGAGAAGGGCCAACTCCAGCCCGGGGTCTTGCTCCCTAATTCCACGGCCCCAGACCCCACCCCAACCCTGCTCGGCTCTTAAGACCCCCCTTCCTACACCCTGTGTCTTTCCACAGAGCTGAAGGGAGGAGAAAGAAACCTCTGTGCTGGCCTCACAAGGCCTTCAAAGCCAGCTGTGGACTGAGCCATCTCCCTTGTGGGGTAGGACTGCTCAGGGTTCCAGGACGGGCATTTGCCCTTGGAATACCCAGCATATTTAATGCCACTTACAACCATCCCCTGGGATAGGACAAGCCTCAGAAGCCACTAAGTCACCACCCCCATCTCACATGCAAGGGGCCTGTGACAGATTCAGAGCAGTGCTCGCGAGCTCCCCACATGCCAGGCTCTCACCTGCCTGCTTCTCTGCCAAGCCCTGCCCGAGTGACCCTTCTGCCCAGCTGACTCTGAAGCTTCCACGGTGGAATCATCTATTCTGTATTCTACCTGGCTGCGTCTTCCAAAAACTTCCCATTTTAGCCAAAGTATTCTCATCTTCATGGAGGTGTATTACTTCTCTCTCAGACACTGCTGTCATTTTAGGGGACACTTCAACTACACGCAGCCCAAAAGGCATGAAGTGACCTTGGCAGGACACAGCCAGTTTTTCAGGACATGAGCTCCCGTTTTCAACAGATAAATTTACTATATTGCACTTCTGTGGTTTTGTAACAATTTTGGATGTTTTGTAAATGTTTCTATTCTACAAAGAAAAGCAAGGAAGTCTGGAGATAACACAGACATATGGGCATAAATATACGACTGATTCACCAGGCACAGGAGGACCTGGGGGCAGCGTGGGCGGGGAAGGCCTGCGTTCAGAGGCAGAGACTCGGGTTCCAGCCCCACCCCCACAGGAAAGCAGAGCCACCCACTCCGCGGCAAAAGTGTCCATGAGCACCTGCGGGGCCAGGCACTGTCCTAAGAATGCAGAAGAGCTTCAGGGCACCTACCCTGCCCTCCAGAGACCTCTGTCCCCACCACCAGCAGTGCAGGGAGGGTGGAGGGGTGGCGACGAGAGATGGTGAAGATAACCAGAGGGACTGGTCCCCAGAGGGCACTGGGAGGACAAGAGTATGTGGAGAAATGAAGCCCGGCTGACCATGAGCCCCAGACAGCGGGAGCCAACGCCCAGGCTGGGGAAGGGGTAGCAGGGGGAGGGGGGCAGGCAGTGCAGGGCTGGCGCAGGAGAGTGACAGGGTGTGTCTGCGGCAGGATCCGATCTGGCCAGGATCAAGACAGGAAGGCCCAGAGCAGAAGAAAAGAGACCGGCAGGCGCTGCCCCGGAGGGGGGGGAGCCCCAAAGCTGCTCACAGGGAAAGGGGGGGTGGCGGTTCCCAGAATGGCAGCCCCCAGAGAGCACCTCGAGACTCCAAGGAGATTAAACTCACTTAACTGGCTGACCACCATCCGGCTTCCCAGATCCAGAGCCTGTGGGCTCCCAATTCCTCACCCAAAAACCATGCCAATGAGACCTTCACCCCGGACCATGAGGAGTGACCGACCCCGGAGGAGCCAGTGCTGCTGAACCAGAGCCAGACACTGGCCTACGCTGCACAGGCCACCGGCAGGCAGCACGCTCCTCAGGCGCTGGAGGGCAACCCACCCTGGGCACAGGAGGACTCTTTGCCACGCCCTGGTCCGGAGCCACCTCGCACCCACCAGAGCTCTGACAGCCTTCGTGATCCCGCATAATTATGACCCACGTGTCACCAACGTGGACTGGCTTTCACCCACAACTCCTGGCTCATCACTCTCTGCCCAAGAAGCCCAAGGCGGGTCACACCGTCCCCCGGCTCCCCACCCTTCGCTCACCCCGCAAGACCCCACTTCAGAGGGAAGCAAGCCCCGGACCCTGCCAGACCCTGCCAGACACGACCCTGCTAGAATCTCTGTGCAGCTGTTTATCTGTATCCCTTAGAACAACCGGTAAAAACAATGTTTCCCTGAGCCCTACGAGTTGCTCTAGAATGAACTGAACCCTGAGGAGGGTGTCACAGGAACCCAGTCTACACCAGGGTCAGAGTTCTGGAGGCCTAGATTTGCAACTGGGGTTGAAGCAGGAGTGCCTGGGGGCCAAGCGCTTAACCCAAGGGACAGGACACGGTCCCCAGGTAGACAGTGTCAGCACTGAACTGGCTAAAAGGAGGCTGGGCTGTCTGTGGGGAGACACTGCCACCTTCTGAGGTCACATAAGTGATCAGGCTGAGTGTTCAGCAATGGAAACTGAGCCTGGGGTGTGCTTCCTACTCGGTCCCCCAGCCCCCCAACACCTGATCCCTCGCCTCCACAACACCAGTGCACACCTCTCCTTTCCCCCAGCTCCACCGCCACCCTGTGTGGCCCCACCATTACCATAAAACCCCAGCCAGCACCTCGGGGACGCTGTTCTCTCTCCTGCCTCCCTGCTTAAGATCCCCGCAGACACCTGGTGCACACGGCCCTCCAGCCCCACCGCCTGGATGGGGGTCCGGCTCCCTCCACAACTCCAGCAGTGCCCCCACGCGGCTCCTTCACCCAGAGGTGCTATGTCCTCTCTGACGCAGTCCTCACCCCGTGGGCCTAGCACACACTGGCCTTGGGGACACCCGCCTTGCAGAGTGGCCACCTTGCAACGCACCCACCACAGCTGCACTTCCTCTAACGCACTCTAGCTGTGCCACAGGTAGGGTGATTCCACGGTGTCAAGGCACCCTGCCTGACTGCCTCCCAGAGTTAGTCCACAGACAGCGCCCTGCTCCTCCGGTCCCTGGTACCGTCACAGAGGACACTCAGAGAAGGCTCCCAGGAAAGCCTGCACCTGAGCCAGGGGTGGGGGCCTCAGAGTTCCCCGAGCCAGGAGGAACCGGGCACTGACAGACAACAGCTCCGACTTCCAGCCCTCCTGGTTCCACGGGCACCTCAGGACCCCAGACCTGAACAACCAACGCGCTGCAGACCACAATCGCGCTCAGGCAGCCCACCAGGCAGAGCGCACCAGCACTTCAGGCCTGCCCCCCCTGGGCATGACATGGCCCTTCCAAGTGCACAACTGGAGTCTCCCTCCAGAACTCTGGGACGGGGTCTTCAGGACCTCTGAGCAGTGTAGACCGGGTGAATAAGGGTGCAATGTCCCCAGACACTAGGGAAACGTAGAAACGAGGGAAACTGCTTTAGTAAAGAGAAATTCCATTTCCACACATCTTGGTGGGGAGATCAGCCCCCTGGCCCAGGAATGTGCAGCCACTACTGCCACTACCCAGACTCCCTCCAGCTCAGTCCCCCCAGGCTGCTCCCCGTCTGCCCTGAGGCAGCACCCCCACTGTTCTCTCTCCACCCTGCAGGAACCAGCCAAGGTCGACTCCAAGGGGAGATTCTCGGGCCCCTCCTCAGAATGAAGAACCAGCCCCCATTTCTGGATCCCAGGCCTCAGGACCTCCTGCAGGCCTCTTCTCCAGCAGACCCCTCTTCTACGGCGTCGCTAGACACCCCCCACCCCATGGGCCCCTTGCCGAAGGCCCGCGACAGTCCCCGCGACAGTCCCCACGTTCCGCCCAGCCTACGGTCACTCTCAGCTACCAGCAATGTGCAGAAAGACTCACATATACACCCGTGGCCAGCTTCTTCTTGCACCCGACCTTGAGTCCCATCCATACGCTAACCTCTCCACTCTGATGACTAATCATAAAAATAATAAGCAAGCAAACCCTCTCAACTGCTGCTAGTCAGGTACTATTTCCGGCACTCTGCCTAGCTCAGTCCATCGACTCCACAGCTCTGTGAGACACAAGTTGCTGCTCTCCTCCCTGACCCAGGCATGAAACCGCAGCACAGGAGCCTCCAGCAGCCACCCAGGACACACATCCTGTAGGTGGTGGGACCATGACCCCACCTGGAACAGGTGACTGCTGGGCGGAGCCTCCGTCAAGCAGCCTCAGCTTCACTGTCCAGCCCCAAGATCCAACCCCACCCAGACACCAGCCCTCCCGGACCTCCAGGGCACTAGTGCACGGAACCCCTGAGAGCCGATGAAGAGGAACCAGACTGCAGGCATGAAGGCAAGTCACAGTGACTTTATTGTGCTTTACTTACATTTCCCTTTATCATGAAAGCAAAACAAAGTGATGCCACTGTAAAGGTCTGGCTCTTTGATGAGTGTGAACGAATGCTAAGTGACAGGAAAGCATTGTGTCACCCTCTAATTGGCAACACTTCCCTTGTTAGTAGCATAAAGACAACAATGCAACTTACAAACATGGCCTCTTATGTGGGCTGAAATACAGTCAGGACTCTGATCTCACCACCCCACCTGGCCCAGGCACTAGCCAAGTCACCTGGCTTCCACAGGGTCTCTTCACTGATCTCCCAGCTGACCTGCCCAGCTTGCAGCAGTGCAGGTGGGAAGAGCTGACTCAGGAGGAGAGGGACACAATCTGCTTGTGCATCCTGCGATGTGACCTTGAGTAAATGACTTCACTGCTCTGTGCCTAGGTGTCTCACCTGTACCATGGGAATACCAATAATGCCCTCCCTTTGGACTGTCGGGAGAATTAAATGAATTACTACACATACAGGCACATCAATCTCAGGTTCCTAATAACCCAAAAGCTGGAGAGAGAGTGGAGATGACAGCCAGACCCTGTCCTTCCCTTGCTCACAACTCCCTGAAAGGGAGGAAGGAGCAATGCAGGCGTCTCCCCAGGCCTTCCATCACACTGGATTAAACCTAAATCCCTGGCCACAGCCTGTGGCTGCATCTCGCTGCAGCCCTCATCCCCTCCTGCCGCTCCTGCGGCAGTGGCCTCCCTGGTAACCAGCACATGTCGAGGCTTTGCCCAGAGTCTCCTCTGCGCCAGGCCACAGGCGGCTCACATCCTGCGCCCCCCACCAGCTGCTGAACCTCCTCCACCTCCCTGCTCCACTGGCCCTTCAGGGCCTCAGTGCTAGTATCTCCTGGGCATCCTCCTGCGCCCCAAAAGGGAACACCACATGGACAGTAACTACCCTCATCACACTCACTCATGCCCCCCGCACCTAGGGTGGCACCCACCAGTGCATGAGATCTCAAGACTCCAAGTGTAAACAAGACAAAACAAGGCTCAGAAGCCTCTGCCCAGGGGAAGCAGCTGCCCTCAGTGGACTCCCAGCAGGGATAGGACGTACCTCGGAGCACTCCAGCCCTTCCAGCCACACTGTGATGGCAAGCCCCTCCCACCTAAGATCAGAAAGCCACTGCTCTGGGGCACCCTCCTAAAATGCCTCAGATGATCAGATGGCAAGAGCTGCCAGCAGGACTAACTGAGATGCAAAGACAGGGTAACCGTACCCGGCCCTGGCCCAGCAGGTGTCAGAGTGAAGCAAAATCCACCCAGCAAGCAGCGCGAGGCCCCTTCTGGCCACTGTGTCTCCCTTGCCCACGGCATCATGCCTGGGAACCCGGCCACTAGAGGCAGAGGGAGAAATCTCAAGGTCTCAGTGTGCTACTGTTAAGGGGAACCCTCACTATCTGCTTTCCCCCGTTCACACGTGAGCACTAAGTAAAGGATCGTCAGCACACCATCTCCACCACCTCCACCACACTGAACACGGTCCTGGAAGCTCCCATTTCAGAAAGGTGACACAGACCCTCCAGCTTTCCAGTACCCTGGACCTCTCCAAGCTCTCTGGTTTCAACTAAGCTAGATAATTTTCCTTAAGTTTGTTATAGGCCGGTACATGCATAATTTCACTGATCAGTCTCAAAAGGCTGATTTCTAAATACCTACTGCCTATTTAAATAATGTTCTTTGGTCCTATGTACTTACAGAGCTAATCACAGCACTTAAGGGAATAAAACTGTTCTCACGTAAAACTTACAGCTAAGGAATTTTGGTAACTAATTAAAAATATACAATTAGGTCTTGTTTGCACCTCTGTGTAAGACTATCCACTACAGCACTGCTAAGGAAACATTAACAACGATGTGAGAACTTATCTACCACCACACCCATGTTGGACCATTGCTGGGAAGGGGGTGGCAGCTGATGTAACTGGAAGGGGGACTGAGAAGGAGCTGTCCGTGCCTGGGTACCTTCTGAATGTACCACACCCATGCCTATCTTTTTAACTCTACAAAAATTATATAAAATAATTTTTAAACCGTGATGCTTTGAAAGTAATAACTGCCAGTGGCATTGTAAACTCTGCTGTGTCCAGCACTGTGTCTCCAGGTAGGGCTGCCACATGACAAGCCAGAGAAAGTACTGTCACAGGAATGGAGTTTGTTCCGTGCGTTCATTAGACAACCGTAACTTTATTTTATTCCAAAGCTCTAACGGTGGTCCAAATGTTTTACACATGAATTCAAAGAGAAGTAAACTGGCCTGAGCCAAGGTGTGCCCTGAGAACGTGGCCTCTGGGAGCCAGTTCTGCTGCGGTGGCCTCCAGCAGTGGCCACATGACGCAAGTCATCAGTTTCCCAGCGCGAGCCGTCTCTCACGGCCCCTGCAGAAAGGCTCCTTTTTCCCTTCCAACTAGAGCTTCAAATCTGACCTCAAGGTAGCTGAATGCCCCATCTCGGGAACCCTGACATCTAACAGGCACTGCTCAGAGACAATGCCTTCCTTTCAAAGCCTGAGTTCATCCCTCCAGCCGCGGGATCCCAGCACCCAGCTCAGCATGTCTCATCCAATATTTATCAGGCCCCCACTGTGGGTGTCCATGTGAGGATCTGCCCTGTGGGAGCTCTACACCATGGCACAGCTGACTCTCTCCTCCAAGGAGGAGCTGAACTGGCCAACCTTCTCCTGGTTTTCCTTCCCCCTTTCCCACCAAAAAACCCTCAGCAAGCAGAAAGGCTAAAGCAGTCTCAGCCCCCTCAAAAAGCGGATCCAGAGACACCCTGCACCTGCAGAGCCCAGGGCTACTCAAAAGCCAGCCTGGGGTTTTGGAAAATGAAACTCTGGTAGCACCTTTCAAAGGAATAAATTTAAGAGGGAACTAGGAAGACTAAATACATATCTCTATTCACAGTAAAAACCACTGTTGGATCATCTTATTTACCGCGCTGAGTATAGAGCAAGTTCACCGTGAGGCCACCTTTCCTTGGCTCCAGAATGGAACGGCCTAGTGGCTAGCCGAAGGAGGAAAAAAGGCCTTTATCAGAAGTAAGACCAGAAGCTGGAAGCTGAAAACATTCGCCACCAACAGAACACCCCCGCGCGGGTCTGCCTCCCGCGAATCGATAGGGACAGCTGGGGTCCTCGGCAGGCAAGTCGCGCTCCAACAGGGTCAGCTCCACAGCCCCATCTGACACCTGCCCTCGCACACCACCACGACGCAGTAATTTTCCTGCTGCCTCGTGAACGCGTCAAAATTCACCTCGGGGCCCCCAATTGCCCCAGATGGCTAGGGAACGCAACGCGGCAGACGCCCAGCGCCCGAGGGAACTTCCCCGCCCCCTGTCACCCGCGGTGCACAGCGTCCCACTCGGACCCTGCGCCCTCCCCTCGTGAGGGACGCTGACTGTCCGGGGCGCAGTCCCCCCTCCTCATGGGGCAGCCTACCCTCGCTGGGGTACAGGGTTCCCTCCCCGGGGTGCACGCTCTTCTGGGGGCGCACAGTCTCCTCCCAGGGGCACAGAATCCCTGCCCGGGCGCAGCAGCCTCTCCCGCAGGCACCACATCCCTCCTGGGCACAGCTTCCCCTCCCGGGGGCGCAGCCTCCCTCCCCGGGCCCAGCCTCCCTCCCGCCGCGCAGCCTCGGGTCCGGGGGGCGCACTCCCCGCCGCGCAGCGCATCCCACGCGGACACGGCGCCTCCCGGGAGCGGACGAGTCGCCCCGGGCGCAGCCTCCTCCCGCGGCGCAGCATCCCGGGGGGACGCGGCCGGCGAGGGTCGGCCGTGCCGGGCAGTCCGCCTCCGCGCGGGGCAGCCTGCCCTCCCGCCGCCGCCGGACAGCGGGGCCGGGGCCGGGCCGGGTCGGGGTCCGCCCGGGAGGCGCTCCGGCCTCAGCACCTGCCCCGCGCCTGCAGAACAGCCGCGCGCGCCGCCGCCCTCACCTGGGCTCCCGCGCCCGCGGCGGTCGGCGTCCGGCCGCGGGGCGCTGCGGCGGGCTCGGTGGCCCGCGCGGCC
Organism: Urocitellus parryii; assembly: GCF_045843805.1. Classification (NCBI taxonomy): domain Eukaryota; kingdom Metazoa; phylum Chordata; class Mammalia; order Rodentia; family Sciuridae; genus Urocitellus; species Urocitellus parryii. The sequence continues at coordinate 225,424,490 of NC_135532.1, read as the reverse complement.
CGGCCCGGCGCAGCCTCACCCTGCGCTCGCCGCTCGCCGCGGCGCCGGCCCGGCTCGGCCTCCGCGCGGCTCCGCCCCCTCCGCCGCCCCGCCCGCACGGCCGCGCGCACGCCCAGGGGCGGGGCCGACGCCGCGACGCCGACGTGCGCGCGCGCCCCGGCCCTCCGCCTGGCGGCCCGCACGACCCCCGCGGCGCGGACGCGGAGCCTGGGAGACCGGCGCGAGCGCGGGGTCCGGCGCCCGGAGCGCGCCCGCTGCAGCGGCGGCCGCCCGGCCCGCACGAGCCCTCCCTCCGGGTCTGGCGCCGCGGCCGTGCGGACGCACCTGCGCGTGGCGCGCGCTGCCGACCCGCCGGTCCCCTGCGCCGTGGGGCGGTGGCGCTGGGCCGCAGCTCTCTCCAGGTCTGCTCGGTCCCCGCCGAAAGCCGGGGCTGTTGACCGGTCTGGTTTTCCCTTCTGTTTGTTCGTGGGATGAAAAAGGCATTGTAAAGCTTTTTATTATTATTTTAATATTAAAGCAAAGTTAGAAAGACATGCAGGGCCAGTGCGGATCCGGGGCCAGGGATGGGGCCAGCACTCTACGTGCAGGCTGGCAGCCTTGCCCCAGAGTCCTGTGGCAGAACAGTGCCCCTGGGGCGGCCAGTGCTGGAGCATACCCTGATCCCAGAGGACGTGCTGCAGCAGCCTGGCATCTGTCTGGTCACTGACAGAAACGAAAAGCCTGCCGTGGGGCCAGCCGCTGACAAGCCCTTCACCCTGCCCGAGACCGTGGTGCCCCAGGGGCTCTCCTGGCAACTGAGTGAAAACCAGGACTCCTGGGAGCCTTCCAGGACGCTCCTTAATGAAGAGTGCTCGTCTATTTCTGCACAGAAAACCCCCCAGAGCTTGGTCACTTAAAGCAGTAGCTTCTGGTGATCCTGTGGGTCAGCAGCTTGGGCCAGCTCGGGCTAGTTGGTTCATCTCTGCCTCACGGGTTGTCAGCCAACCTGGCTCACATAGGCCATGGGCAGATCCCATGGGAGGACCCAGGCCACAGGTCACCCACCATCAACAGGCAGACCGGAGCTGCTTCTCATGACCAGGCTCTGTCCACAAGAAAGCAGTTTCATCCCGTGCATAGCATCTAGTTCCTGGTGTCTTGTTGGCTAGTACAGACACTGGCTGGGCACACGTGGACGTAAGAGGGATGCAAGTATGGCCGAGGGAAGTGTGGTTCATCAGAGGCCACCTCTGGAGGTCTTCAGCAGGCCTTGGGTTAGTTAATGGCCTGTCCCAGGGAAAACAAAGAGCTGGTCATGCCAACCTCATCCTCTTGCCCCAGCAGCAGTGTAGAGAAAATGGTGGCCATGACCAGGCCCCTCTCCAGCCTGCTGCTGGCCAACCTCTGGAGCTGCTCAGCTGCTCAGGGGAGACAAGCTAGGAGCCTATGGTCATCCCATCCTGTTAGCCCACACAGATGCTGCCCTCTCCCCAGAGACTGACTTTATCTGGAACTGTCCTGACTTGGAAGAGTGCACACCAATGCCCTCTGTAGGTTGACGGGGGTGTGGGGGGCAAGCAGTTTCCAGCCACCAGGGGCCAAGACGGGAGCCAGCAGTGGCACAGAGCATGGGCGAGCCTAAGCAGTGCCTTCAGGATCCCTGAGCCCTGGGGAGGGCCCAGAAGACCAGCCAGGACATCTCAGCCATCTGTGCCCCATCCACCTCTGGGGTGAAGCACCAGGGCCTGGAGTAGCCTGGTGAGCGTGGCATCTACTTGCTGGCCTTCAAGGCCAAGAGCACCCTGGGCCTGAGTACCATTTGTTCCATTGCTTATGTCTCACACAATTTGTGAAATAAAAAGCCACCGTGGTCTCCTGGAAAAAACAAGGAGCTCGCACTGAGCGTAGGAGCCCCGTGAGTCCCCTTACCTGCTCAACCACGGGGGTCGGGTTCTGCGTGAGTGTTGGGGACAGCAGCCCTGGAAACCCAGTGAGACTGCTTTTCCCTGCAGCAGAGGTGGGAGGCATGGCGAGCAGAGCCCAAGCCACCAAGCACTGCCGTGCACAGGGGTACAGGTGGCTTCTGGCCGTCTGAGGAGACTGACCTCAGACTAACAATGGATTCAGATGGGGTCCTTCTGGGAGCTGCTGTAGGGGAAAGCACCCACCATACCCATCCACCTGCTCTGCCCTCGTTTGCTTAGGGGCTCTCTGTGGAAGGATGACTTCTGGGCTTTTGGTGTGACAGTGTGTCCACTCCTGCTGTAGGAGGCGCTGGCAGGGTTTGGTGAGGTGGGCAGCCTCCAACACAAGTTGACTCTCCCAGCAGCCGCTCAGAGGGTGCTTTCTGGGCCCTGGGTTGACCCCTGCGGCATCTCCACATGGTGACCCACACAGTCCAGTCTCTGTCTTCTGAATGGCAGAGTATGTTCCTGACCTGTGCCAGGCCACCGTCACCTGTGCTCAGACTCAGCCTGGCGGAAGCATGTGGCTCTCCATCTCAGCCCCAAGGACGGCCTTTGCCTTGTTTTTCTTAAACCCAGTCCAGGGTATCCCTATGTACAACCAAAAATGCAACTAAAAAATCACTTTTATTAACTCCGCCCAATCTATTCAAGAAAGGACAACTCGGGGGCACTTTTAGGGTACAGATTATGGATTTGTTTCTTAAGAAAAAAATACTAATAAGAGGTGACCAATATCTGTGATACTTTGAAGACAGAATGGGTTTTGTCCTGTATTTTTAAAAACAAGCTGGACTGGTAAAACCCAAATGGTGTGGCCATTCAGTCAACGCTTGTCATGGTAGCAGACCCCGGAACGCAGGCTGCCAAGCTCACAATGCGCCCCCTTCTCTGGAGCACCGCCCGACTCCTGGGGCACCCTGTGGTCACAGGATGGCCAGGAACCGCCTGGCTTGTACTGTGACATGCACACACCTACTCCCAGCCCAGGCCACGGGAGGGATTCCGACTCCCTGCTTGCGCTGGGACACAGAGCTGGCTCAGTGTAGACAGTCCTGATCTCTCAGTGCCTAGACCTGCAAGGTTGAACCAGCAGTGGGCACGGTGGCCGTGAACTGGACTGGCTGATACTGTCTTGGAGCCCAGGACCTGGGAGAGGGAGACAGTACCGACCTCTCAGGCTGGCCTGTGGCAGGTGCACAGAAAGACACGGGTGAAAACAGGATGGAGCGGAGCCTGCGGACTGTACCAGCCCAGAGGTGTGGCCCTCGGGGCAAGTGGTGACACTTGGGCAAGGGTGCCCAAGGCGAGGGCGGGCATTTCCATCTCCAACTGGGCCCCCGCCAACCAGCAGGACGTGGAATATGTCAGTGCTTAAGCCACAGGTGGGTCAATGGGGAGCCCACAGGCTAAGGATGAATTTTACATCTCTGAAACACTGGGGTGGGGCGTAGAGATGATGTGCAGCCGGCTGACGTGGCCCATGAAGCTAAAACATTTAACAACTGGCCCTTCACCGAAAAGGTGCCAGTTCCTGGTTTAAGCCAAGTAGGCTCCACCTCTGGTGCTGGGAGCTAGATCAGTTCTCAAAGTGCACAGGCTGTGCAGGGGGAGATGCAGACCATGGTCTGCACCATTAGTAAGGAGCCAGTAGCAGACTAGTCACCAGTGGTAATGCCAACACAGGCACTCGGGTTAGATGTAGAGAGCTTGAATCAGATGGTAACAGTGCATGCTAGTCAGGTGGCTGGCACTGAGACAAAATACCAGAGAATAACAATGTAAACAAGAAAGGATGGTTTGGGCTCACAGTTTGGGAGGTTTCAGCCCATGGTCTGCTGGCTCCATTGCTTTTAGGTCTCAGCTACGGCAGAAACGCTCTGGCGGTCTCACATCATGGCAGCCAGGGGTTGGGGAAGTGGGGACAGAGAAAGGGTCACGCCCGCCCCCCTTCCTCCCAAGGGGCCCTGTCTCTGAAGTCTCCACCACCTCCCATGGCTGCCAGTCAGGGCCGTGCCTTGCTCACGGGGCCTTTGGGGCCTGCTCCACACGGAGCCAGCACAGGCGGAGAGGGGCCTGCTGAGTGACAGCTGGCTGCAGGGACAGGACTGCGCTCACACCACCTAGTGGGGCAGGGAAGGTGGGAAGGAGCCAAGCGCCTTCTGGCTTGTGTCCAGCGTGCAGTGCCCATTGGGTGTTGGATGGCCGTGTCCGGAAGCTAGCTACACACCGAGGGCTGGTGTCCAGAGGAGGAGAGCGCTGGGGCACATCAGACCTACAAGAGCGGAAGAGGCCCCAGTCACCCAAAGGTAGAGCAGGGAGAAAGGGGACAGCCTGGGACTAAGTCCTAGGGACTTAACCTCAGGGCTGGGCAAGAAGGGAGTGGGCTCAGGAGACAGGGGATGGAGAGGTGAGGGCGACCCCCGGGGAAGGACGCCAGAAGAAACTCGGGCGGTGGGCGGTGGGCGGTGGGCGGACGGCGTGGCTCGGAAGCCTCAGTGCCCTGTTGGGTTAAGCACCAAGCAGTGTTTATGTGTTTTATGGCAGGGCTTGAGCCCAGTGCCCCATGTATGCTAGGCAGGGCCCCTGCCTCCGAGCCATGCCCAGCCCCATCTACTTCAAAACCTAGGAACACAAGGGTGAAAAGCAGGGATGGCTGCACCCTAAGTCCTACGTGCACCCTAAGTCCTAGGTGCACCCTGCACAGAGCCACAGACGCTCAGCAAGCCAGGATGGACCTGTATGATGAGATCACAGGCCTAAGTTGGGCTTCCTAAGAGCATGACTCTCAATGAACACTTCACAATCCGTTACTCAAATCAGCAAGTCCAAAGATGTAGCCGGCGCGGTAGCCACACCTGTAATCCCAGCGGCTGGGGAGGCTGAGGCAGGAGGACCACAAGTTCAAAGCCAGCCTCAGCAACTTAGTGAGACCCTAAGAAACTCAGCGAGATCTTGTCTCTAAATAAAAATTCAAAAAGGGCTGGGGATGTGGCTTAATGGTTAAGCACCCCTGGGTTCAATCCCTAGTGCCCTCCCCCCAAAAAAGATGGAAGAACATGCATGTGGTCATCTCAGTGGCTGCAGAAAAAGCTATTCACAGAACCCAAAATCATGCACATTTAAAAAAACACTCCGAGAACCAAGATCAGAAGGGAGCTTCCTCCGCTGCCAAGGGACATCCGCAGAACCCCTGAAACAGCCCAGACAGCAAGAGGAGTCTCTGCTGCGGAAGTGGTGCAGCAGGAGTCCCGCCTGTTCCCAGCCATGGGCGGCACTCACCTGGGCCACGGGGCAAAGACCAGAGACGTGGGAAGGAAGAAACAGACGTATTCCCTGGGAAGGACTTGGAAGACCTACAGCCAAACACTTAGTGCAACGAGACTCTAACAAGATGGTGCACACACAAACGATGTCTGTACTCTAGCAACAAGTGTGTCACCTAGAAATGACACTGTGACAATAGCAACAAAAGTATGGACTTAAAATAAATCCAAAAAGGAGAATAGGCTCTTTTGAGGAGAAAAACTTTCTAAAAATCAATGAGAAAGCTTGTGATTGTCCAGACACCGATCAATGCACAAGAAGCCTCCACATTCGAGAGGCTGTTTCCCCTCCGCTACCCGCCGCGCCTGGGATCCTCATCAATATTCCACAGGGACTTTCTCGCAGCTCCAAGGATTCTAAAGTCTGTACGGAGGCAAAGGGCCTAGGAGAGGAAGGACACTCTGAAGAAGAGCGGCCAGGAGGGGCATCGGCCCTGCCAAGCAGTCAGGTGGACTCTGGAGCTGCAGCAGATGGAGCCTCTCGTTACTGGCCCCAAGATGGGCGCGTTGACCCGTGAAGATCGGCACACACACACTTGACGCAGGACAGAAGAGGCCTTGCCGATCAGTGGGGACAGGGCTGACTTCAATAAATGATGATGCCAAGACGTTTTAATTTTTAATTTTCATTTTTATGTGGTGCTGAGGATGGAACCCAGGGCCTGGCACGTGCGAGGTGAGAGCTCTTCCCCTGAGCCCCAGCCCAGCACCACCCTCAGTAATTTCAAAACAGGAAACACAGGTGTTGAGGGTCCGGAGGAGGCTGTGCAGAAGGTTCACAGGAGGCAGGTTCCCAGGGCCAGACCAGGGCGTCATCACACGTGACAACAGGACCGGACGGACAGACCACCCTGCGAGCGGAGGGTGGCACCGAGGGCCTGGGCGCTGCCAACCTCACGGCCTCCTTGGGGCCGGTCGAGAGCACAAGTCTGTGAGTCCAGCCAAGTCGGCACCTTCTGCCTGGGGCTGCTGGGTTGGTTGGTTTGACCAGCTACAAAAGCCTCCTGGCTCCTGGGACACGCTGCTCTGCGGCCCAGGACCAGGCACGGAGGGCTTCTCTCTCTCCTGGTCTCTGTTTTACTGATTTCCCTCTTAATCATCAGGCTGGCTGGGCCAGGGGGTGGGGGGCCCTCTCCCTCCTGCCTCCCAGCAGCTTCTGGAGAGGGCGGGGCTGGACCCCGGGGCTGTTGAAGGCTGCTCAGGGGGTGGCAGCCCCTCACATTTCCAGGTCTGGTGGACGGTTTTAACCAAATGCCAGGTGGAGCCGACTCCTAGATGGGAGCCCCGGGAGCCGTGGCGCTGCCGAGGGGGCTGAGGGGCGTCATACCTGTATTTTCACATGTTTTGTTGGGGTATAGGACTCGGGAATGTCCCATGCCATAGCTGTCTGCCTGGGCAACAGGGCAAGGGGCGGAACAAGACCAGAGTGTCCCCACTGCCCTCCCGCCCTCTGTCGAGTAGTCGTGCCCGTGTTTCCCTGGACATGCAGGACATCAGACAGCGCCTGGCCTTCTGTTCAGCGTCGTTCCTTCTGTGTGTGGCCTTCCGACTGCTGCCCGAGTGTCGGCGGTGGGGAGCACGCACGGCCAGCCGCAGGGCCCTGGGTGGCTTCTGTGAACGGGCCTCTGCAACACACCTTTCCGCGGGTCCCTACCTCCGTGCTCTCCGCGGGTTTGGTAGTGAGTCGGGCGTCCACCTGTGCTCCCTGGACTGTCACCTGCTCCAGGCCACCGTCTCAGCTCTGAAGCAGCCCACAAGTTCCCTTTGGACTCCACCAAGGAGCTTTGTCCTTCAGCTTTTCCGGCTGCCCTGGGCATTCTGCGTTTCCATGGAACCTTTGGATTGGCTGGTGGAGTTTCGAATGTCCAGCTAGACCTCTGTTGGAATGCCCTGAGCTGCGAGTACTCCTGCCAGCCAGGCCTCCCGCCTGCTCGTGGCGCCCATCCAGCGGCTCTCCGTCTCCTGGGAGACCTCACACTTCCCCTAGATTTATCCCTAGGTATCTGGTGCTTAGGGTCATTGTTAATGTCCTGTTTTCATTTGGTGACCACTGGCTTCTGGTTTGTAAAGAACGCAACCGATCCTCCCATGGAGCTGGCATTCAGCCGCCTTCCATCTCCTGGGGATCGATGGCGGCCATCTCTGGGTCTCCAGTCACTTTGTCCTCGACTGCTCTCTTCCATGGTCTGCTTCACCAGCTGGTGCTGAGCAGCGCTCTGGCCAAGGGCATCCTCGTCCACCCCGGGCTCAGAGGGGACACTTCCAGCCACTCTGCTCCAAGAGCAGCATCAATGGTGGGCTGTCAGGTAGATGTCCCCCGCGAGGGGAGGGAGGGTCTCTCTGTTCCCGCTTTGCTGACCTCCACAGGTCCTTGTCTTCTGCCCGATTGAGGTGACGCAGGGGACCTGCTTGGGCACACTGAAGTGGTCGGTCAGGTTGACTGAAGGCCCAGGTAGACCAGCCTTGCTTCAGGACTAAGCCCATTTGGAACCTGCCCTGGAGGTGCCCAGCCTGCTCAGAGCCTACTTCCAGGGCATGCAGGACAGGGACGAGGACAAGTGAAGAAGCCCGAGGTCCCCCGGCCTGCCATGGCCTGGCTAGGGTGCAGCTCTGCTGAGCCTGCTGCCTACCGCTGCGTCCATCTGCAGGTGCCCTGGCCACAACTGGAGCACAAGAGCCTCCGAAGCCTTCTTCTCTGCAGGACAAGAAGGTGACCCTGGCTAGTGTGAGGACAGATCCCTCAGTGGACACAGGTTCCTTCCTGGGTCTCAGTGTTCTGGTCAGAAGGTCATCTGTAGATCACATATCCACAAAATGTAGTGTTCTAACAAAGCAGGTGAAAAGAGGTGGCTATCTAAGCGCTGTGTGATGCGCACCTGCGAGTCTGAGCCCTGAGCCGCGGCTTCCGCCTCACAGGGGCAGAGCCTACCCACTGGGGGCGTGGCGCTCAGTGTTCCGGGATAATCCTGTCCAGTGCTGGCCGCTGTGGGCACTTGTGACGGGGTTACTAGGCAGAACTGCAGCGAGACCAAGGTAGGCCTCACCTTAGTCACTGTCCCCTCAGATGCAGGTGAGGGACAGTGTGCCTGCCGCCGTCAGGCCCAGGTAGCCCCAGATGGCTCCATGGCAAGGGGCCAGCCAGGACCCTACCATAGAGGGGCGGGGCAGCGGCAGCCAGCGCAGGCCCAGGAGCAGGGCCAGGCTTCCACAGCTCCTGGTGCTGGGACCGCATTCCAGAGAGATGAGCGTGCAGTCTGTGCCCGTCGGCTGGAATCCCCTACGTACACAAGCCCACCTTCTTTTTTTTTTGCTTTCTAGAATTCCACTTCTATTTTTGGTGGAATATAAAATCTGACTATTTCCCAAAATGGAAAAGCGCGTGTGCTCCCTGCCTGTCTGGCGGTATCTCTGCAGCGCGGCCTGTGGGACCAGCGCTCGGGGACCCCTTCCCGACCCGGAGCTGCAGCGCTGGGCGCACCGCCCCCAGGTGGCTCTCTCAAGCTGCGTCTGCTCATGGTTCTGCCTGTGGCATCTGCCACGGGTCCCAGTAGGTGTGTCTGAATGAGTGTGTCACACGCCCACCACTCTGAAGGGCTCCAGGGAAACCCGGGTCCTGGCTGTGCATCATAGGAGGGGGACGGGGAGGGCAGGCAGGAGGGGGGCGCAGCCGCTGTCTGCTGGCCGGGCCTGCGGATACTGTGGTGGACACCAACCTGCCAGACAGGATGGGAGTTGGGCCCTGAACCCCATCCTGCCCAGGACAAGGACCGAGTGCCCAGCGCAGCGCATGACCACAGCCTTCGTGACAACCTGCTGAGTGGCAGGGGGACTTGGCTTCACCAACAGAAACCCTCCGGGAGCTGTCGACCTCACTGTGGCTCCCTGGCTGCAGTGGGCACCCCAGAAGACCAGCAGCGCCTCTCATGCCGAGGCCGTCTGATACCCTCCTTGTGCCGTCTCTTGCGTCCTTGGCTGGCTCCTACCTGACCTCTTGGTCCTTTGTCCTAAGTCTGGGAGCTGTCCACACACGGAGGTGCCAGGCTCCCAGGGCAGCAGGACAGACGCTCTCTCCGTATTTTCAGCTGCCAACTCTGTGGCTTCCTTGGCTGGTCAAATTCTGCTGGCCTCTCTCTGAGTCACAGTCAGCGTGCCCCCTGCCCCCATGTCGTCCCCGTCTTCCGGTCCTTGCGTGGTCCGTCCCCTGGAGGTGGCCTGGGCGTGATGGGGACTCTTCCCTGGCCATCCAGTGTGCCTGCCCGTCATCCACAGTCTAGTTCCCCCACCGATGTCACCACCACCGGGGTCCCCAAGGACCTCGGGTCTCTGCTCTGTTGGGGGCATTTGTCTGCTCTTGCCCCACCCCAAAGACGCAGCTGTCTCTGGACCGACCAAGAGAGGCCTTGACTCTGTGGGGGTCTCTCTCATCTCCGGTGAAGCTCAGGGTCCTTGGGTCTTGTCCCTTCTCTCCTGTGCATCTGGAGGGAAGCCCTTCCCCTTGGCCTGAGCTGGTGCTGGCTGGCCGCGCGGTGGGAGCCGGAGGCACTCCTGAGCCAGGGGCTGGCCTGCTGTCCCCTGTGGCCTGCATCCTCCTGTGGGACACAACCAACCACTGCTCCAGAGCCAGGTTTAAGAAGGAGGAGCCGCCGCTCAGATGGCTGGTGGGGCCTGCAGTCTGCAAACCAGGGCTCTCTGCCTTCAGGCCCCTGAAAATACCTGGGCCGCATCCTCCACAGGGCCCCGCTCGGTGGAGAGGCCATTTCTGAGGGCTTCTGGAGCAGCTGCCCGTCCCTGGGCTTCCTCCCATTCTGCTGGGGCTGGACACTGCTTCCACCAATAGAAGAAACCGGAAGGCACAGGAAGAGAGATAAATGTCGGCAAACGGAGCGGTCTCTGCCCCACAGGTCAGCTCGGCCTCCCTTTTACAATAAAAGAGGTTTTTCTGGTTCTTTTTCCTGGTGGCTAATTTGAGAGTCTGGTTATTTAAGGAGACCAGAGATGGAAGCCAGATGACTCAACCCCGCAGTGGGGGGTTTCCTTAAAAGACCTCTGGGTTTGCGGGAGCAGGGACCAGCGCCTCTTCCCAGCGTGGGCTCTTCATGCCTGGAGCTCCGTGCTCCAGACACCAGCCGCGCGCGGCAGAGTCTAAAAATACCCCCTTCCCATACAGCGCCCTGCTCAGGAAAGCCACCGAGGCCACGCTCCTGCAGGTCCGGGCAGGGGCCAGAGCGGCCCGAGCACTGGGTGGTGGCCTGGAGGTGCGGCTGCTGGAGAAGCCACTGAGGGGGCACCTGGCCTGTCCCCAGCTTGCACCCAGCGGCCAGAGCTCCCTGCTGCACGTGCTCCTGGAACCCTGAAGATGGGCCTCCAGCCGGCATGGCTTCCCCTAGTCGGCTGCGGGCTCCACACACTGACCATCTCGACAGCCCGAGCTCCTCCCCTAGGTCTGCGAGGACCTCAGGACCCAAGAGGTCACTTGTACAGTTGGGGAGGGCATCCTGTGGGCAGTCCAGAGTGGGCCTGCAGACGCTGGGCAGATGAAGCCTCCCGCCCCTCCTCCAGCAGCTGGCCTGCAGTGGGCGTCTCGCTGGCTCCTGGGAGAGGACACCGCCCTCCTGGAGCTCCCTGGTCACCGGCGGCTGACCCGGTGAGTGCACACCTGAGCACTCAGGACCTGTTCTCCAGCCCTCCCCTCATGCTGGCCAATGAGGGGTGGACCACCAGCCCTGGCCGCACATGCACACAGTGACTCAGGAGGCTGAGGCGGAGGGTCACAGGTCAAGGCCAGCCTGGACAACCCAGCGAGACTCCGACTCAAAATGAAAAAGGACTGAGGAGGAGCTCTGGGGTAGGTCACCCCGGCTCCAACCCCAGTTCACAGAAACAAAAGGAAAGAAGAAGAGAGACAATTAACAGGCCCCAGGCGGAAGGGAGCCCAGACCTCCCACCTACTCCCGTCTGGCCTGCTCAGTGGAGACCAGAGGTGTGGGCACCGAGTCCAGCTGTCTCCTCGGCCCTCAGCCTCCTGCCGGCACAACCTTTGCCCTGAGAGAGAGGGCCACACGCAGGGACACCGCAGCTCCGCCCCTGAGCAGGTCACCTCTCCTGCGTCTCAGGCTCCTGGGGACAGCCTGACCTGGCAGAACCTGCAGAGGTCAAGGGCCGCCCGCCCTCCCCGCCCGGCCGGCCCTCCTCGCCCCGCAGCCTGCCACACTCGAGGCAGGTGGCCGGGCACCCGAGGGCCCATCAGGGCCCCTCTCCAGGATGGCTCTTCTCCATCGTCCGACAGCCAGGGTCTTGAGAGCCATGTTCACGTGTTTTGTCCCTGGGTCATGGGGTCATCTCTAGCAGAGGGGTGCACACCCTCCCCGCCGCTCCCCCTGGGCTGGGAGCCCGTCTCTGGTTAAAATCACGTGTTCCTGTGCCCTCTGTCACAGAGCCACCTCCGGGGCAGGAGTCTCCAGGCACTGAGCTGGAGGGTCGCCATGGTCTCCCCAGGGTCCACACAGCTGGGGGACTGGGCTTGACCCATAGCAGAGTGTGGCCTTAACTCACTCAGGGGACCCAGCACCTCCGGACAGCAGCCTGCGCAGCCCGGAGCCTGCTCCTCAGCAAGGACTCTCCTGCCCCGGAGTCAGGCCGAGGACTCCTCACACGGCCCCTCACCCAGCCAGCCCTGTCCCATGTCCGTAGGGAAGGACAGACACTCGGCCCAACAGCAGGAGCTGCTCCTACCAGCAAGCGGCCCCCGGGGGCAGGTCGGGGAGTCAGGGAGAGGACCCAGGGTCCCGCCGACCCGAGCTCTGTGCGCACCACCGTCTCCCGGATGTGGGAAGCGGCACTGGGCCAAGCTGGGCAGCGTGAGCTCTGCACAGCCCTGCTGCCCTCCTCACACCCACCCTGGGCAGCTGTGGTGCTGGGACGGCCTCGTGCCTGCCACACAGAGGCTTTACCTCTGAGCCCCACCCCAGCCGTCGGATTTTAATTAAAAAGAGATTTCAATTTAATTCTCTGAATAGGCTATTATTGCTGGACCAAACCCAAGCAGTATAAGAAGACAGGTGACAGGGTCCCTCCCAGCCCCTGGAGAGTTGGAGGCCACAGCCACCAGACTCAGGGTCCTTCTTGGCCCGCTCTTTGCCGCTGCTCCCAGCCCAGCACTCTCCAGGTCCTTGTTGACACCACAGGCAGCAGGCACCGCCAGCCTCGGGACGGAGGGCACAAACTTGGACGTGTCTGGGTTCTGAGTGGACCACTGGTCACGAGTGCCCCTTGGAAGCGTAGCCAGGCGGCAAGGCAGGGGCTGGACCAGGGAGCTGTGTGAAGCAGGGCAGCCACGGAGCTTGGGGAGCGAGGCGGGAGGGAGGGAGCCTGGTTGGAGGGAGAGCACACCAGGCAGGAAGGGGGAGCCCAGGCAGAGCTGGGCCACAGCCATCCTGGCTGAGCCAAGAGCTGGTGCGGGGTGCAGAGGGTGGGCCCCTTGCTGGCCACCAGGCCTCGAGATGGGCAGCACCAGCCGGGAGGGTGGCCGGGCTCCATCCCCACCGGGGAATGCCCAGAGGGGGCTTAGCCTGCATGCCAGCTAGGTGGGCTCCTCAGACCCGGAGGCAGAGCTGCCACTCCACGGCGCCCGCAGGGCCCAACTGAACCTTCCTGGGTCCAGCCTTGCTGGCCAACAGTGGAGAAGGCCCTCGGTCAGGCAGGAGCTGGACCCCACTGCTGCCCACAGACTGTCAGCAAGGGCTCCCTCCACGGGGAGGCAGGTGCCAGGGTGGGGTGCCAGGCTGTGGAAGGGGCCTGCAGCTGGAGCTGCCCCTGTTGTAGGCATCGGAGGCCAGCCCGGGCACCTGGCAGAAGAGGCCAGACTCTGGGCAGGTGGAACCCCGTGACAGGCAGGTGGGTTGGTGTGGGCGTGATGGGCCTGGGGTGGCCTGAGGGCTGGGCCAGCCTCTGCACCCCACAGTGGGCTTGGGAAGGAGGGCAGAACTTGCTCTGGACTTCGTTTTGAGGGGCCCCTGCGCTGGCGGGATGAAGGGGCCTCACAGCCACCTGGCTGCTGTGTGGCTAACTTTACATGCAACTTCTCTGGGCCATGGGGAGTCCAGAAATCTGGCCAAACATCTCGGGGTGTGTCTGAGAGGGAGCTTTAGGGTAAGACGGAAATTTCACATCGGCAGACTGAGCCGGGCGGCTTGTCCAGTTTGTGGGCCTTACTCAGTCACTGAGGCCTGAGCCGGAGGAGCAGTGGGAGCTGACTCACTGGCCCCAGTTCCCGGCGAGAGCTGAGCCCATTGTCTCAGGTGACAAATCCCGAAGCTCTCCGCCTGGCTTCTAAAGAGGGCTGCGTCCCCCCGGCCAGGGGCCAGCTTGCCACGGACGTTCCTGGAGGCCTCCTCGTTCCACTCCGTCACAGGAGTCCAGGTCCACCAGCACCTGCCGCAGAGCCAAGCTGGCATCTTGGGACAGCCCCAGGAGGGCCACTCTGCGCCTTCAGGTTCCCCTTCTCAGGGCGGCCTCCGACCACCCCTGTCCTTCCAGGTCTGCGAGGCAGCAGCCCTGGCCTTGATGCACTCAGGGCCACTCTCCTGCTGGACTCAAGCCTGAGTCCAGGCTCCAGGAGAGGAGCTGTTTGTCAGAATGTCAGCACCACTTACTTTTCCGTCCCCGTGTCCCTGGCCTAGCCCACATGGACCTGGTGGCCAGGGGCAGCTGTGGAGGACCTGAGAAATGCTGTCGTGTGGGTGATGGGCAGCCTGCACTGGCCAGGGAGGGCACGCTCCGCGGTCCCCACCGGCCCAGGCTGCTGTGGCCAGAAGCCAAGACCAGCACCTCGCACATCTGCTGGTGTGACCGCGGACTAGCCCCGGGGACCGGGCAGCGCTGCTGCTCACCAAGAGGCCTCACAGAGCAGCGGACGGCCCAGCTGGTGGGCAGCGGTCTCCTGAGGACCCAGGACCCTGAGGCTGTCCCACGGGGCCTCCTCCAGGAAGCCTCCAAGGCCTCTGGAGGGTGGAGTAGGAGACCACCTGGGGCGGAGCCGCCACGCTCCCAGGGCAGCAGCAGGACAGACCACAGGAAAGGGTGGGCAGCCAGAGGGCGGAGGGCAGGCCTGAGGGCAGGCGGAGGACATTCGCAGCCGCCTGAGCCGTGGACAAGGGGAGGACGGCGAGCTCACCACCAAGCTGCGTGCTGAGGAGACGCCAAGGACCGCTCAGGACCCGGGAGGGCACGGGAGCTTGCAGGCTGTCACATGCTGCTGTGACCCTGGTGCCCCAGGTACCCCAGGGTGTGGCAGGAGCGGGGGCCGGAGGCACCCACAGCCCTCCTCACAGCACCGGCAACAGCCGCGAGAGTCCTCCTGTGCGCAGAAGCCACTGGCAGCCCGCCCTGGCCACCCAGCCTGGCCACCCAGGCGGGAAGAGCGTGGCGGAAGCTGCGTCTGCCCCGGGTGACGCTGGCCTCCCCCTCTTCCTCGCTACGGAGTTTAATGTGAATCCACAAGACACTCAGCCAAAGGGACAGGTCACTCCTCACGGGGGCCGCGGAGTCTGGGCTCCGTCTCTTGGATCCCAGTTCAGTGAGAACCAGGCTGGGAAGGACTGGCCTTCTAGAATCTTCTGGGGCTCTGCTCGGGGCTGAGGATGGCTCCTCAGGATTCCCGCCTGGAAGGCCCTCTTCTGAGCCCAGCCGACCCGAGCTGGTCCTGCCCCCCTGAGCACCAGCCATGTGCTCAGACTTCCCTGGGACGGAATGTTCTGGAACGGAGCAGCAGGTCAGAACGGGAGCATCTGGCATCGACGCCCGTCCAGATCCCGGGGTGGAGGAAACAGGGCAGGAATGAGCTGCGCGTGAGCGGAGCCGCCTGGAGCCCCGGCTGAGGGAACAGCTGTATTGACGGGGTGCTCAGAAGCCAGCGTCCAGGGGCCCTTCCGGGCCCAGCTCAGGTGGGGCTGGGTCGTGGGTGAGCTGGGGACCTGAGCTGCCACCAGCACCTCGGGGTGAAGGAGCAGAGGCGCCGTGACTCCCCGTGTGTGGGGCGAGCCGTGGAGCAGCCCCCACGAGCAGGGCCACGGGGCCCAGGCAGCAGAGCCGAGTGGCCACGGGGCAGACTGTGGGGGCTGGGCACTTCAAGGTGACGGCTAGGGAGGGCTTTGTCACGTTCCCTCCACGGTGACTTCCAGGTCACGGGACCCCGATCCACTCTGCCAGGCTCCGTCCCCCCCACTCGAGGCTGATGTCTGGAACCCGGTTCAGCTCCGCGGCCACACAGGAGGTGGGGACGGCATCTGTGGGACACCAGGAGGGACGCGGGTCTGTGGTGCCGGCCCCCAGGTGGCACCTGAGAAGCCACAGGGCCTCTGCAGTAGGGCAGACGAGGGGCCGGAGGCCTCCAGCGGCAGCTCTGCGGCCACAGTGACCGGGGCCCCATCAGAAACAGCGATCGCCGGACCACAGACGGGTCCTTTCTCCTTCCAGTGAGCAGACGCAGACCGTCCAGCTATCTGTGAGCAGTCTGGGGGCCGCGGGAGCCACCGAGGTGCACCACGGATCTCCACCCACGACCAGGCAGCGCCCCGAGGGCCCCGAAGAGCTGCCGTGGGAGCCCCGGGGAGCCCCTCGTTGCGCCAGGGCCGGGCCGGGGCCGCCGCTGCAGGGCCCACGCAGCTCTGACAGACGAGGACGAGGACGTCGGGCCCACAGAGGACGGCAGTGCTGGCCCTGTGCTCCGTCCAACCGAGGTTCAGTAAGTGGCCTCAGGACGGGGAAGGTTTGTTTCCCGGGAGAACTCCTGGGGCGGATGCTGCGCACCTTTCTGTGGCTTCTAGGCTTTAGAGAGACTGCCTTGTCCTTCTGGCGTGTTCTTGTGTTTCGGGTGGTTTCTCGACGCCTGGCCACTCGCTCTGGCCACGCTTGTTCCCCTAAACCCTCTGGTAATCCAGCCTGCGTTTCCAGGTTGTGCCCAAGTGACTGAAAGCCACTCAACCACAGAGAGGCTGACGTTCGCCAGAGGGACTGGCGCCTGGCGGGACACCCCGCACATCCACGGCTGTCCAGTGGGCTGTGGCGCGTCCTGGAGACGACAGAGGGGCAGGACGGCTGACAGCTGCCTCGGGCCTCAGTGTCCTGAGGAGAAGGGACTCCTTCCAGCTGAAGGCCACTTGAGGGAACGCCGCTCCCAGGGAGGCTCCAGTGCGTTCCAGCAGCAGGCGCCTGGTCAGGCACCTGGTCAGCGGCCATTTCCACCCAGCACACCCGAGTGAGTGGTCCAGCCACGGCCGTCAGATCTGGGATTTTCCTTGCAACCTCTCTCTCTCCAGGGGAACCTCTCTATCTCCGGGGTCCACTTCTGCAGGCAGCGAGTGCCCAGCCGGACCCCAGAGGGCCACGCGGTTCCAAAAGCAGCCCAGTCTTCAGGCCTTGGGCTTCGAAAATGTGGAAACAGACACTGACCACGCAACCGCTGGTCGGCCTGAGAAGCACAGTCTTCACCAGAGGCCTAGAACCGCCCGCGGTCTGCCCTGGTGCGCTCCCCGAGAGCACGGCTACGCAGCCAGGACGTGGAAGTGGCTCTGGCCATAGCCCTGCACCCATCACGCCAGCCTGGACGGGCGGTGGGCGACCCGTGCCCCTCCCACCCGCCAGGCTCTGCGCAGCCCCACGCTCCAGGGGCAGCCCTGGGTGTGCCCGCGGGGCTCTGGGACACTGCTTTCTCCCGCCTCGGGCACCCTGGCCCGGCCCCAAGGGGGCCTCCCCGCTCACTGTCCCCATTGCTCCTGCTCTTCACTGGGGCTCGCTGTCCACTGTGACCACTTGCCTGGACACTCTCCTGCCTGGAGCCTCCTTCGCCCTCTCACCCCGACTCTGTGGGCTTCACGGCGTCTCTGTCTCAGAAACCTTCACATTCTGTTCCTCTTCTTTGGAAACAGGGTCATGCCAAGTTGCCCAGCCCGGCCGCCACCATGTCACATGCCATCCCCCTGCCTCAGCCTCCCAAGGAGCTGGGAGGACAGGTGTGGCCACCGCGCCCGACTTCAAATGATTAGAAAAACAGAACAGAACAGAACCTTGTTTGTGGAAGACACCAAACCCACCAGACGCAGCGCACACCCTGTCACCGTCCCCGGCAGCGTGAGTCCTGAGGGACTCTTACACACTCACACGCTACACGGCAGGCCCCGCGGCCACGGCTCCCCCCCGCTACTCCTGGTGACAGGGTGTCCCTGCTGTGTCCTTGGAGTTGCTGGGGACAGGGCAGCAGCAGCAGCCAGGGTCTTCGGCATCTGGCAGGGCCCGGCCAGCTGGCTCTTGAATGGACAGTGGAAGAGAGGACGTGGCAGGTGGGCCCTGGAGGAATCCGCCCCCTGTGCCCCTGACCAGCGTGGCCTGGGACCCCACAGGGACGTGCCATGCCAGGGATCACGTCACACAGACCTCCAGGCTGGAAATGAACATCTGTGGAGCCTCCAACTAACAGCGGCTGCGGCCAGGGCTGTCCTCCACCTCAGTCCCCGTCCCCACCACACACAGAGGCCCCCGCTGGGCCGGCTGGGCCATCTCGCACCTCACCGCTCCGCACCCTCCAGGTGCTGGGGTCCCGGCCCACTGCCACCTGCCCCAGCTCCAGGCCAGGGAGTGTCCTGGTCTGTCCCCACCCATGGCCCCCAGGTTAGCTGCAGAAGTCCTTTAATCCCACACACAATCTCACCCAGCGTCTAAGTCAGGGGGGTGGAGCCGTCCAGTGGGAAGCCCCGTGAGGGCCGAGAGGTGTCCACGCCCACAGACTCCCTGCACAGCCCCAGGCCCTGGGATCCTTGGGCAAGGGACAGAGGGCTCGCGGGAGGGTGGTCCTGGACAGTGCAGGTGCTGCAGGGCCCCGGGTCTGCCCCCTGGAGGACACAGGCCCAGCCAGGTGGGTGGCCCACTGAGATGCAGCAAGAGTTCAGCAGGGGACTCAGGGCTGACCCCAAGAGCAAGCAGGCATGACCCCTGACCCAGGGCCAGCCCAGCGCTACTGCGGTGGCAGTGGGGGGACAGGAGAACTTCCTCCTGCCCCAGAGGCAGAGCCTGTGGTCGGCCCCAGGTCTCACCTCCGCCCGGGATGGCTGAGACAGACCGCTCCTGGGCACGCTGAGCCCTGCCTGTCCTCCACCCCCTCCATGGCCCGAGGCCGGAGAGCGCAGTGTCCCAGAACCCCACCCCTGCCCTGGCTGGTCCCTCTGCCTGGCCCCCCCAGCCTGGCCCCGTGCCCCCCAGCACCCCTCCAACAGCGTCCCCAGGGGCACTCCCCAGAGCGGCTCTGCTCCCCGGAGCACCCTGGTGGCCTCCATGGGCGGAGTCCAGCCCCATCCAGCCCCAGCTCCAGGACCACGCTGGAGGACACTGGAGCGGGGGGCGCTGGGGACTTGGGTGCTGTGACCCAGCTGTCCCCAGGGCCTGGCACGAGTTGGCTGCTGGAGCCGGGAGGCCTCCTGGGCCCGGGGAACACGCTGGGCGCTGGGCAGCAGACGCTCTTCCTCTCCCCTCCTGTGGCCTCTCTGTTAGAAAGAGGGAGAGGCCCAGGGCGGAGCCCCTCCTGCACCTGCTCCCGCCTCCGTCCCAGGGATGCACCCGCCAGCCTCGGGCGCTCTTGGCTGGTCAGAGGTGCCTTTCCAACCCTGTTCTCCAACCTGGATTTTCAGAGGCAACTTCATTTCTACGCATTTAGTTCTGACTCATTTACTTGTTAAAAGTCAGAAAGAGAAAAAAAATGGGATTTTAAAGTTACCAAAACCATGACCACCGGTCGGGGCTCTGTCCATCGTCCCGCGGCGCCTTCGGGGCGGGGCTGGGGCTGTCCCACCTGCCTGATGCTGACCAGGTGACGCCAGGGCTCTGCACCTGCGTTTCTTTTTTAACAGTCAGATTTAAAGTGGATGATACCTTCCAAAGGCTGGGATCCAGGCAGCAGGGGCGCCGCGCTCCCCGCCTCACCCCGCGGGTGGACCCACCTTCCTGTCCCAGCAGGCCCCTGGTGCCACGTTCCAGCCCCCCTAGCGGGTCCCAGGAACCAGGCCTGGAGACCTCACGGGTCAGAACGAGGGGCACCAGTCTGGCATCGGGCAGCCATCTGCCCTGCAAACCACCGGGGCTCGCGCCTTAGCGCAGGGCACCAGGGGGTTCCAGCCTAGGAGGAGCGCGGGGCCCCAGGGTCTGTGCCGGCCGTCGGTCCACTGTGCGCCACTGAGACCACGAGAACTGCCTACAGGTGGGAAGTGTGTCTTGGCTCTCGGCTGCAGAGGTCGTCCACGACGGGTGGATCTGGGCCCAGCCCGGGCAGCACATCCTGGCTCTCGGAGCCGGGGGCAGGGAGAGAGCACAGTGAGGAGCCCACACACCCCGAGCCCTTCCTCCTCCAGCCATGCACCCTGCCTACAGTTCCCTCCACCCGTCCACTCACGGACTGGTCCAGCTCTCAGTCTGGTCCCCTTGCCTCTGAACATTCTTGCAGTGCTCTCATATGAGCCTTGGGGGCGCCTCACGTCTAAACCATAACCGGGCACCGTGGCGGGGGCTGAGCTGGGTTCCTCCGAGGAACACTTTCTCCTGTGGTCTGGAAACATCACCTTCACTGTGGGCGTGCGAATCCTCTGACCTATTCTTTCTCCCTTTTCTACTGTTACTCGTTACTCTTTTCCTTCTTGATTTCCTGGAGCTCTTTATATATGAGAAGACTCAGGTCTCTGCAGGGTTAGAAACAGTCTAGTCTGTTTTGACTTGGGTTCCAAAGCTCTTGCCATGCGGGAATTGGTTTTTTTGTGTGCGTGTGGTCAAATTCATTAGCTGTTGAGCTTCTGGGTTTTGTGACAGCTTAAAAAGCCCTTTTCCCATTCTCAAGTTTCAAAGAATGCTCTGATTTTAGAAAAGCGCTTTTAAGGTTTTATTTTTAACTATGAACTGTCTGAGCAGCAGGAATGCGCACTGCTGTGTGGTGTGGTGGCAAACCCAGCCTGCCGTTTGGTCCTGGGCAGCCCCCAGGGTCCCACCCACCACGTGCACGAGGGGCCACCTCGCGCCCGCGGGTCCTCTTGCTGTGCCGGCCTCGGGCTCCTGGCTCAGCCGGCTTTGATCCTGGCACTTACAGCTTGTTTCAAATGCTTTCTTCTCAGACTATGGCTCCTGGGCTCCTTTCCTGCCACCTCCTCTCCCTGCCTCAGTGCAGCCACCGTGGCTGGTCCTTGTTTGCTGCCCTCTCTGTCACCCCACACCTCCTTCCCTGCCGCTCCGTCCCCCGCCATCTGCAGCCTGTCCCTTGGTTCCAGAGAGCAGAGCCGCGTATCTGTTTCTCTTTGTGGCTTTTGGATGTTTTCCAGGGAGAAAGGGGGGCTCTGACCAGCCCAGTGGCATCCGGGACTTGAAATCCAGGCCCTGCTGACGTCCTGTGGGCACCCAGGGCCCAGAGGCGGTCCCCCTCCTGGCTGAGGCACCTCTGTCCACATTCCCTTCCCTGCCGAGACCCACACCCCCCGCCTGAGGGGGCTCAGCCTGGGGCCGTGAGGCGCACGTCCATTCTCAGGCAGACCTCTGCGGCTAGAGCGGACACCGCAGCTCTCCGCGGGGAGACCCAGTGTGTGCACAGCAACATCGGGTCCAGGTGAGGGGCGCTCACGGGACACACCTGGCCTCAGCCCAGGGCTTGCGACTGCACCTGCCCCAGCCATGGCTCCTGAACCCTGCAGAAGGCGGCTCCTCTGCTCAGCTGGCCCATCCCCTCACCCCCAGCCTCCCAGGGGGCCCTGGTTCAACCCCCAGCCCAGCCCACGGTGTGGCCTCTGGCTCCTCTGACTGCTCAGAAAGGCACGGGTGAGAAATGGCAGTGAGGCCCAGACTCCTTCAGCCTCCACATAGCCACAGTGGGTCACAGCAGCCGCCTCCCGGGGCAAGGCCGGCCTCCCGGCCTCTTCCCGCGGTGGGAGGGAGCTCGGAGACTGATCCTAAGCCCACGAAGCCAGCCGACTCCTCCTTTTCCTGTGCTGATTAGAATCTGTACAAAGGAAGCGAAGCCTGGTGGGACAGACATGTGTCACCTGGAGGTCAGGGCCCCAAGCCTGAGACCAGGTGGACCCTGTCCTCGCATTGCGCGGACGCCAGCTCTGGCCACGCTCCGCGGTCTTTGTCCGTGGACGGTGGTGCCGGTCTTGGGGTCCCAGCTGCACTCTGTTCCAAGAGACGGCAGCTTGTGTTGGCCGGCGCCCTGCCGTAGAGGCCGCCCTGCGGTGGAGGCCGCACCAAGCAGGAGGCTCATCTGAAGCGACCTGGCCTCCGGCCTCACTTGGACAGGGAGGGCCTGGGCCCCAGGGAGTCGCTGGGAGGGCGGGTCCCGGGCTCCCGCGGGCGTAGGGTTCTCAGTTCCTCCATGGCTCCTCGGGAGCTTGACGCACCCTGTCCTGGACACGTGACACGAGGGACACTGGTGAGGAGCCAGGGCCCCTGTGACTGTCCCCCTGGGCGTCTGGCTGCGGTCCTCTTGGTGCTTGACCGTCTGCGACATCAGTGGGTGCAGCCAGCTGGTGCCCTGCCCGCGTCCTGCTGCACCCCTTGGTCCCCCCACCCGGGGGCTTCTCCTGCCAGTTCCTCGTGTCCCCTAAGTGTCCTTCCCCACTCTGGGCTTCCAACAGGGGCGTCCGCAGCCCCCGCATGAGGCCACCACACTTCCTGTTTCCTCTCATCTTGGTCTATTTTCTCTGCGTTTTAGAAAAGTTCCTCCTGCCTCCCAGGCTCTCACTGAATCCCGAAGGACTCCTTCTTGCTGCTCGTTTTCTGGGGGCTGCCCTGCTCTTGCCGTGTGGACGGGGTCTGCCTTGGACCTCTTCCTCACCATCTAGTCAGACTGTGGCTTCACCAGCTCCTCCTGTCACGGCCTTGCGCTGTGGGCTGCCGGCCCCACTCCCCAGCACAGCGCCCGAGAGGCCCGGGGAAGCCTGCTGGGCGCTGGGCGCTGGGCGCTGGGCGCCGGGCTCCAGGTCACACTTCACCTTTAACAGCTCCGCACAGGACATCCGTCTTCTCCTGGAAACTTCTAGGAGGTCATCTCAGCCCTTCTGCCACAGCAAGACATGGACAGGGTGCCCCTGGAGGGGACCCTGTGTGTCCTGCACCTAGGTGTCACCCTGCACCGTGGCTGCAGGGCACAAGAACTCAGCCTCGTCCACAGGCTGGAGGGCAAGGTCCAGCAAGAAGACACACCAAGGGGACAGAGACCTGGAGAGTGACTGCAGGAAGCTAAGGACATCAGAGTGACACAGGGCGGTGCGCCCAGCAGCCCTGGGAGACAGCTGCTTACAGTCCCTGGCCCAGGGCCCGCTGGGTCCCCCAAGCTCAGCCAGGCCTTGGGGGCCAGCCCTGCACCCCGTGCTCCCTGAGGGCAGATGCTGAGACTGGGGGTGACTAGAAACTGCCACTCCTGGGGAGCCAGGCAGGACTGGGGCAGGAGTCTCGCTCCAGCCCAGGTGTCCTCTGTCCCCTGCTGCCCTGCAAAAGCCAGGTCCTGACCCCGCTCAGAGGCCACTAGAACCAGGACGGCCTCCCGCAGGCGCAGGCTGGAAGGCACCCCGGAGGCCAGGCTCCAGGGGCCCTGGGCGGCTGGGGGTCCCGGCCAGAGCAGCACGGCCTGTGCCCGAGCTGGAACTGTCCCCCGCGCCTCCAGACAGAGAGCTGGGGCTTGGCCTGGGGTCAAGGGACACGGCGGTATCTTAAAGTTGGCCCCTCTTAAAAAACTCAGATGCTATCGAGCCGCGCATTCCTGAGGCTAAAAATAAGTGTGGATCCGACATTTCCTAAGACCCCACATCCTGGCCAAGAGCCCTGCGGCTGCGAGTCCAGAAGGGCTGGGCAGACAGGAAGAGGGGTCACTCCCCAGCAAGGACGGGCAGAAAGGGCCCCAGGGCCACCCCCTGCTCTGCCTGGCCAGAGATGCCCCACACCTGGGGACAGGCCTCGCCCGGACGGGCCACAAACCTCACGGGCACGCGGGAGACTGAACAGACTCGGGCGCAGACGGGAGAAGTGGGGAATCCCGAGGACTCGGTGGAACGTGAGGAGAGGAGCGTGGGAGGCAGGCCAGGGGCAGAGCCCGGTCAGCAGACACGGGCGTGGACAGCAGGCCAGGAGGAGCAGACAGAGACCAAGGGCACCCCCAGGCCAGGGAAGGAACGGCCTCAGGCCTGGAGCGCTCAATGGGCAGGAGAATGGACTGCAAAGAATGAGACAGGGACAGTCAGACGGACAGACAGGGACAGAGGGACAGGCAGGGACAGAGAGGGAGAGAGAGGACAGAGAGACAGACAAGAACAGAGAGACAAGAACAGAGAGAGGGACAGAGGAACAGACAGGGACAGAGGGACAGACAGGGACAGACAGGGACAGACAGGGAGAGAGAGGACAGAGAGCCAGACAGGAACAGAGAGACAGGAACAGAGAGAGGGACAGAGGGACAGGCAGGGACAGAGGGACAGACAGGGACAGACAGGGAGAGAGAGGACAGAGAGCCAGACAGGAACAGAGAGAGGGACAGACAGGGACAGAGGGACAGGCAGGGACAGAGGGACAGGAACAGAGGGACAGAGGAGCAGACAGGGACAGAGAGGGAGAGAGGGGACAGAGAGAAACAGAGAGGGACACAGAGATATGAACAGAGAGAGGGACAGAGGGACAGACAGGGACAGAGGGACAGACAGGGACAGAGGGGGATAGGACACAGAGGAACAGAGAGGGAGAGAGGGACAGAGGGTCAGACAGGGACAGAGGGACAGAGAGGGACAGAGAGGGATAGGGGACAGAGGAACAGAGAGGGACAGAGGGTCAGACAGGGACAGAGGGACAGAGAGGGACAGAGACAGGAGGGACAGAGAGAGAGACAGAGGGAAGGAGAGACGCAGAGACAGAGAGAAACAGGGACAGAGGGACAGACAGACACAGACAGACATTGCTGTTTTAAGGGATTTGGTGAAAACGTGGAGAACCAGATCCGGGGCGGGGGTCCATCTGAGAGACCCGCCACTGAGGCTGCCCAGGGGGCACCAGCAGGCCACGGCGGGACCCAGCGGAGCCCCAGGGAGGCCGGGCCACCCCAGGGCCTTCTGCTCCGCCCAGCGATGGCGTCACCAAAGGGGGGCTTCGGGGAAGAGGGGCCGAGACCCTCCCAGCCCGATGGCAGAGCGCAGCCGAGGACGCCCAGGCCGGCAGTGGCCCCAGCTCCAGGCACCGTGGCTGCCTGGACCTTCGTGCAGCCATTTGGGGGACGGCTCTAGAGGAAGCCCCCAGTGACCTCCAGGCCCCACCGCCTGGCCTCCGGCAGCCCCGGGCCAGAAGGGCTGCGTCTGTCACATGTCAAAGCACGTCCCCCACCCACAGGGCCTCCGTCATGCGCGTGAGTGAGGGAGAGCGTCACCTAGACCTCACCGTGGCCTCACGAGGCTCTCACTCCGAGGTGGACCCAGGGCTGAGGGCAGCCCTGCTCTGAGGGACACTCGGCTGACCTGCGTGGCAGGAGGGGTGCTGCTGGGGCAGGGTCCAGGAGCAAGCCCACCCCAAAGGGGCACTGCTAGCCCAGAGCAAGGCCCAGAGTCCAGGGCTGTCCCAGGAGGGGTCCTCGGGGCTGCAGGTAGCTGGCCCTGACAGGGCCCAGGAGCCACAGGGCTCAGAGGGGAGGGCCGTGGGGCCTATGGGTGGACAACCGTGTCACAAACCAGGCTGGGGACAGGGGCTGTGGCCAGGAGGTGGAGGGTGTCCCGTGAAGGGCTGGGCAGCATGAGGGGTTCTCCAGAGGGGGCTGGTGCCCACAGCTGCCCTGGCCTCCTGGTGGGTGGCGGTGTCCGTGGGCCAGACCAGGGGGAGGCAGCCCTGGCCAGGCTGACCCTGGTGGTCTCCCTTGGACTGACCCAGCCTCTGCTGGGACACTGCCCCCAGGTCTGGTCTTCCGCTGGCAGGTCCACCCAGGGGCTGCTCAGGGTGGGTCAGCTCTGGGTCCTGCCCACGTGGGCCCTGGAACCTCTGTGCAGAGTAGGACTCTCCTGGCACCACGGTGGGCACCTCAGGACGGGAAGGCAGAGGGGCAGGGACCTGGGAGGTGGCCGGCATGGTGCAGCTGCAGGAGGGAGACTGTCCCCAGGGTGGGGACAGGGACAGGGGCCTGGCTGGCCCCAGCCCAGCAGGAAGGAGAACCAGCATTTGGGGCCACTGGGAGAGCCGTGAACCCCGAGCTGCTCTGTGACTGGACGTGGGGATGTGGCTGGCCTCCTGTGGGGGCTGGGGACCCCAGGGCTCTTGGTGGCAGCCTTCAGCACCACAGGGGCCCCTCTCGACGGGGGTGTCCGGGGCACCCCGGGGGACGCAGGGCTCTGGGCCTGAGCTGGAAGGGAGCCCAGGCCCAGGACAGCAGGAACCCAGCCTGGCCTGCACCCAGGGCCCGTCCCCTTCTTCCAGCTGCCTTCGCTTACTGACCCAGAGGTGGAGGGACAACAGGGGGTCAGGGAGACTGCCCGTGGTCACTGCCAGGGCAGGAGCTGCAGAGTTGAGCTACACAAGTCCACCATCAGCCACCGTCCACCTCACGTCCCCCATGGTGACCAAGACCCCTTCCCAGGGCAGGGTGACCGAGGCTGGTCCTCTCTCCAGATGCTCAGCCCCCAGGATGGACTCGGGCCACAGGTGGGGAGGGGTTAGCTGCTGGAACAGGGGTGCTGGGCAAGTGCGGGCACAGGAGTCACGTGCCTACAGCCCAGTGCCAGGGCCGTGCATGGACACTGTCTTGCCCGCCTGGCCCCTCTTCTGCTTCCTGGACGGGCTCCTCTCGGTCGGGGGCACGGTGCAGGCGGCAGCAGGGCCGTCTGCCCTGAGACGCTGGCCCAGCTCCGGTGGAGACTGGGTCACCCCCGCTCTGACCTAGCCGGCTCGTCCTTGGAGCGTCTCTCTAGGCTATAAATACACATTTGAGTCAGAAAATCAAACGCTTCCAACCCAGCAGCCGGCCCTTCCCAGAGGCTCCGCGCGCCGTGGGGGTCAGGCCCTCCCTGCCCAGCATGGCCTACTTTCTAGGGCCAGCAGAGTTGAGACGGAAAATAATTAACACAGAAAGGCCGCTGCCCCTCTGGTCCTGGGCTCCTCTGCTGGCAGATGGTGACCGCAGGCCCGGAGAGCAGGGCTGAGGAGCCCTGTCAGGGCCTGACCCCAGCCAGGGCGAGGGCCCCAGAGGACGGACAGCAGAGAGGCCACCACTGAGCCAGGTGCCTCCAGGGACCTGGCCTCGAGCCGCAGAGGATCCAGGAGTCCCCGACTCCTCAGGCTTCCACAGAGAGTCTGGCCCCTGACCTCTCCAGGCCCAAGCCCCCGGCAGTGGGCACTCAGATTTCGTGGGCTCCCAGCTTGAACGAGCGTCCTGCAAAGCAGCCGGGGCACGAGCCTCCGGTCAGGAGCGGTGTCTGGGGGCGGGCAGCCTGGCCCTGCCCTGGCTTGGATACCTCTCCCCTCAAGCGACGCTCCACCCAGGTGGGTCCCCAGCGTGTAGGTGGAATTTCCTATAAATCAGGAACGTGTCCACAAACGTGAGCTCACTGTGGGGCAGGCGTCGGCCGGAGGAAGGGCTGGCCAGCGTGGCTCCTTCCACCCCATGGTCTACCACTCACACTGACCCTGCCTGGTCCACCCCCCAGGGTCCTCCCTGCAGGCAGCCAGCCCCTGAGGTCCCGGGAGGAGCCACCAAGCCCTCCCGCTGCCTCTGGCCTCCACAGCTGTAGCCACACGGCACCAGGCCTTCTGTCCCCAGAGAGGGGCTTCTACCCTGGGGTCCCCATACCAGAACCAGGACCTCAGCGTCCCCCAGGTCACCTAATTGGGAGACACGACACCTGAATGTTTTCGGAAACCCACCCGCGGGAGCTCCAAGCTGTCCGGGAGGGGGGACGTGACCCTGGGGAGGCTGGGGTCCTGGGCTGGTTCCTGGGCAACACCTTTGTGATCCCAAACCTCGCAGTGCGCCCTTCCGTCTCCCCGTGACAGCACAGGCTTGGCGCTAACCAAGAGCACGCTGGTTTGTACGCGGATCACGGTTTCACACACCAAGTCGGCTCTCGGCCCACGACGAGGATTCAAATGGAGCAGCCGCTGCCAACCCTGCAGCTCCTGTGATCCAGGAACACGCATCCTTGTAAGGAAAGCGGCCTGAAGAGGAGGCAGAGAGCGGCGGCCAAGAGCCAGAGACGCCTGGAGCCTCGGGAGGCAGGAGAGGAGGAGGAGCTCCCCAGAGCATTCTGTCTGCTGCCCGAGGAGGGAATAAATCTTGTTCTCAGTCAGCGCCTGCAGCAGCCACAGGACACTTGCACATGCTTCCACCCAACCCCAGCACTCACCCCTGAGCTCAAGGCCCATAGGTGGGCCAGGCCCTGCAAGAAGAGAGGCTGGCCTGCAGAGGGACTGCTGCTGAGTGCCCAGGGAGACCAGGGCCAGCACCCAGGGCTGGGGGCCTCTGCTGGCACAGGCCCAGGGAAGATGGCAAGGCACTGCACTGTTGTTGGAGGCACATTCCTACTGGAAAAGGTCCCTGGGTACTTCTGGAAGGGGAGTGTTCATCTCTGGGCCCCACCCTCTGACCACGCCCACTGCAGGAGGAAGGAGGCACCGGAATTCTGGTACACCTCCTGGTGGGCCCCCAGCCCCATGAGCCCAGGGCCATGCTGGGGACCTCATGGCCCCCTGTACTGGGGTCCATGTGTGCAGAGAGGGGACCCTTCCAGCACCTGGCTCTGCTGTTCCAGCAAGAGCCCCGGAGCTCCCTGTCTGTCATACTCTGCCACTGGCAGTCCCTTGGCACGTCTGACCTTCGTGTGACCTTTGGGCTTGAGCCCTCTGGCTCAGATACCCTGCTCGCTGCCTCGGTGACCACGGAGGGAAGCTGGTGATGCCCACAGCCCTTTCCAGAGGGCCCCTGCTCTCTCGGCAGCTGGTAGGAAACACGTCTCACCACCTGGCTCCAGATCAGGACCGAGTGTCCCCGAGGAGGTCACACCCGGTGGCTCCCACCAACCCAAGCTGCAGAAGAGACTGAAGGCAGGTGCCGGGCCTCGCGGCAGACCCCGTCCCCCCAGGGCTGCCCGCTCACCCCGCCAGCCCACGCCCCCCAGTCCTACAGATGACCCTGGGGAGGCCTCTGGCTACAGCACAAGGCCCCACTGTGGCAGAGGCCCGTGCCCAGCTGGACGGCAGTGGGGACAGGACACCCTGTGGGAAGGCAGCGGGACCCAGGCCCCATGCTCCAGAGCCCCCGGCCCTGAGGACGCTCCATCCCTCCAGCCTCTCAGGAGTTCAGCTCTGGCCGCCTGCCGTCTCCAGCGTGAAGGACCAGCCATGCCCACTCCCATCCAGGTGCAGAAGAGCTGCTCGCTGATGCCATCTGCCAGGAAGGGCCTGACGCCCGTGCCCCGGCCCCGCACCACACGAGGCTGCTGAGCGCAGTCCCCCGGTCCCCGGGTCACACGTGCTCTGACATCTACCTGCTGGACAGAAGGGCCATGGGTCCTGTGGGGCAGGCTCTGGGCTGCACCGTCCGGCTTCCCCTGGGCCCTCAGGTGAAGGTCCCCTTGCTGAAGTGCATGGGAGTCGCAGCCTGCCCTGCACGCTGGCAAGTTTTCCTGCGATACATCGGTCCGCAGGCGCGACGGCTGCCCGGCCCTCAGCAGGACACAGAGAGGGTCACCCAGGCAGCAAGCCCCGCCCTGTCTCAGGCCTTCAGGGTTGCGACCACAACCCACAGAACAGCCTAGGGACGTCTGCTGGGCTCAGGCTTCCAGAGGCTGGGCCCACGGCTGGCCACTCCACGGCTCCGGGCGGAGCAAGAGAACACCATGGTGGGAGGGGCGGCAGAGGAAAGCCCCCACCTCTCGGTGGCCAGGAAGGGCCCACAGGGAAGATGCGCCCATCCCGGGCACCCCCAGGAGCCCTCCTCCAGCCACGCCCACCTGCTGCAGTTACCACCCGGTCAGCCATCCGGACTAGGGTGGTAGGCTCAGCTGGCAGGCCACTCACCTCTGCACACTCCTGTCCTGACACGGGCTGGGGCACCGCTCCTCCTTGCCACCGTGAGCAGCACTCGCACCCGGCGCTTCTTGCACCAGACAACTGCCCACATGGCTCCACCAGCCAGGGGAGACCTGTGGCAACCCGTCCCCTTAGCTGACCTTCCACAGGGGCTGGAGGACTGGGTGGCTGTGCTGTGGCCTAAGCGGCCAAGGAGGAGCAGTGTGGCCGCCAGTCTGCCCTGCCCGGCTCATCCGCAAGTCTGAGCACTTGTCCCCTGCCAGGGTTAGTGGCCCCCAACCCCCTTCTCTGTTCATTCTGGGCTTGTGGCCATCCCGAAGCCAAGTGAGAACTCCACTTCTACTCGGGCAGTGGGGTGGAAACAGAAGTGGCCAGTGTGCCTCTCAAGGAATGTCCAGCAGGCAGCAGCAGCATCCTTCTAACCTCTCTCAGGTGGGCTGTAGATGTGATGGCTGGCATGTGGACAGTCATCTTGGACTGCGAGCCAGCCACCAAGAGTTGAGGATGACATACAGCAGGACACAGAGAGGGTGCACCCCGCTCTGGGACGCCTGGAGAATGGAGGCCCTAGCCATTCGAGCACCCCTCATGCTTTCCCCCTGCCACTCTGTGGACCTCTCCTAGGCCCCGGGCTGCGCTGCCTACAGTGGTGACGGGCACCCTGCCTCCTGTACAGGGAGGGCTTCCGAGGGTCTGCCGTGAAGGTCCCACACAGGAGCACTCCTCCCTACATTCTGAGTCACTTCTTTTCTGTTAGGACCATCTTCTTGCACACTGGTAAAACGTGCCAGAGAACAATCTAGGCCAGGTTCTTTGAAAGATGTTAATCTACGGAGGCAATGAGATTAATGGTTATAGGACTGTTACTTCTTGGCTTTTGTTACATTTCTGTAGAATTTTGTCCACTTCATCCAAGTTTCAAATGCATTAGCATAAAAGTATTAGAGCTGCCTTTGCAACCACTAGAGGTGAGGCTGTGTAGGGTCCTGCCCCTAAGGAGTACACTGAGCCTTTTATCTGCATCAGGATTACCAAAGGTTTGTAATCCTGCTGTTTTCAATGAATCCCCCTCTAGCGTTGTTGACCCCCCCCCCAGGGAGAACACTACTCTACAGTTGAGGCTCTTAAGTCCCTTGAGTTCCCCAAAGTGAACCCGGCCCCTGCCCAGTTGGTCCGTGCCCATCTCACTGTGCCCTCACCATTTCTGCTGGCTGGCGGGTGGAGGCTGTGTGCCTCGTGGTTTTGAGCTGGGGTCTTCCTGTGTCTTGGGCTTATCTGTGGCAAAGCCTGGCGGCCTGGGTGGACTCGGTTTCCCCCACAGAGGACTTGTGCTTGCAGCAGTCTGAACCCACCTACACCAAGTCCTGGCTTTCAACCCCCAGAGAGTGTGAACTTGGGACAGCCACCTCCTGGGCCAGTGGAGGTCACAGACCTCAAGAGAGAGGCTTTCTCCTCCGCTCAATCCCCAATCCAAGCAGTTCCAGGGAGTGGGGCCACCAGGCACTCTTCTAGCTTGTCCTCGGGTGGAAGGTATGGCCCCTATGAGGGTGGGCTTCTCCCACTAGACTACCCAGTGGGCTCTGGGCTGTGTCTCTCCCACCTGGGCCTCCAGGCCAAGCCCGAGTTCAGGTTTAAAATCCAGCAGATGCTAGTCCAGGATAGCGGCTTCAGGCTGCCCTGAACCCCATTCCTGCAAACACTCCAGGTCCGGCTTCGGAGAGCTCCTTCCCCAGCTGCCAGCTCCTGGGGACAGCACCTTGTGCCTCCAGGGGGTTGACGTGCGCTGCGGGGATGAGTCCCATCTGCACGACCCCATTGGGAGCTGGTTGTGGGCGAGGGGAGCCGCCTTGTCCTCCGCTGGCTGCGGGCCTGTCCCTCCCTCGGTGCCCTCCCTCGGTGCCGGCGGGAAAGCGGCAGCCGCAGTGTGGGAACAGAGACCCAGAGAGCTCTGACGGTGCCACACTGCCTGAGCCCTGGTGGCGACAGCGCATGTGGGAGCCAACAACCCGCCTCTTCCCAGGGGCCCGTCTGGGAATGCGGACAAGGGCCGTGCCGGGGCGAGTGTCCAACCGGCCGGCCAGAGCCCGCCACAGGCGCACATGCTTCCCGCTGGCCCAGCCTCTGGGCCCTGGCCGCCCCAACCGCACTGGCCCTAGGCGCGCGCCGTCCATGTCCGGCTGGACGCCCGGGGGACGCGGAGATCCGCGAGGCACCTCTCCGGGTCCCTTTGCCGCAGCGGTGCGCGTCTGGGCCCTGGTGCAGACAAGGGCGCGGACCAGCAGGCAGAGCGCCCAGCGCGGGACGCGAGCCCGGGGCTGCGGGAGCGACGGGGACACGTGGGCCCAGCGGGCTTGGCCGAGCTCAGAGCTGCCTAGCCTGGACGGGGACGTGAACGCGCCCATCCCGTCCTGGCGCTTTCCTTGTGCGGCCTCGCACCTGGGGTGAGCTCCAGGGCACCGACAGGAAGCGCTGGCCGCCCCACACGCCGCTGGGCAGGGGGGCCAGAGCTCCCAACCCGACTCCCCCCGGCCCCGCCCCCGGCCGCCAGACCCCGCCCTGCCCCCCGCCCGTCCAGCCCCGAGCACCCCACCCCCACCCTCGACCCCTTCCCTGTCTCCAGACCCCGCCCCCTCCCCTGGTAGCACCCCCATCCCCTACCCAGTCCACTAGACCCGCCCGACCCCACCCGACCAGCCCCGAGAGCACCCGATCTCCCCCCCCCCCCCCGCACCAGACTCTGCCCTTCCCCCTTCGCCCTGCCCGGCCCCCCCACCGCTGACCACTGGGGCTGTCCGCTTGCCCCAGCCTTTGCTGCAGTGTCCAGCCCTCCCGCGCGGCCTCTGTCCGAGTGCCTGGCCTCGCGCACTGCTTGGAGCCCTTTCCCTCCAGGACCAAGCCTCCGGGGAGACCGCAGCCCAGCTCCCCCGGCACATTTTCCTCCTATGACCCCAGTGTTGAAGTTGCCGCTGTCGTCTCCTTCGAGGCCACCTCTTTCCGGGTTCTCCCCACACTTGTCGCTGGGGGCAGCCCGCGGCCAGTCACCCCTGCCTCGCCATGGTCCTGCTCCGCCCTCCTCTCAAGGAGGACGAGCCCCTCCTGTTTCCCCTGCCGGCAGGACCACAGCCCTGGTGACCTGTGCCCCGCGGCCATGTAGATGGAGATACTTAAGCACCCACTGACCGACCGCTATGGTGAGAGCCCGCGGCACTGCCAGGAAGAGGGGGACTAGGCCCCCAGGCGCCAGCCAGGGCTGTGGTCCAGTGCTGCTGGACACTCATGTTGGGGCCTAAAGAGGGGTCCTAGTGGCCCTTGCTGGGATGGCAGCATTTCAGCTGTCCCCGGCTGGAACAGTCACAGCCTTTGTGTGTGGAAATCAGGACTTCCTGAGCTAGCTTCACTCCTATGAGTAGGGGGACACTCAGGACAGAACCTCTGACCAGAACCTGGCCTGGGGTTTCTGTCTCTTGGCCACAGGCCTGCAGCCCTGTGCTGCTGCGTGGTCCACAGACAGGCCTCCTGCTCCCACACTGGGGGAGGCTCAAGCCACGGAGAGGTCACTTATCCCCAGTGTCGCTCTGAGCTCAGGCAAGCCCTGAGGGTGTGCAGCCTCTGCTACTTCCCAGATGGACAGCCTTCTCCCTGTGACCCGTCTCCACACCCGGCGGCCAGGGGAGCTGAGCTGGGCCAGAAGGGGGGAAGGTCCCTTTGTCAGCGCCTGGACTGAGTCCAGCATCCAAGGGCCCATCATGGTACAGATGTCCCCAGGCCAGGGAGACCCACCACGCCATGCCTGCACTTAGCCGCTCTGCATCTGTTGACACTGTGACTGAAAGCCAGGCCCATCTCTGGTGGCTGTCCCACTCAGCTTGGCCAAGCAGCAGGCATCTTCTGGCCTGAGAGAGATCTGCCTTAGGGCCAGCTGAGCCCTGCCGTCCAGACAGAGCCTCAGGCCACTGACCCTCTCATGCTCAGCACTGTTTCTTTTCATTTCTTTATAATATTTTTTATCATGACCTAATACACATAAAATTTACCCCCTTAGCCATTTCTTTCTTTCTTTTTCTTGGTACCAAGGATGGAACCAGGGTGCTTAAAACAGCCACATCCCCAGCCCTTTTTATTTATTTTGAGACAGGTTCTCACCATATTGCTGAGGCTGGCCTTGAAACTACCATCCTCCTGCCTCAGCCTCCTGAGCCCCTGAGATTAGAGATGTGCACCTCAGTGCCTGGCCACCTTAGCTCTTCTTAAGTGTACAGCCCTATGGTATTAAATACTTGTGTAACTGTCACAGCACCTGCCTGCCAGTTCCTTTCATCTGGAACAGTGGGCCTGCACCCCTGACCACCAACTCCCCAGCCACAGCACCCAGTTTCCAGCCCCTGTCTCTGTGAGTGCGGGGACTAGAGACCTCATGTCAGAGCAGTGACATGGTGTTTCTCCCTTGTGTGTGGCCAGCTCCACTGAGGGTGAAGTCCTCAAGGTCATGCGGGCTGGATGACATCCACTGCACAGAGGGGCCACGTCCTGCTCGTCCCCTTATCTGTCAGTAGGCAGGTGGGCAGCTCCCGGCTCTGCTCTGGGCACCGATGCTGCTGTGAACACAGTGTCTTCTTCAGACCTCTTTCCCTTATTTAGGGCAACACCCAGGAGAGGGCTGGGGATCAGGCGGCAGTTCCCCTTACAGCCTTCCGAGGAGCCCTGTTGCCACTGGTCATCGGTGACGAGTCCTGCTCCCCATGTTGAAGTCTGAGCGTTAGAGAAGCTGGCCGAGGCCCGCACACAAAGCAGGGTTTATTTAAAAAGGGGTAACGTGGGGCTGGGGCTGGGGCTCAGCGGTAGCACACTTGTGTGGCACGTGTGAAGCACTGGGTTTGACTCTCAGCACCTCATATAAGTTAAAAACAAATAAATAAAGGTCTATCAACAACTAAAAAAAAGAATTTTTTTAAAGGGGTCACATAGACTTCTCCCGGGAGGGAGAAGGGGCCATAGCTGGTGTCCTGGTATCCCACAAGCGAAGTGTTCCGCCTTTTTGTAAGTCCTAGGCTTCCTGTGTTCTCCTGCCCTCTCCCCTTTCTCTCTCCTTCCTGTGGACGTGACTAGGCCCAGGAATGCTCCATGGGATGGCCAAAGGTGGGAGCC
Source organism: Urocitellus parryii (assembly GCF_045843805.1). NCBI lineage: Eukaryota > Metazoa > Chordata > Mammalia > Rodentia > Sciuridae > Urocitellus > Urocitellus parryii. The sequence continues at coordinate 225,390,013 of NC_135532.1, read as the reverse complement.
AGGTGGGCTGAAGGGGTAAGGGCAGGTGGAGCAGCCCAGGACACACTATTAACAACCTGTGGCTCCCAGTGGGGAGGGGCAACTCCTGGGACAGGCTACCTCTCCAGTTGTGCTGGACTCACTCAAAATTAGCCTCCTTGATGACCTGACTGGATTTACCCATCTACACTGACTGCCTCTCTGGCTTCACCACCACCCAGGCTCCAAGGAGGCTGCATCACTGCGGCCACAGTGCACGGGGCCGACGGCATGCGCCTGCGCCCCCTGTGCCCGCGCCTGCGTGCTCCTCTCACCCACACCTACACCCGCGCCTGCACGTGCTCCTCTCCACCTGGCTCCGCAGCACCATCTTCATGGTGGATCGCTCCTCATAGTCTTGTTTGTGCTTCACTGGTGACTAGTGACCTTGAGCCCTTCTCTGTGCTGACCACCGTGTGTCTTCCTTGGAGAACTGTTTTTTTTTCTTTGAGTCTTGGGGGTGACTGTCCCCCATGGTGGTCCGAGGGGGTTCCATGGGCAGCAAGCTCCAGGAGTGGAGGGGCTGCTCTGGGTTCCAGTGACAGGCCTGGAAGGAGGCGGGTGGGCTCAGCTCAAGGCCAGGACTGTCCTCTACCCAGAGCTATCACAAGAGGACATGAGCTTGGGGGTCCCAGGCCTGGGCCAGGGGAGGCCAGCCCCTCCAGACAGGTGGCCTGAAAGTGGGGGAGGGGTCCCCAGGGGGACCTTAGGCAGGTAGTGGCTTAGAGCCAATACCCGCACTCATGACCATGTGGCTTGTAATGGTGACAACCTGGGATGCTGCTAAATGGGGTCATTTGTGCCCACAGTGGACTGTGCCCATCCCTCCTTGGGCTGAAGGCCTCTCCTCTATTGCTGCTACCCCAAGCCCTCCCCAGCTGCGGAGAGCCCCAGCAGCCCCCACAGTAAAGTGTCTGTCACCAGGAAGCATGCCCAGGACCCTGCAATTCAAGGGCACAGTCCCCCCAACCTGGCTGGCAGGAGCTCCAGCTTGAAGCTCCAGGTCCCCTGGAGACTCTGACGGGGCCTGTTGGCATTTAGAGATCCTCTGAGGAAATCCAAGCTCTGGAGCCAAGTATCGATCTCCTGGGAGGTTTTGCCTGTTTCCGGATGAATAATTCACTTTCAGGCAGGCCCAGTGCTGACACGTGAATGTGGATTCCTCTGGTCTAATACCCATCAAGCAAATGGATAGAAATGTTTAATTTGAAGGAGCGCACGTGTTAGCACCGGCCACTCGCTGCTGCGGCCGCTGTCCTGGCTACCGGGCTTTCTCCTGCTCCAAGGAGGTTCCTGGGGAAGCAGCTTCCCCTCTGGGCAGCACCAGGGGCCGAGCCCGCCTAGGGCTGCCGCGCTGCTGGCTGAGGCTGGAACAGCTGGCCTCTTGGCCTCATGGAGGGAAGCAGCTGTGACTGCTGACCGTTCAAAGAGACGGAGGTCACAGGGATCGAAGGCCAGTGATGTCTTGTCCCAGAGCTTCCACTCTGGGGTGCCAAGGGTGAGACACCCCGAGCTGGGCTGCTGTGCTGTTTCCAGCAGCTTCTGCAAGTGGAGACTCCCAGCTTCCCAAAGCACAGGGCACCGAGGGACGGGACCAAACACACATTGGACGGCAACAGGCCAGTCCCACCCCCGCCATGGCGCCCCCACCCCTGTCCCTGTGGAGGTCAGCCTGCCTGAGCTCCACGAAGGCCCTGCCGCTGCCCCGCCCCACAGCTCACTGAGGTGGGCAGGCCCTAGCCCCAGCCCTTCCCCAGCAGTCTCTGATCACATTAAGGGTCGCCTGGCAGGGCAGGCTGGGCAGTGACCCCACAAAGAGGCCAGTGGATGCGAGGCTCACGCTGCACAGAGCAGGGGTCTGCAGAGGCTGGTGCCAGGTGGAGGGGCCGCCTCAGGTCCTGCTCCTCCTCCCCTCGCTGTGTCTCCCCTCTTCCTGCCCTTGCCATGTCTCGTCCTGCAGCCCCCTTCGCCACCAGGATGCTCCAGGCGTGGCCAGCAGGACACTTCCCCCTGGCCACTCCACCAGCGGTCACCGGCTCCCAGAAGAGTGGCAATTCGGAATTTGCAGCCTGGAGTGGGCACTTGACGAAATCCAGCTCTTTCTGATGGACTCGGCCAGCGGGGTAGAAGGGAGTCTCTGAAAATCCACAGCAAGCTTCAGGCACTGTGAGATGGGACGCCCCCTGAGGTCAGGGACAGGAGGAGTCACCAACACCCACTGGGCATCGTGCTGGAGGTACGGCCAGCTCAGTGGGAAAGGGAGGAGAGAGCCAAGGCACGTGACCAGAAGCGACACCTTCATCTGCAGGGGATGAGATCATCGAGGCAGAGAATCTGGCGGAATTAAGAAAACCAGGCGGCTGCCACGGTGAGTGGAGGGTCCAGCAAGGCCGCAGAAGCAAGGCCGGTGTCCAGGCGCCAGCTGTATTCTATTAGCAACAGCCACCAGAAATGACCACGCAAACCAGGCCACCTGGGAGGACAGCAGGACGTGCTCAGGGTGAGGGCCCACGGGGAGGTCTGCACTCCTGGAGCATGGGCCGAGAAAACAGGGCCCGGGGGGGGGGGGGGGGACAGGCCATCTCCGTGGGAACCAGCACCAGCCGACCCAGCCTTCAGCGCGTCCCAGCCCAAGACCAAGGTTCTCTTCCGGCTGGGATTCGATAAACTCGTTCTGAAATCCATATGGAAATGCAGCGTCCCAGCAGTCCAGACCGCTGTGGTGGGGGAAGGAGCCTGGGGCCACATGCTGCCTGCGTGCCAAGGCTCACGGCGCTGCACCAGCCGGGGCAGCCTGCTGGCACGGGGCCCAGGAGAGGGCCTTCGGCAGGTTGATGTGTAAATCATTTCTTTTTTTCCTAATTCAATAAGAGATGATTTTTTAAAATTTTCTTAGTTGTAGAGGGACACAGTACATTTACTTTATTTATTTATTTTTATTTGGTGCTAAGGCTCGAACCCAGTGCCCCACACGTGCCAGTCGAGCGCTCTACCGCTGAGCCACACCCCAGCTCCAAGACACGATCTTTTTGAAAAAATGGCATCGTGATCAAAACCACACACCAGTGCCAGCCCCACCCTGTGCTGTGTGGTCCTAAGGGTGGCACTGCTGCCTGCCAGGGAGGACGGTCCAGCAGCCACCAGGCACGGGGCCTCTAGGACTTGGGCCCCTGGACCCTGCGCTCCCCCGCCCGCCCAGGCTCTCAGCAGCAGCCCCGCTTGCCCTGCCGGACGCCCGTCTCACTTCCTGGCATCTCGCCCGGGCGGCAGCCTCTGGCCGGCGCCCAGCCCCCCTGCGCCCTCCGCAGCCTCCCAGCCCCCACTGCCATCGATTTCTAATTCTGAGAACAATGTGTTTACAGTGTCATAAGATGGATCCGTGCCCTGGCGGGCCCCACAGGGACATGGCAGGGCAGACGCCAGACTCCAGGTGAGGCCCGGGCTGAGGCTGTGGGCTGGGCTGCCTGTGGGGTCCGGGGTGCAGGGGAAGCACCAGCCCCTTCCTGGGTCAGCAGGGCTGGTCCCGGCAGAGGTAGCCAGGTGCTCCCCGCCTCAGGCAGCTGTGGCCCCTGTGGTTGCACCTGGGTAGTCCTGGCCAGCTGGGGGCTGAAGCCCAGGGTCTGGCCAGAGCGGCTGCCTGTGCCCTGACCTGAAGCTTGACGTCCTCTGGGATTGATGACTGAGCCCAGGCAACTGGTCCCCAAGGCATCCTGCAGGCGGTCAGCTTTCCCTCGATGCCTGCCCTTGGGAGAGGGGCCAGCACAACAGCTGGACTCTGGCCGCCCCCTTCAGACACTCGTGGGGGCGTGGGAGAGTGAGCGCTGCTGGGAATCCAGGAGGCCCGGTCCAGTCCCAGCCTGGCCACAAGCCAACTGCACCCTGGCAGCGGGGCCCTGGCCAGGCCACGTGGACAGCATGGAGCTAGAGGGGTCAGTCCCGAAGCCCAGCTGCTCTCGAGGCCTCCTCTGAGCATCCCTGTGAGCCGCCTGGCCCCCTGACCTGAGCTGCGTGGCCAAGATGGCGTCCTCCTGCTCCAGCCCTGGCCTATCTCAGTCTTCTCACCCAGTCAGCCTCTCCCACCTGTGCCCTGGGCTCCCACTGTCACCTCCTCATGAGCCACCAGGGACAGCTGCCAACCTGAGAAGAGAAGCCGGGTCACCCAGGTCATGCAGCAGAGGGGCCTCAGCCAGATGGAGTCCCCCGGAAGGCAACCAACCTGTGGTGACGACTTTGGGAACAACCCCAGGATGACTGGACCCGAGTCCCAAGGAGCCTGAGCCAGAAGACCTGTTGGCAGGCCGGGGTCCTGTCCCACAGAGGCCTGGCCATCACAGCAGGGCCAGCAACTGGCCACGTCGTGTGAACAGGGTCATGCGGTGCAGCCTAGCGGGCCCGGGCTCCTCACTGGAAAGGTGTGTGAGACCTGGGGGGGGCCTTCAAGCCTGTGGGTACCAGTGTGTGCCACTGTCACCTGTTCACAGGCCTGAGCTCCCTCCAGGTTAGGTGCCTAAACAGGGAACCTCCACACAGGCTTGCAGCTCCCAGGCCACGGCCGGAGGCTGCTCTGGTGTCCAGGCCCTGACCTGAGGCTCTGCTCAGGAAGAGGGTGGCCAGCAGCAACACCCTGACCAGACGTTAGCGGACAGGCTGGCAGCTCACTGGGTGCGACCCCAGCTCCTCCTGCTTCCCCAGTGCCCTGCAGGACCTCGAGGTGGCATCCTGGACCCTCCTCTCCCAGGGACCCCTCACCCAGAGGTGAGGGCATTGGCCCAGGTGATCCAGGACGACCTTGCTGGGAATCCCAGAGCCCAACACACCCTCTGCCACACAGGCCACATCTGCCCTGCCAATCAAGTGAGGTGCAGGGTTCCGTGCATGTACCTTGGGGTCCTTTCCAGCCCACTAATAGCAAAGGGCTTCTGCTAGGCAGGGGACACTGGCTCTTCCAGCTCTGACCTTCCAAGTCTGCTCTTCTGTTTTCCCAGCTAATTCTCAGGCACCAGGGTGGCAATGATGTCACCAACAGCAATGACACATTGGTTATTTTCTTCAGGACCCTGCCCCGAGGAGGACGGGCTGTTTACTTTGAGGTGATGGTTCCACACGTCCTGAGACCGCTGCCGAGGAAGTGCTGCTGACCAGCCTCCTGCACACAGAGTGAAGTCCATGCCGAGCCAGCTGAGATCCCTGGAGTGACCACCAGCATGGCTGACACTCTGCAGAGAGGTCTTGTCATTGTCTTGTATTTGGAGTGCCACAGATTCAGGGCTGGAAACCTCATGAGAGTCCCCATCTGGTCACAGAGCACAGTGTTGGCTGGGCAAGGAGAGACGTGTGACCACAGCTGACTGACTCATTAACGAGTCAGTGGGGACAGGAGAGGAGGTAGAGCCAGACTCTACCTGGGCCACAGCCCTCGGGGCTCACCTGGCAGGCGGCAGAGGCAGCCGCGTCTTTGGCACAAGGGGGCTTCTCCTGGGAATGCAGGGGAATGTGGGAGGATGGGACTCGCTGCTCCAGAGCCAGGGCCTGTGACATCTGCTGTGGCCACACTTCCAAGTCATGGTGCACTGAGCCGTGAGCCCCACAGCTGGCCTGGCTCAGTGACTGCCCATGGGACAGGGTGAGCTGGACACATCCCTGTCTCACGTCAAGAGAGGAGGGTGTCTTCACAGTGTTTCAGAAGACAAGAAGGGCTCTTTGGAGCTTTGATTTCTTGGAAAATACCACACACAGCAAAGATTTGCACACTGTTGCAGAGTGTGCACATATCACAGAATGACGGGAAATGTCCTGGCCTGGGACATTCTCACTCCGTGGACCCTGAAGCTCGCGGAGAAAGGCGGCAGAAGGGAGCTCAGGCTTCTCTTCTAAAGACAGACACTCAGATCTGTGGTGTTCCCGGTGACTAAAACACTCAGGGTCACTCCAGGGAACCTGGGCTACACGAAATGACCACACAGAGACAGAGAGACCTTTTTCTTTGGGGGCTCTGTGATGGCTCCTCTGACCCTAGGGGTCCACAGAAAGAGAGAGCAAGGCGGGCTGAACCCTTTTATTGAGGAGAAGCCATTCAAATGAGGCCAGGGGGCTGGGGATGTGGCTCAAGCGGTAGCGCGCTCGCCTGGCATGCGTGCGGCCCGGGTTCGATCCTCAGCACCACATACCAACAAAGATGTTGTGTCCGCCGAGAACTAAAAAATAAATATTAAAAATTCTCTCTCCTTTCTCTCTCCTCTCTTACTCTCTCTTTAAAAAAAAAAAAAAATGAGGCCAGGGGTCAGGGTTCTGGGGGCTGAGTCTAGCTTCGTGATGTCCACTGTCAGCAGGTTGACTGACATCTAGGAAGGCCACACCCAAAGGCAGAGCAAGAGAAGGGGACACACAAAGGGCGTTTCCATGGAATATTCTATCCCAAACAAGGGTTCAGCAAGGGGGTAATATCACAAAGGAACAGCGAGCGTAGCTCGACCCCTGGGGCTGCAGGAAGGCACGCTTACGCATGAAGACACATTTTGCGACATTTTGTGACTTCCAAGATCAGGGCAGCCATCTAGAGCCACTTTGATGTGGCCAGATCACTTGGAAGTGACCAACAGAGCCTCAACTGATCAGAGAATGGAAATGCTGGTCACATAGTGTGATGGCCCCCACAGATCCATGAGGGACTCTAGTTTTGAAAGCCCAGGTGCCGTATATGCCATGTGTCCCTTGGCAGCCTCCCTAGTGCCCCTGGTGTTGGTGAGCATGGGCCAGGCTGGACCATGGATCAAGCCGTCTCCAGATCCACGATGGCTCATTTCCATCCAGGCTCCGTGCCCAGGAGAGGTGACAGGCTTTAACTGTGGTCCTTACCCCAGGACCAGGCTGGCTGCCGGCACCGCCCCAGGCGACACACTTTCTCCCGTTTCCTCCCACCAGGCCGGCCCCTGGCCCAGCAAACACCACGCCTCCTACTGTGCAGGGTGGGGCAGCAGGTGGCAGCCCAGCGTGGTTCTAGGAGTGACGTGGCCATAGCATCTGGACCAGCAGAGCTGTCCCCTGTCAGAGCAGCCACACAGGCATCGCCTGCCACTGGCCTGGCCTTGAGAGGCTGCAGGGCTGCAGAGGCAGGGCCCCCAGTGCCCAGTGCCCAGGGCGCCTGGAGATGTGCATCTCTCTCTGATAGCCTGCATCCCTAAGGGTCAGGCCACTCCCCTGTCCAGAGAGCCACAGGAAGGCTGACCCTATTGCCCAGTGCAGAGCACTCCTGTGGGTCTTGGCCACTCATCTGTCCCCAGCTTCCAAGGCCTGGCTGGCCTTGGCCCCTCCTCTGCAGACCCCAAGGTGGGCTTGGGTTTCTAAGACACCTGCAGGGAGGGCAACATCCATGCTGGTGGGGCTGGCTGACTCTGGTCACAGCAGCCCCCAAGCCATTCCTGGTGCCCCAGGCCACCTGAAGGGCAGTGAAGGTCAAGTCACACTGCAGCCCTGAGGCTCTTCAGCGTCCCAGCTCAGGCGAGGCCCATGTGCAGTCCCCCTCTGGGCTCTGCAGAGTCAGAGCTGGGCCTGCCTTGCACAGGGAGGGCCAGAAGACAGGGCCCGGCAGCAGGACGGCTGCTGCTGGGATTTCTACAGTCCCTGAGCTGCCTCAGCTCCTTCTTCTCACAGGCTTGTGTCCGGGAGGCCCCATCAGTCGCTGACCCAGGGAGGCCCAGCTCACAGGCTCCTGAGCACAGCAGGAGCCACAGGGTAAGCAGAGGCCTGGGGGCAGCAGTTCTGCGGTCTGTCCAGAGGTCAGTAGCACAGCTCTGAGCCTGGGCGCCCATCCACTCCCCAGTCTTAGGAAGCTGCACTCTCGGGGCAGCACGTCCAGCCAGTGTCCAGTTGGGTGCTGCTGGGCTGAGGATGGCCTCCTCTTGATGGGTTTTTTCTGGCTGCCAACCCCTGCTCACCCAGATGGCTCAGGCCCACCTGCCATCCCTCCTCCTGCCCCGGGGACGTGGGGCCTGGCAGACGTCAGGGAGGGCACACCTTCCAGGTGCAGATGGCCCCTGGGCCACACTGGGAAGGGAAGCTCCTGCCCAGGGCTGCGAGAGAAGCACCAATGTTGCTGCTCAGCCTCCTCCAAGGTGTGTTAAAAATGGGACCAGCAGAGGCACCTCGTCCTCCATGCGCCAATGACACTGACAATGAGACTAAAAATAACAGGCGCTTCTCCTGCAGGCGAGAGTGCGAGCTCACGCTGCCTCCCGCACAGCGGCTCCCTCCCACACCACCGAGGGGCACAGAGCAGGCAGCTGGAGCCGCAGAGCAGAGCAGGGCCCTGGGCCCCTGGACCCCCAGAGATGGCAGCAAATCCCACCTGGCCAGCTGGCGTCACTGCCCACGCACACTTGGACCCCACAGGCCAGTGGTTTTTGGAGTGGACTGGGAAAGGGCAGCAAAGGTCCACTTGGGCCTGTCTTTCCTGCTTCAGAACTGCTCTGGACTTTCTCCTGGTGCCATTGGATGTCCTTGTCCAGTGAGGAGGCTGGCATGACGGGGCAGTGGGCATCACCTGAGCAGCACCAACCTTCCTCTCCCCTGGCTCATGGCAGAGGGGTCTCCAACCTAGAGCTAGGGCCACAGGCTCCAGAAGCTCCAAAGTCCCTCCTCCACAGGTCAGGAGGCTGGAGCAGGGGAGGTAGTCCAGTGGGTGTAGGCCAGGTGAGGCCCCGTGCCCTTGCTCCCCACCTGCTCGCCATGTCCACTGCCCTGTGGGGACATGCCCCAGCAGTGCCACCTGGGAGCTCAGGGCTTGCACAGCCTAGACTGGGGCCCCTCACAAGTTCCTCCCAGTGGAGGGGCTGAGAGCCTCCTGCACTCCTGCTCCTGCCCACTCCACATTCCCTGGCCACAGCTCCAGCACATGGACCTGGACTTGTGGGACTTGTCAGGCGACAGGTCCTGGGGGAGGCACAGGAATCTGAAGCCCAGAGAGCACCCAGGGCACCAGGCTCCTCCTGTCTCCTCCCATCTGCCAACGTGTCCTCCCTGCAAAGTGGGGCAGGGCCCGGGAGGAGGTCGCAGAACCACCTCTAGATGGGGTCTCTCCACTGGGGCCTGGCTTGGAGACAGTGGAGTCAGGGTCCCCTCCAACCAGCTGCTCTGGGAGCAAGTGCCTGGGGCAAGAGCCACGGCCTCCATGCAGGCAGCAGCTCTGTCCCTGCCACGCCTGCAGGGCCCCATGGCATCCACATTGCCCAGTCTCTGCCCAGGCCCTCTGGACAGGACCTGGTACCCAGAATGGGGGAGGCACAGGAACCTCAAGCCCAGAGAGCACCAAGGGCTTGAGCCAGTGTTGAGGGATGACTCTTGCTGAGGGTCACCAAGGACCCCACTCCTCTGGGCCTCAGGAGACCAGCCTGCCTCCAGTTCCCTGGCCATCTACTCCCAGGCCAAGGAGAGAATGAGGCCCTTGTGGGGACAGAAGCCCCTGCAGGCCAGGGTGCGCAGACAGGGCCCCGTCCAGTCGCGCTCCACTGTCCCAGGGTGGTCGCAGCAGCTTCTCGTCTCCCTTCCCCTCCCGGGGGCGGGCAACTCTGCCAGCTGTCTCCAGAAAGTGTTTGTGATCTGACTCCTGGAAAAACCATCTGATTGACAGGCTCCGAGAGATGGGCAGACCCCGCCGCAGGGCAGGAGGCAGGGGTTTCTTCAGATGGCCTGCCAGGCTGGAATCCAGCACGAAGTGGGGACATGAAGGGCCCTGGAAAACTCTCTCAGAGCACGTGGGTGGCCGGGTGTCTGATGCCACAGAATCTTATTTTGTAGGCCCTTGCCCCAAGCAAATGGAGGCTTGGTCCAGGAGGTCAAGTTTAAGGGGGCTAGGGATTTAGCTCAGTTGGTAGAGTGTTTGCTTTGCATGCACAAGGCCCTGGGTTCTAATCCCCAGCACACACACACAAAAAAGGTCAAGTTCAAGAACAAAAAGGCTGCCCCCCAACACACACACACACACACACACACACACACACACACACAGGGGCAAAAACAAAATCTACACCCACGCATGCTCGCACACTCGCTCATACAGGCATGCACACACCAGCCGTATCTCAGCACTGTGGGGTGTGTTGAGGACCAGTGGCTAACGAATATTGAATAACTGAACACAAGGAACATGCTGCTAGGCCTCACAGTGGGACGGGAGTCCTGCTGTAGCTCAGTGACTGGCAGAACACATCCACTGCCACCTCCACTGGCCACCCCATGAGCATCACAGTTGCCCAAGCTCTCAGCACCCCTGCAGCACACAGCCATAGGCCCACAGGCCACCAAAGGGCTAGATCTGTGTGTAGGAGGAATGGCCTCTGAAAGGGACTGGTCTCCCTGCTCCATCGCAGCACCAGCCAACCAGGACACACCTGGACAGTCCCCTTGCTCTGCCCCTGTAGCATCCTGAGGCTCACTGAAGCTGAGCTCTGTGACCCTAAGGGTGGGAAACTGCAGCTGGACCTCAGGGCCCTCTCAGGACACTACAAAGAGCCCAAGGACACAGGCCTCACTGACAACACCCCATCTCAGTGTGGCCCTGCTACCTGTGTGGGTCACACACGTGGGTGGGGCCTCACCAAGGTGCCAACATGGAGGATGGCTAACATCAGCTGCTCCTGGTCTATCTCTGGTCATCCTTGGGGTGCAAGGGCCTTTTCCTGCTGAGATGTAGGCTTGGCCCTCCCCACAGATGGTTCTAAGTCTGTGACCCAGGAGAAAAGAGCCTAGGGTGGGGACACCTGTAGAGGTGTGTTCTAGGCAGAGATGTCACAGTGAGGAGGTACTGGGAGCAGGAACCCTGGTGCCCTCCAGGACAGGGGGTACAGTGCCCTGAGAAAAGCAGAGGTGGCCCTGGAATGCTGCCACCTGTTGGCAGCAGCCAGGCCCCTGGGTGACCCCATGGCTCTGGGCCCCCACTCCTTGTCCTCACAGGGGAGGGCTGACTATAGACTGGGAGTCTTACGTGAGGATCTCCAAGTCCAGTTGCACCCCATCTGGGGCCTGGCAGCTAGTGAGGCTTTGACTTCATACCCCACCTCCTGGTGTCACGTTGCCAGGAGCTGAGGAGGGAGACCCTGCTGGGCTCTCCCTGTGGCCTGCCTGAGCAGTGGCCCTCTGGGCACACAGAGGCATGCTGCAGAGCAGCTGGCCAGAGTTCTTGGCATGCACTCACGCTGGGCTGAGATGCTGCTCACATTTTTCTAGGTGTGTATAGTGGAAACAAAACCAAAATATTATCACAAGGCTAAGTTTGTTTTACAGCTGCTTGATATATGGCGGTGCTTGTTTGAGCCTCATCTAAACAGCTTCCCCGAGCTCCCAGCCACTCCCCCCCCCACACACACTCCATAGCAGCTGAGTCTGAGGGTGACTCCAGAGGTTCTCCATGCAGCACCAGGGGAGAGAAGCCCTGGCCTGAGAGGGTGGGGTCTTCTCAGCAGGAGGCTGACATCCTGAGGCTCCAGGCCCAGTTTTCTCCTCGGCATAGTTGGACAAGTTCCAGTTCTTAGGGTTGAGATTGAAGGAGAAAGTCATTTTCTCAGCAGGGGTGTTATCTGCCAAGGGCTTGGGATTCCTGTATTTGCTGTGACTAACCTGACCATGCGATTCTGAAGCTTTGGAGCTTGTTTGTGGGAGGAATTTTGAAAAGTTCAGAGTTGCAAGCTGGAAAGACTTTAGAATGTTATAGCTTAACTGAAAATTCTGGTGGGAGCTCAGAAGACCAGGACTGTGGACAGTAAAGACTGGGCTCATAAGGTTGCAGAGCAGAAATAGGACACTATTGGAAACTGGACTATAGGCCATTTGTCTTATGTTCTGGCTATGAAGTTGTCTGTATTTTGCCCACATTCTGAGATTTTCTGTGAGGTTGAATTTAAAGGTGGTGGATTAATTAATGTGGTGGAGAAAATTTCAAGGCAGCTCAGCATTCAGGAGGTAGTGTAGATATTGCTGGTGGCTTCTAGCTAAGTTTACTTTGATAATCAGGAGTAGGAGGTAGAGCAAAAAAATTTGAAAAACTTGCAGTGTGGCTAGAAAAGTTTGAGTAAAACTGAGGCCAAGGAAGATATGGTTATTAAAGAAATTATAACTACTACAGAAATGCTAAGTACTTTACCCAGAAACAATAAGAGAGATGGTTTGAGAGGATCCCAGGAATTGGCAAGACCACACCCATCTAGGGTCAAGGGTGTAAAAGTAAAAATTCCTTTGGGAAGAAACCAGTGCACCCTGTATGAACAGGAGTTCCTAGCAAGTTGTTTCACTGTGCTGGGCTGCCCAGGCACTCAGAGGCTGCTGCAGCCATGGTCCCTGGAGGTGTGGCTACTGCTTAAGATGGAGGCAGACATTAGTGACATCCATGTGATGCTGGTTTTGCAGAAATGCAGGATGCTGGAGGTAGGGGGTCAGGGAGGATTCCACTGAGATTTCAAAGAAAGGCCTCAGAGGCATAAGCAACCTCTGTTGACTTCTTGCTCCTACATCAAGGCCACTGTGAGCCATCAACTCTGCTCAGCTCCATGTGGTCCTCACAGCAGGACCTAGCTCACCAGAGGCCACATCTGCAGACTAGTAACAAATGCACCCCACATACACACACCACGAGCTGACAGGTGCTATGCAGAGCACCTCCCAGGGTCTTGCAGGAAGGCCTCTGCTGGGCTCAGCCATGATGGGCAGACACACAGCCAGGAAGTCCCTGCTTCCCAGGAAGGTCAAATGGGAACAAAGGCTGCAGGCGAGTCACCCATGAGTAGGGGCCAGTTTCCAAAATGAAGCCCCAGGAAGGAAATTCAGCAGGCTAAGGACTGCTCTGTACCCTGATGAGACCTCAGGAACACAAAGTCCCAGGGCCTGTGGGATTGAACAGGCTCGCCCTGCAGGCCTGGCGGAGGAAACAGTAACAAGCTCAGAGCTTCTCAGCGGATGCAGGAAGCAGCTTGACAGGTCCCACCTCTTCTGAAAACGCTGCACAGCCCGGAAGAGCAGGACCTGCTCCTGAACCTGGGGTCCACACTGAAAAGCCAACGCCTGGCCTAACTGGCAGAAGGCTTGGGTGAGCAGCTGCGGGGGGGGGGGGGGGGGCAGTGTGTGCATGTGTGCACGCCCAAGGCCATCCCAGGGAGGGGTGGTGGCACACACCTGGCAGTGTCCAGCTTACTATTTGGTGGCTGTGCTTTTTGGCAGGTGTTTCTCCAAAGACTCTGGAAAATCCTGAGTGACTTCTCCAAGATCAAGGCCTGACGCAGTGGGGTGGGACCCAGCCAAGGGAAAGAGGGGAGTACGGGGGAAAGGCTGCCCATCCCGGTGCGGACAGCCTGTGGGGAGCAGGGCCCCAGGGCGGAGAGCCCCTGCGGATAGTCCACCATCTCTGCGAGCTGTGCTCCAGGTGCCCACCCTGGCTGGCTGTTTTCCCATGGCCAAGGCTCTGGACACGGCAAATCTTGTCACATAGTAGTGACACTGACAGTAATAAGTGGCAAGTCAGAGATGGGCGAGGTGACCTACCTGTGGGTGCTGAGGAGGCAAGCCCCTCCCCAGACATCCTGACCAGGACAGGCGAGTCATCCAGACTGCCTGCCTGCTGCCCAGGCCTTCTACATACTCCACCCTGGGTTTAACCCCAGCCTGCGTCAAGGGCCAAGTTGCTACAAGTCAACCTTCAGCTCTGCAGAGACCCCATCCAGGCCCAGATGTGCGGGGTCCCAGGAGGGGGCGCTGAAGAGTGGGCAGGTCGGCCGGCAGCCCTGAAAGGCATCTCTGCCTCCAGGATCTCAGGAGGCTCTTGAGAGGAGGCACAGTGATCCATGCAGCCAGGAGGGAGAGGACAGGTCTGCAGTGGGGCAGGGCAATGGTCTCTGTAGGGGCCCAGAGGTGGCAAAGGAGACAGGAGTTCCCAGGACCTGGAGGGAGCCCAGTGAGACTGCTGCTGATGAGCCACGTGCTCAGGGCAAGGTACTGGAGGCTGGGGGTGGGCAGAGGCCCTGAGCCAAGCCACGGGGTGGATGGGGCCTTCTGGAAGGCTGCAGGCCACCTGAAGGGGTAGGCTGGCCAGTGGGCTGCACCCAGGCCCCCAATCCACCCAGAACCGCCTGAGCAGGCCAGCCCTTTACCTGTCCTGGAGGGCCATCCCTGCTCCACTCCTGGGGCATGGCTGAGCACCTCAAGGCCTCTTCTGGAAGGCAGCCAAGGCCACAGGTCTTCAGGTCTCAGCTGGCGAGAGCTTCAGAGTCCCAGACCTCGCAGAGGCGAAGCTCCGAGCTGCTCTCAGCCTTGCCTGCTCCTGACCTCACACCACCTGAGGGGTCTCATACTGGACCCTGCCCCCAGGCAAGGTGAGTGGTGGGCTGTGTCAGCAGTCACTGCCCAGCCCTGCCATCTGGCAGGACTGGGTGCCTCTGTACTCAGCACCCGCCCATCTGGCAGAGGCCCTTGACTCCTTGCTGAGCCCTGGCGAGCAGGAACATGGCCGGGCACCATCTGAGGCTGTCCACCCTCTGAGTACAGGTGGACAGATAGACCCTGGAGACCGATCCTGTCCCCACACAGGCGGCAAAGTGGTCTACACTGACCAGCAACCAGGGGCCCTCACAGTGACCTCCGTATGGCCGCCCAACCTTATCTCCTAAACCTCCGGAGGACAGAGGGTGAGGGGCCCCTGGGAGGACAGAGGGTGAGGGGCCCCTGGCTGTGTGTCAGCGCCAGCATGCAGCCACATCACAGCTGGAGCCCAGGGCCTCTGAGCCCAGGCCCTCAGGCTCATGGCCCGGGGGCAGCCTCTCCCCAGAGCCTGGCTTCCAGCCAAGGCTCCCACCCCATCCAGGACAGATCAACGGCTGGACCTCTGGACCTCGCCTGTGCCCACTGAGGGTGTGGCACTCCAGGTTGGTCTAGTGCTGAGAGGAGGGGCCGGAGCCCCAGGCACAGGTGGGGAGCACAGCTGACCCGAGAGAGAGGTCAGGGACAAAAGCTGCCCTTCACTAGAGAACTTGGGAGCACAGAGCCTGGAGCTGGTCATGAGGTCCAGGGAACCAGCAACAGGCCAAGGGCAGGGGGGCTCCCGAGCTCAGGCCCCACCAGGGCTTCTGTGCCAGTCAGGGATGTCCTGCACGTTTTGACACTGGTCCTTGCCAGGCTGCTCAACGGGCCATCGACTGTCCCTAGCTGCGGTAGGAGCACCTCCTGAGGGAGTGATTTTGGAAGCAAGTGACTGAGTTCTTCTGACACCATCTCATGCCACATCTCTACTGCAGGGGACAGGTGCCCTCCCAGGGCATAGACCCAATGGCCCAGGCTCCACAGGGTCAGCCTCAGCGCCAGTCACAGCCAGGACGCCTCTCCACTTGGCTCCCTTCTGGAAGATGGGAGTCTCCTGCCCAAGCTGGGCCTGCTCACCTGCAGCCCACAGTGCTGGGTCCTGTGCAGAGCAGCACCCGGGCAACAGCTTTCTTGTCACAGGAGCATCCTGCCTTGGGACTTTGGGCCTAATTCTGAGCCAAGAAGAGACAGTTGCAAGGAGGTGGCCTTCCTCCCACTATCCCCAGGGCCAGGTCACTGCTCCTGCTGGACACCTGCTGCCAGCCCCCTGCCACTGTGTGTACCCACTGGTGGTGAAAAGCACTTGCAGGACCTGCCACCTCATCAGGGGAACTTAGAGCAGAGACCATGGCCTGCAGTTGAGGGCAGCCCATGGACATCCATGTGGACAGTTCCTGCTGAGAAGTTCCAGACCTTGGTTTGTGGTCACTGGGTGGGAACTTGGGGGGTCCTGTCAGGCCAACCCCTCCTGGGACCTCGTGGCCTCCAGGAAAGGTGTTGGAAGCAGGGCTGGCTGACCAGTCAGGGCTGCACCCAGGCCCCCAACTCCCCACCCACCCAGAACTGCCTGAACAGATGGCCTCGACCACCCACTGCTGAAGAACTCTGGGCGTCTCACATCCCCTCAGCCCAGTCTTCAGGTGGAGCTGCGGGTGCAGGAAAGCAGGGGCACAGTGGGGTCCTCTGCTCAGGGCTTCCTGGCCTGCATGCCTTGTCTGGCCGCAGGACAGACCCACTAGTGCCCCGGCCCCCGTGCACAGCCCCACGGCAGCATCACCAACCTCCCCCCCCCGCCCCACTGACTACAAACCTCAAAGGGCAGCAGGGTGCACTGGACACGGCAGGCCCGCTGCCCTGGCCAAGTCTCTGACCAAGGTGGGGTCACATGGTCAGGAACAGGGCGCTCCTGGGAAGGAGCTTTCTTCCCCTTGCTTAGCTCTCCTTGCTGCCCCACCTCCCTCCCACCTGGGGAGGGGACGCCAGTTGGGTGCACTGGATGGCATTTTCGCTGCTGACTGGAACCCCCAAACTTGCACAATTCAGAGGGGAAAGGTCATCTGGATCAGGGCTTAAGGCTCAGCCCATGGCCAGCGGCTGCATCGCACTGGGCTGGAGCTGAGGCAGAGCTTCATAGCAGCTGGACTGTGTGGTGGAGGAAGCCACTCGGCTCCTGGCTGCTGGACGGATCCACTGATGAGGTGAGTCCCCATGACCCAACCACCATCCCAAAGGCCCCGCCACTGGACACTGCTGCACCAGGGACCAAACCATCACACCAGCCCTGGCTAGAGGTGGAAGTGGACATTGCTGGGTGGGCCTGGAGAAAAGCTTTTACAAGAGAAAAGAAGTAACCTTCCTAGTAAAAGTAACCCTTTCTAGTTCCTTTTGCCATTTGTTCTCGTTCCTTCTTCCTCCTGCCTGGAATGTGCATGTGATGGTTGGGGCTTGCTCCACCACACTCTAGAATGAGGACAAGTATGAGACAGTGGCGCCTGGGCTGCTGATGGCATCACGAAGTCTTGCACTGCCACATCCACAGATGAGCTTCACGTGGGATGGGTCTCCTCTCTCCTGCAGCATGTGGCAGGGGCTGCCCAAAGATCACACCAGAACAGATGGCTGAATGAATGGGGTGGAGCTAGACATGGCCCTGCCAAGGGACAGGCTTGGGCAGGAGCTGGGCCACAACTGGGCAGGCCAGGCTGCTCCAGTCAGATCCTGGGCCACATGCCAGAGACGCCAGGGTCCCAGGAGGTGAGAAGAAAAGCTGTAGAGATCCTTCCTGCAGAGCTGAGCAGAGGCCTGCCCTCATCAGGTAATGAGAACCGGCTCCCGACCCCAGTGGAGGGGAGAGCCAGGGTGGAAGTGACCACCGCCTCTCCAGAAAACCCAGCCACCAAACGACAAGAAGGCTTGTGGCTCACTCCAGGAGGTGCAGTGGGGGACGTGCCCCGGCAGTCCTGACATGGGTCCTGCCTGTCACCTACTGAGGTGACTGGGGGATACCAGGGGAATCAGGATCCCTCCATGAAACCATCTCTCTCCAGATGAGAAACCAAGGTGCCCGGGATGCCTGTGTGTGTGTGTGTGCATGGCATAGACATGTGCGTCTGCATGTGTGTGCAGTGTCTGGTGCGGACGTGGTATGGGTGTACCTCACTTGCCCTGGGTCAAGGGCGGAAGGCCTGGGGGTAGGCTCACGGGCAGGGAGCAGCCCCACACCTAGCACCTGGTTCCCCAGGTCTAGTGGGCCTGGCGGAAGCCTCCCCTCGGGCCTGTCTCCCCACCAAGGAGGACAAGCCCCACCCCGGGCTTCCCAGCCAGGGATGCCCCTCCCTGGCTCCAGAGCCTGTTTCTGGTGATGTGGACAAGAGAGATGAGGCCCCAGGCCCCAAAAGACCTTGCAGGGACCCCAAAGCCTCTGCATCTGCTCCTGAAACGTCTGGATTCGGAAACACAAGTGACTGCTCATTTTTCTCCGAGTGATATCCTACAAAATTCTGACATTTAAATTTCAGTCTTAAGGAAGACTCAACACAATCCAGCTCCAGGAGTGGGCCTGAAATTACTGTTTTAACTCACATTTTCACACCTTTAGAAGAAAAATACAGCCCAACTGGGACTCGTTGACTTTACAATAGGGCCAAGGTCTGTTGAGGAACCAAGGCCAGATGCCCCAGGAGCAGGGCTTCAGAGGAAGGTAGCAAGGCCACCTCCTGCCATCTGCCAGCCTGCAGCTCCTTGCATCCTCAGAAACCCAAGCCAGGTCACAGGCTGCAGTGGAGAACACGCTGGAGGCTGGAGGCCTGGTATCCCAGGGAGTCACATGCAGGCAGGACCTGGGTGGCAGCCAGCACCTCCCAAAGTTTCGGATGATGTTATCACTGCACAAGGAACATTCCAGAAGCAACATGCCTGCTGTGTATCAGCACTTGGCTCCCGAACAGCACAGGAGCCTCACGGGCATATCCACCCAGGCCTGATCCCAGCTTGGGAGCCGCGTCAGTGTGGGTGTCTTGCCCACCTCCAGCTGTGCTGCGGGCCATTGCCCACCTGCCCAGGACAAGTCTGGTGATGTCTCGTTAGCCTTCACTCAAAAGCCATGCTGTGGCTCAGGCTGGGGTGGACGAGCCAGAGACAGCCTCTTCTGAACAAAGCCTGTGTGGACAGGGTGGTCATGCCTCTACAAACTTCAGTGTGGAAGTGTGAAGCCAGGCAGGCCAACCCCTCAGGGCTGGGGCACAGGCCCTGCTGCTTCCAGGCCACCCCCAGTGCAAGGTACAAGCTGCAGCAGTGCCACCTGGCCCCCCTCCACCTCCTCCAAGACCCCTGCTGGGATAACCCACCTGCTCCTCCTGGGTGCCCTAGTTGGCTCATGGCCCTGACAGCAGGGAAGGAGGCCAGGCTCTAGGTGGATGGAGACCATGGGGGAGGGCTGCTGGGGACGTGGGAGCCAGGTGCAGGGCATGGCCACCCAGCCCTCCACTCACTCACCCAGCAGCACCCCTTCTAGGTACCCTACACTGCGGGTCTGTGCCCTCAGGAATGAAGGGACACAGCCAGCAGGGAACCTTCAGGCACAGGCGTGCAGGTGTGCAGGGTGCTGGGAAAGGGCGGGGAGGTGCTCAACCTCAAAGAGAGAGTCCTGCCTCCCAGCCCAGCCCCTCTGGCAGGGCCCCTCCCCACAACCCCAAGCCCAGCTCTGCTCCATGTAGGTCCTCGCCTGCGTCACCAACACCTTTCTTCCCTGCCCCACCAAGCCATGTGTCACCAGCCAGGGATGGGGGCTTCTAGAACTGCAGGGCCCACGGGACTGGTGGTGCTCGCCTGTAATCTCAGAGGCTGAGGCAAGAGGATTAAAAGTTCCAGACCAGCCTCAGCCACTTAGTGAGACGTCATCTCAAAAAATAGGAAGGGCTGGGGTGCGGCTCAGTGTAAAACGCCCCTGGGTTCCATCCATCCTCAGTACAAAAAAAAAGTTCTGGGACCCAAGACACCCCCAACCCAAGGACATCTTCAAATTTCATGTCCAAAGACCTCAGAATGTGACCAAATTTGGAAATGGGAGTTACTGCAGACATGACTGGTTAAGATGAGATCACGAGGAGTGAGGCTGAGTGGTGTGCTAAGACCAGACAGACACAGGATATGGCTGGAGCCACGGGACACCCGGCTGTCAGCAACACCAGCAGCCAGAAGCAGAGGCGCTGTCCCCTGATGGCCATGCAGAGAGGGCAGCCTGAGGACCCCAGGCCCTGTCCAGCCACAGGGAAACGTGCACCTCAGTGACCTGGGTGTCCTGCACCTGCCATGGCTGCCAGTGGGCACTGAACGCAGTTCTGACCTCAGCATCTGCCACACAACACACGGGTGTACTGGAGCGGGACCCTATCCTGGGCCAAGGTGTCGTCATCTGCCATGGCAGTCCCAGGGCGCTTTTCAGCAAGGGAGCCCCCCCGAGATGGGGGTGGGGAGGCAGAGCCCCAGGCTGCCTGAAGTCTGCCATGCTGCTCGTCAGGCAGCTGGTGACTGGGACATGGCTGCCAGAGCAGGGAGAAGGGCCTGCAGTGGTCAGAGGCTGCTTCCTGAGGATGGTGTGTCCAGGGTGCTGGGTCCTGGTCCCCTCACCTCCCTTCCCCAGACCTCCACAAGTTCCCTTCCATGGGCAGGTGAGCCCAGCTCAGGACAGAGGGGTGCTGGGCGATGGCCTGGGCCTGCCTAGAGACCCCACTGTGTGGGCCCGCCTAGAGACCCCACTGTGTGGGCCCCTTCCTCCAGGGAGGCATCGTCAGCTGTACCTTGCTGACAGAACCCTGGAAGAAGGAACTTGGAAGGAGGGGCTCCTTCTGTCCCATCGTTTCACGCATGGCCGCCTGGCTGTGCTCTGGGCCTGCTCACCTCGCAGTGGCCAGGAAGGTGACAGAGGAGAGGAGGGCTGGGGTCCTGACACTCCTTCAAGGGCTTGACCCCAGACCTGACCTCCTCCCACAGCACAAGCCTCTGAAGACTAAGGTCCCACTCCGGCAGCACCCTGCCCGCCCTACAGGCACCCCCTCTCTAGGAGACACATGCCTGCGCCTCCCCACTGTGTGTGGGCCAGTGCTGTGCCTGATGAGGCGTCCCAAGCAGGGTCTGCAGCCTCTGCCTGTTAGGGAGGCCTCATGGCCTTGCTGGGCCTCAGAGGGCTTTTATCTGCTATTTACCCTTTAAATCGGAACTCAGGGCTCCAGGGTCTATTCACGAAAACAACTGAACAGAGGCTTCTTCCCTTAACCTCACTAAAAACCTTCATATTCATTTTATGAAGACAGAGGTGACCCAGACCAGCTGCTGCAGCACGCTCAGATCCCAGCGCCCTCCTCACGGGTGGCTGGGGAAGTGGCGGGCTACTTGGGGAAGAACAGCCTGACCTACCCTGCCCAGAGACCCTGCCTCCACGAGGTGCCCCAGCGGCACAACACTGGGTGACAGGGGCTCTGCTCCTGTGAAGAGAGAGGCAACACCCCACTCTGTTGGGCGACCGAGAGGCCCACGCAGGCAAGGGGGTGCCCGTTTAGCTCCTCTTCTGTTAAGTCTGTCCCATGTCCCAGGACCCTGGCTCCTATCCTTGTTCCCAGCAAACTGGAGGCTGGCTTCACAGCCTGTGGTCTGCTCTCCCAAGGTAGCCCTGGTTTCCAGGCAGAAGACAGGGCCCCCAGCCCTGATAGGTGCATCACCAGAGGTGGCCACGGGCCAGGACAGCCAGGTTAGACAAAAGCATTGAAGACCAGGAAGCCAGGAGCTCTCTCTTAAAATAGCACATCATGAATACACCTTCCCCAGGAAGACACCTCGGGCTGTACCAACTATCACGAGGAAGACATGGCCACCTGCAACCCAGCCACCGAGCCCCACTGAGCTGTGTGCACCCTCACAGGCCTGTCCACAGTGCCCATCTGTTCTTGTCACGGGGAGCCTCTGTGCAAGGCCATCTGTGCCTAAGTTCACAGAGCACAGCTTGCAGCCCACAGACGATGAGGCCCACGTAGGAGGGAGGGCGGCTGCTGAGGGAGAGCCCACGGGGTTGCACAGCACCGGGGACCTGTGGGCTGCGTCTGTGGAGGAGCTCACCAAGCAGGCGCTGTCCTTGGGCCTTCCCTGTGATCAGAGTCACCTGCAGTGAGATTCCTTTTCCAGATGTGCTGTGGCTGCAGCAGGGCATCGGTGGTGCCTCTTGGTGACGTCCAAGTGGTCTGAGTGCAGGCCTGGCAAACCCACTGGTGTCTACCATAGGAGCGTGGAGCCCAGCCTGGAGGTGAGGTGTGGCTTGTCCTGAGGGGAGGTGGGGCAGCTGTCCTAGGGTCAGCCCAGCTGTAGGAAATGCAGGAGATTCCAAAGTGGAAGTGGACCCATGGGAAGGGCCTGGTGACGCATAGGAAGGAATCCATGAAGTCCTCCGTTTGTTTCAAAGACTGTTTTCAAAGACCTGGGAGAGGATGTCCATCTAGGCTCAGGGGACAGTCAGAGGCAGATAGCCCTCTCTGGGTACCTCTGTCCATATGTGCGTCCCTCAGAGCTCACAGCACACCACTGCCCTTGTCAGAGCTGGCTGCCACCTTCCAGCTGCATCTGGTGAGCCAGCTGCTGCCCTATGGCCAACAGGGGGCTGGCTCTGTAGGCAGGGCTGGTCAGCAGCTCTTGAAACCGGGTCCTTTCTTCCTCACTGAAAGAATGGAGACCAGAGGTCAGCAGGTAGCAGGGCAGGAGTCCCCTTGGGCCCCGCAGAGAAGAGAGCCAAGGGCAAGCTCTCAAACCCCGGGACCGACCTCTCCCCACATCCCAGACACTGGAGTGGATACGTGGAGCACAGTGCTCAGTTCCCAGGGAAACCCGACAGATGGGGAGTGACAGCCCTGGAGTCTCCTCACAGCCCTAGACCCACCTGTGGAATTTATAGTGGGGGTCGCCCAGCGTGCCCAGGAGGGGCCTGACGGACTGCTGCTAAGGTAGCAGTGAGAATGGGGAGTGGCAGCAGCACGCACACCCCAGACATGCTGCCTTACATAAGAGGTGGCTTTCTCCCTGGCAAGCCCAAAATAGATGCACACGAGAGCCACAAGCAGGCGGGGAGAACACCAAGGACCTGGGTGCCATGGTGACAGGTTGGCACAGTCCCAGGCCACCCTGACCCCTACAGCCAGCCTGTTCTGCTTGGAGATGCACAAGACCACAGGGCCAGGCCTCTCACCCTTTTTCTCCCTACCCCAGCATGGCCGTGCCACCCCACTGGAGAGCTCTGTACCCTGCACACAGCCAGGTGACCAGGGGGTGACAGAAGGAACCTAAGTGCAAATCCCACACGTGAAACCGAAGCTGGAGGCTCCAGGACAGGCTGCGCAGGGCTCACAGGGACAGCCTGAGTGAGTGCAGAGAGGGCCAAGCCCATCCTCTGGCCTTGCCCTGGAGGCCCAGGGTGTTGCCAATTGTTAGCTGATGTCTCACCCTGCAGCAGGAGGCTGCCACCTCGGTCCAGGTAAGACCACTGGGGTGCTGGTCAGTCATAGCTAGGACTCAGTGATGGGCCCTAGGCCAGCACCTGGGCCACCCTGGCAGTGAGCTTGCTGGCCGGTGGTAAAGTCCTGAACTGGGTTCAGAAGTCTGGTGCTCAGCCAAGGCCAAGGGCTGGCAAGGGAGCCAAGACTCCGTGAAGGTGCTCGGCAGCACATGTGTGGGTGGAGGCTGCCTGGACGCAGCACAGGGCTCCTGGTTCCTGGCAGCTGGGTTGACCCCCAGGGGCGCACTGCACCACTGGAGGTGCCCATCCACCTGAGGACAGCCCCTTCCTTGGTCAGTGGCACCTGCCCCTAGGAGCACTGAGACATGTGCCCAGCCAGTGCCCCTCAGGAACAGCTCTGCCTGAGCATGCAGGGGACGAAGCACATACTTCCCTCAGGTCTTGGGGTCAAGACAACCAATTCTCTGGGTGATCTGAGCGCCCCATGTATACTGGTAAGGTACTATGGACACAAGGAGGAATCTAGAATTCTGGCTTCAAATCCAGGTAGTGAACAACTTGCTTCCTCTTTCTCTCCTCAGATACTGCACACAAACAAAAGGAAACCAAACTCAACCTAATGAGGCCAGGGGGTCACAACCCTGAGTAGCCTCCAAAGGCAGTGCAGTCAACAGAGACAAGGGAGACTACTGGGCACCATACACACAAGGCTGGAGCTGGGTAAGTCCTAGGAAGCAACAGCCCTACCTAGCTACCCTGCAGAGGCAGCTGCCTGGGCAGGCTGGGCCCTGGGAGAGGTTGGGGCAGGGAGACGGACAGGGAGCAGCAGGCCACAGAGAGGGTTTCTGCCTACACAAACTGCCTTCAAAGCCGCTGATGAAGAAGTTGGTTCAAATCAGCACAAAATCTATAAGAAGACACAAACTCAGGGTCAGAAAGTATCCAGAGTGAAACGGGTTAGGGGAAGATGTGGGAGACAGGGAGGCCAAGCCGATCCACAATGGTTCTAGAGAAGAGCCAGACACAGGAGGCCCCGGTTCAACACAAGCTCCGCCCAGGAGCAACCAGAGGTCCTAACATGCACAGGAGGCACAGGGGGCCTCAGCACACTGAAGAGCATTCCGCATGAAGAAATGCCTCGGCAGAGTCACCCGAGACCAAGAATACAACTGCTTCTGAAGGGAGCAGAGACCTCACCATGGTGTGAAACAGGACGGACCCTGTTTCACTCAGGACAACACCTGGGCACCAACTTCTGCAGACAATGGGGTGCTGGCCCTCCTGATGGGTTCCCGGCCTCGCTAACAGGGGGCTAACTGCAGCCAGGGCACACGCCCCAGCAGGGGAAGGAAGGGACACAGCGTGGAGGGTGTGGCAGTCCCCTGGAACGCTGCCCTTGGCTGCTGGCTGCTGCATTCAGGGCCTGCCTCCAGGGCCCACTGCAGCTTCTCTCTTCAGGAAGAAGGAAGGCAGCCTCCCAGAGTCAGCATTAAGCAAGAGCAGAGCCTCCAGGGGCGAAGCCGGTACTCACAGCAGCTGCCGTCTCTGGGCTGCACTCATCCGGCTGAGCTCGGCTGGCCTGGGTTTGCTGCTCACCCTGCTGTGGACAAAGAGAGGCCACAAAGTCAGCCCAGGACCACTTCACCCCACACCTGCCCTGAGTATACATGGCTCCCAGTTTCTCGGACCAGACGGTGGAGTCCCCAGAATCTGCTCTGCTCAGCTCATGCAGGCCTAGCCTCACCACCATGTCCAGAGCTGACACCCACATTTCTGGGACTTGTCCACCACTCAAAGCTCCCATGTGACATGGAAGAGACGACCACCCAAGGGTGCATAGCTCCCGACTTTCACACTGAATCCCCCCCCCACCAGGCCTGAGCCAAAAGCACGCCATCCAGATGGACAGCCAGTAAAGACCCTGGGCCCAGGGAACACGTGAGACTGCCTGCCAGGGCAGAGGGCCTGCATGGGAAGTCCACACTACTGCTGCCACACCAGGCAAGTCCCCAACATCTGCCATGCTCTGACCTCTCTAGAGGGCCATGCTCTGTGACTGAGGAGTGTTCCACCTGCCACTCTGCTGTGACCCCCCTGCAGGAGCTGAGGGATGCTCCAGGAAGGGGAGACGCAGCCCACCACGAGGCTAGGGCACAGACCAGGCCACTGTGACATGCCACTTCCTGGGAAGCTTCAGACCACCTCAGGGGGCCAGACTGAGGGCGGGTGGGAGTGCCTAGCAGAGCTCCCACAACTCCTGGGGACAGTATCAGGCAGCTCTGCCCACCCGCCCTGTGGTCAGCGGGAGGGAAGCCTATGATGGGACATCCACTGGGTTTCTCCCCAGGGAGCTGCCAGCAGAGCCAGACACCCACAGAGGGAGGTGGCCCAGAGAAAGGACAGAAAACCACCAAGCCCCAGGCCAGCACCTAAATTTAGCCTCCAGAACAGGAGACCTAATTTCTTATTCATGTTTCTTTTAAAATATGAATGAAAGACATTCAGTGTCTACTCAAAATAGTGCCTGAGCTCCAGCTTTCTATGACTCTAGCCCTGGCGGTCTCCTGACCCAGAATACCAGGAGGCACCTTGAGTCCTAGGCCCCGCCTCTCATCCCCAGAGGCCCCAGGAACCATCCAATGAGGCAGAGGCAGGTGGGGCAAGGGGCAGTGGAGGCCAAGTGCCCTGGGGCCACCATGCAGGGGAGCTTCTCTCCCAGTGGAGCAGCTGGCTCCGCTGCTGCCTGCGAGGCTCAGAGTGGACTGGGCCTCCCCCACCAGCTCTCCAGACTCCATGGGGAGGGTATGGTTGGAAGCCCACCCAGGCCTCCCTGTACTGTGTCCTTGTGTCTTGACAACTCAGCTGGCTTTAGCCTGTACGCCTCTGCTATACAACTGTGACCAAGGAGTCCAGCAAGACCTTCCAGAGATCACTAAGCCGGAGAGTGAGCAGTCCTGAGCCAACACTGGCAACTGGTGGCAGAAGTGAGGCGTCTGGGGAACCCCATGTGAACGGCACAGGCCGGCACACACGTGGGCGTCTCTGTGCAGGCTCACTCCCCAGGAGTGAACAGCGCCCCCAGTGCCAAACCTTGGCATCACCCCTCTAAGGCAAAGAACCAGGGCTCCTTGGAGAAGCAGCGGGTGCCGGCCTGAGCAGGAAACACATGAACCCAAGCACCTGCTGATGCCTGAAAGAGAAGCACTCAGAAGCACCCAGTGACCCCACCCTGACAGACAGGTCAGAGGGACCCAGGGACTATGAGGAGGCTGGGACAGCCTCAGCAACAGAGGAGCAGCCCTGGGCTAGAGCCCAAGTACAAAATACACCTGTGAGTCCACACCGCCATTAAGCAAGCACCTGGTCAGCAAGTAAGTGGGGAACGGACAAAGTCCCCACTGTGGCAGAATCCCATGTCACTTGTACAGAATCCCATGTCCTCGGGGAACAGGAGCATCGCTCCCCACCTGCTTCCAGAGAGCACCAAGGAAAGGGAGAGTCACTGCAGAGACCTGCTGAGCACCCCTCCCCAGGTGGCCCAGGTGACAAGCATCATGGTATCCAGCTGGGTTGGTATGTGCACCTGGTAGGATGTCATAAATGCAGCATGTCACCTCTGGGGCTTCCTCCTGACAACTCCACCCCCAACCCACGCACGGACACGTGAGAAGCATTCCATCTAAGGACACCTAAGATGTGCCTGACTTGGCCCCTCAGAACTATCAAGGTCGAAGCCAAGGACAGCGAGAGCCTCACAGCCAGGAGGAGGCTTCGAGACAAGAAGGCCAAGTGTCATATGCTGCCATGGGGTCCTGGGTAGAGGGGAGGACTTCAGGAAGTATCATTTGAAGTTTACCATACTCTGGCACACCGCAGTCCCTCTGTCCCGAGGATGGCAGCATCCCAGAGGGGGCCGCTGACAGGCAGCTGGGGGCGAGGTCCACAGGCTGAGCTCTGCCACAGGCCTGAAGCTGCTTTCAAGTGGACAGTCCTCTAATGGCTGCCCACAGCCAAGATGCCCTGACACCTGGGGTGCCCAGGAGGAGGGCAGGGACCCCAATGAAGAGGAGGCTGAGCAGGTGGGATTGCTCCTCCCACAAGCAGCAGCCCAGAGCAGCCCAGCCCACTTGGAGCGCCACACACCCCTCCTCCCTGGGCAGGCGGCCTGTTTACACAGCCTTCTCCCTGCTGGGAGCCAAGCACATTTTTCAGATGAGAAAACTGAAAAGAGGGAAGGGACCCTTGGCCAGGGTCACATTGTTTGCTCCAGAACCAGGAATGGAATCTGTACTGCTGGCACTGTCCAACATCCAGTCTCGACCCGGTGGCAGCTCCTCGTCTGGACCGAATATTCTGGGAGCGTCTGTGTCGGGAAGCCGGCCTGTGACCATCTGGCCCCGTGGCATGTCACTACCAGCCCTGTGGAAGGGCAATCCCTCATCTAACTGCACACAGCCCGTTTCTCCTCAGATAGAAATTCAGTAGGAGAAAGAATTATTTTTAAAGAAGCAAAATTAGAAATGACAGAAATAAATGATGAAAGTCCAGCAACTGTGACAGAACAAAATGCCCCTGACGCTTCCCATCTGTCCCCTCAAGCCCCTGTCAACCAGTGCCCAGGCCAGACCTGCCCTGAGCCTGTCTTCTCTTTACTGCCCGATGTGGTTCTGTGCACTGAGCTTGCAGGTGGGTTCCACACTCCTGCCGGGCACCCCTGGCCCAGTAACGAGGAGTGCCTGTCCTCCGGGGTTGCCCTCTGCAGGAAGTGGAGGAGCCCCGTGGTTGAACGTCTATGCAGTAGTGCCAGGAGGTGAGGCAGCTGGGCCCTAGTCTGCGTGGCGGCCTGGTGCTCACTGCAGGCAGGGGGCTGCCCTGGAAGGGCGCCTTCTCCCTGCGCTCCCCCCTTCCACCTCTGCTCGCTGGCTGCCTGAACAGAGCAGCGCTCCTCCACCAAGCCCTTCCATCACCCTGTCCTGCCTCTCCTCAGGCCCAGAGGAAAGGAGTCAGCCGTCTACCAACTGAGACCCCTAAAATCAAACTGAACCTTTCTTCCTGTTATTCTTGTCAAGTATTTTGATCACAGGGACTAAACCAGGGAGGGAGAGTGCCGTCAGGTGGCTGGCGAAGGTCGACTGGGAAATGGACGCTGTGAGGGCAGCGGGAAGAGCAGGGAGATGCATGGCACCTGTGGAGGCCCTGAGCAGACTCAGGCACACATGCAGGGGCAACTGAGAGAAGGCTGAGGCCAACAGTGGGACCAGCTGCCACTGAGCCAGGAGTGACAGCAGCATGAGAAAAGAGCTGTCTGCAAAGCTGGCCAGGTCACCTGCCGGGGGTGGACCTGGAACTCGGCCTGCAGAGCCACACTAGCTCAAGGCTTCTGCACAGTGTGAGGGTCCCGGGTCAAGCACTGGTTCATGGCCCCTGGCCCCCTTCTCTCCCCTTGGGACACATATCCTCTGGCCACAGCTCTGGAAGTGTGCTGGACACTCACCCTCTGGTTTGCTGCCGCCTGCCTGCCTCCAGCTCCTGAAGCTCGGGCAGGGCGTCCCTTAGGGGGTGCAGGTCCCCCACCACAGCCGTGGCCCTGCGTCTCCGCTCCTCCTTGAGCTTCTGCTCTGCCAGCTTTATGGCTTCGATTTCTGAGGCAGAGGAGACAGGAGTTAGGTACAGAGTAGATGCCAAAGTACAAGACACAGCCCAGAGCCAATGGTGGCTGCCCATGGTGACATACCCAGAGGGGCCCAGACGCAGGCCCACCAGCGCGCTGATCCCGGCTCTGCCTCCTCTGTGCAGGCAGACAGTACCCCCACCTCCTGCCATCCCCAGCACCCCACTCCTGAGGACTGGGGGAAGGCCGGCTCTGAGTTATTTTTTCCCCTTAAGCACAGAGGCACACTTTTTAATTACAGGGCTGATTCTGAGCCTGGAGCTGTGGCAGCGAGGACTGCTTCCTCTGCACAGAGACACTGGTGCAGGGCTTGGGCACAGGGTTGGAGAGTGGGCACAGAGGTACAAACATGCCCTGGGCTTAGCACCTACAGGCTGCGCTCCAGGCAACTAGGGCTTGCATGGCGCCCCACTGAGCCCTCAGGAGGGAGAAAGAGCCCCATGTGGGGAGGGGGGTAAACAGTATAAGCTGTGCAACACAACAGCGAGTGGGGAGGGCCCAGAGGAAAGGCCCAAGGGGGCAGAGGGCCAGAGACACAAAGGGGAGGTGTAGGCTCCACCCTGTACATGGACTGCAGAGGGCGGAGACAGAAGGCACAGCCTTAGGGTCTGATGTTCACCTTCACAACCACCATGAAGATGCGTTCCAACTCGACGCCTGCCTGCAAGTGGCTGGTGGGAAGGGTGCAGATCCTGGACAAAAACCTCCTTCCCAGGTGCTGCAGCAGACAAGGCCCTGTCACTCAGCCCTTCACCAAAACCAGTCTCTCTTTGTGGGAGCCAACACACCCCAGAGAGCTGGACTGGCCCTGGGTGGAAGGAGGGCAGCGAGCAGGCAGGGCTGCTCCAGGGCAAGGTCCCTTGGGGCTGCAGACCCCAGAACCAGGACAGCTCGGCAGAGGCCTGCTGTGCCTGCAGACAGACACAAAGCCCACACGTCAGCTGCAGGAGTGCCCAACGCTCAGTGACAGGGAGGTGGCGACTCCCACAGCCCCAACTGAGGAGGGACCAACGGGGAGAAGCCTGCCCCTACAGGGAGTGCCAGGAACAGAGCCGGTGAACTTCACCAACCATGGTCAAGGGTCAATAATGCCACCAGCAGAAGGAGCTCCTCAGAGGAAGCCCTGCTAGAAGCCCCGGGCCAGCATCAGAAGACTCCAGGATGAGCCCAGTGCAGGGGCAGGAGACTGCGGCCTCAGGGCACTCCCACCTGGAGGCTCAGACAGTGTGGGGGGTGAGCCGTGTGGGCAGGGCCTCCTGTGTTCTTCTGATTAACCATGATGTGATGCAGCCTAAGTAACAGGATGTTAGGCAGACCCGGAAGCTCATTCTCAATGTTACTTTTTTAAAAAGACTCAATGCATAAGAATGGTCAAGCACTGTTTTAAACAGAACAGGCAGCAAGAGAGCTGCATCTCAGAGCGGGTTGGAAATAGCATCTGCAGCAGGTGGCAGGAGCTCGAGCCCTCAGGCCAGCAGAGAGCAGCAGAACTACCCCACCTCCTCCCTCACACTGCTCCTAAGGTTACAGGTTAAGCGAAACACCACAGATGAGCAAAGAGGAACCAAAGGCCACTACCACAGTGACAGCTGCGGACTTCACCAGACACCAAGGGAAAGAAACCAAAACTATGGGGACACGGCTCGCCTATGGGACTGGTGAACTCCAACAAGTGACTAAGACCAGCGCGAGGATAGCAGGAGCAGCAGTGGGCATGCACAGCCAAGGGGAGTCAGGTGGAACCAGCAAACTCTCAAGGGCCACCATCCTCTGGCACCCCCACCCAGGGGCACGAGGACCACAGCCCTGACGATCTGGAGACATGCTGCAGGTGTCAGTGGTGGGAGTGAGCAAAGCAGAGCAAAGGGACAGAAAGTGACGGGGGAGGCTGGGCACCCAGGAGGAATGGGAAGGGCAGGGGACACGAGGTGGTCCTCAGGGCTACAGAACAAGCCAGTGTAACCCGAGGTCAGGAGCAGAGCCACGTACTGACGGGAGTCCAACCATCTCAACCCAGGGAAAATCAACACCCACAGAAAACATGCATTCCCAAAGACCCTAGGCCCCACAGAATAGCTCCCCGGCCTGACATGTCATGTCACTGAGATCACAGGGTACAAGGGGAATGTAAAAAAATCAATCAAAGGTTTTAAAAAGTCAGTAATACTTTTACATACTAGAAGTGAGAGAAAATTCCATTTAGGATAGCATTGAAAACTATAAAATACAGAAATAAGTTTATCTAAAGCAAACACACACACAAAACCCTTCTATATTGAAAACTACATAACACTGGTGATTATTAAAGAAAATCTAAATAAATGTTGAAATATACCATGTTCACGGACCTGCAGAGCCAACACTGCTGCAAACTGACGTGTAGTGCAGATTCAGTGCAATCCCCATCATACTGCCGCTGCTGTTCTTAAAGTGACGTGCGAATGGTCAAAATGATACGGAAATGCCAAGAACCAAGAACAGCAAGATCCACTGAGATGGAGGACGTGTGCATATCTGCCTTCCAGCCTCACCTGCAGCTGCCACAACCCAGACAGGAGGTGCTTGTCAAGGTGCAGTTCAGACCCACCCCGGAGGCCTCCTGGGTGCCACAGCCAGCCAGTGAAGAGAGCCTTCATCAGGAATGGTGGGCAATAACTGCACAGCCCACACAGGTCTGCAAAGGGAAGGAGAGCGGCCCTCCCACTGACCCACGGCAGACAACATGAATGCAAATCCAGACCACACAACTTTCAAAAGAAAGCATCCTCACGACCCAGGGTTAGGCAAAGTTTTCTCAAGTAGGACACATACACCATAACCACGTAAGAAAATAGAGAAGAAACTTCTCAAAATCAAACTCCTGTCATCAAAGAATCTTTTTTTCTAAGAAAACAAACGGGCAAGGCATGGTCTACAAGAAAATATTTGTGAACTCACAAATGATCAAGGACTGGTCCCCAGGACTTATAAAGAATTGTTCAATAATAAGAAGGCAAAGGGCCTCAAGAAAAATGTAAGTCACTGAAGACAAAGCACATGAAAAGTCTCTGCCACAGCGTGAGGACTAACTGCACCATGACCCCAGGCCAGGGTCACCAGACAGCCAGGCCTGGAGACACCTCCAAGGCTGCAGGCCACCACAACTCTCACACAATGCCGCTGGAGGTGCAAGTGCACAACTACTTCAGAAATATGTCTGGCAGCTGCTTGTAACACTAAACACACACCTACCCTATGACCCGACATTCTATTCCTAAGTATTTACACAAGAGCAACAAAAACATGTCCACAGAAAAGAGTTGAAAAGAATGTTCATTACAGTCTTATTCACAGTGGCCAAAAATGGAAAAATCTAGGCACCCACAAACAGAAGATTGGGCCACAGAGATGCTTCTTTGCCATGAGGGGCATGGGCTACCGCATTGGGCAACCTGGCAGGAAGACAGACACAGAGCACATTCCTCAGGACTTGGCTCACAGGAGTCACCAAACCTGGCCTTCAGACAACCACAGCTGACCGCTACGCTCCCTCTGGCAGCTAGGAAGGGAGATATCCTGAAGGGAAGGGATCTCTGGGTGACGGGAAAGGTCAGTGCTCTGAAGGGGACTTCAGCTACAAGTGTTCTGACCTGTTAGACACCAGGGTTCATTGTACGTAAATACAGTCTTCAAAAGGGGGGGCGGGGGAGGAAGTCTCCATAAACCAACCGAACTCCAGCAGAATTATTTGGTGTGAAGCCTACTGAAGCCTGCAACCTTCTTTGGAATCATTTAAAAATTGTTGATGGATGGACAGGAAAGGATAAATAGTTACATAATAAAGACAGGGTTGGTTGTAAAATGCATGTGGTAAGTACAAGGGTGTTCACTATAAATTCTTCTCACTTTTCTGAATCAAGTTTTTGAAATTAAAAAAAAAAAATACTAAGTAAAAACAACTTGGG
Source organism: Urocitellus parryii (assembly GCF_045843805.1). Classification (NCBI taxonomy): domain Eukaryota; kingdom Metazoa; phylum Chordata; class Mammalia; order Rodentia; family Sciuridae; genus Urocitellus; species Urocitellus parryii. Next base: position 225,357,552 of record NC_135532.1, on the reverse strand, counting down.
AGATGTAGCTGTAGCTGCATCCAGAGGCCAATATACAGCCTTTCGTTGCTAATGAAAACAGAGGAACTAGGTCATTCAAACAAGTCTAAGGAAAGCCAGCACAGGAGATTAATAAAACAGTCATTTAGAAAACAAGAATAGGAATGACAATTACAAATTTTCTGTTTTGGACGAGATAAAAAGTCACCAATCAGAAATGGTGGTGGTGCAAAGAAAGACTGATGGAGAGAACATGGCAGATGCTTAGGAACAGGAAGCACACACATCCTCAACTCGACATCAAGGTTCAGAGCTGACTTGGTTATTTCAGGGGAAGACATGAGCAGCAAATAATCAACTCCAAGACAACAAAACAACCTGGCACAGAGATGAAAACTTACACATCCCAAATATGTGTTAGAACTACAGCCCCGCTGGGCACAGTGGCCACACCTGTAATCCCAGCAACTCTGCAGGCTGAGGCAGGAGGATCCAAGTTCAAAGCCAAGCTTGGTAACTTAGTGAAACTGTCTCAAAATTTAAGAAATAAAAAGGGCTGGGATGTGGCTCAGTGGTTAAGTGCCTCTGAGTTCAATTCCCAGTACCAAAAAAAAAAAAAAAAACCATACCCCAGGGATGTTCAAATCTGAATGCCCAGGATCCATTAACTTTTACCTTACTAAGAGTGTTTTGTACAACTCTGTGATAAGGAATTGTGAAAAAGAAAATAAAGGAAGGAATCATTTCTTTTAAAACATACAAACAGTGACAGAAAACAAGAAATCAATTATGGAAGGGACTGAAAACTGCCCGAGCACTGCCTCTGAAAAACATGACACTTTCTTTAAAATCTTCAAGAGTAACTTGATCCGTATTTCAACATGTGAGAATATGAAGAACAAGTTCCAAATCAATTTTACAAGGTGGCAGAATAATACTAAAAACATAACTAATAAAAAATCACAAACAATTTTTGGTATTTTTCCAAGAAAGAAGAAAATCTTTAGAAAAACATTAGCAAGTATCCAGCATCACAAATAACTACATTTTCCAAACCAAAAGGAGCAAGGAGAGAAGCGTGGCCTGCTGGAGAGGTCTGGCTGGGTGGAGCAGAGCCGCCTCCCAGAGGCCCTGGAGGAGGACCCAGAAACAGGTCCTCTTGACCAACAAGGGGACAAGCACGGCAGCTTTCCAAGGGAGCAGACCCTGACCCTCGGGGGCTCACAAGAGGTGGGCAGCTGCACCCCGATCCAGAACAGCCCACTGCACTCTGCTGTGTGACCAGGCCTGCCTGACACCCTCCAGCACCTCGGTGGTCAGCGGGCCACACCAGTGGTCATGAATGCAGCTGAAGGATCCCCCTTGGGTGTCTTCCTCTGGTTCCTGGTACCCCCAAGTGGGGAGGACAGCTGGTGCAGAAGCCCAGTTATGGCAGAGGTGCCGCCAGCTGAGGAGAGCAAGGCAGTGTGGGTGCCCAGCAGACGGGGCATAGACTTACTCTGCAGCCATCGCTCCCTACGCAGCCTCAGCTTCTCCTTCTTGGGCAAAATGGCCTTTGCCTCAGCACCTGAGGAGAGAGAGTAAGTGGGTGAGTAACGAGCGTCCAAGACAGTGTTCTGCTCAAGCAGGCAGCCCAGAGCTCCCACAGGGAGGCTGAAGAGCCTGAAGTCGAGGCCAGGGCAGCAGTGCCCCACACCCAGGCCGCTGCGACTCACAGCAGCTGGGCCATGCAAGCCCTCAACTTCCACAGGCTCCGTGTGGCACTGGGGACAGTTTAGTGTGCCAGCACAACCAGGTAGCTCTTTAAGGCAATGGCCACAGACCCCTGGACTTCCCCCAGAAAGCCCAGGCCATTACTAACAAGGAAGCCTCCCTTTCTCTGACCCACCCCAAGCTGACCTTCAGGACTGACTATAGGACAGCCACACACTAAGAGGCTAGTGGACAGCTTGCAGGGAGGAACCTGAACTGGGCAGAAGCCTGTGGACGGGTAGCGGGCTCTCCAAGGCGATATCCCCCTGAGAGCACAAGTGTTCTTCCAGCGTGGACAGGAAGGTAGTTACATCCAGTGTCTGCTCTTGGCTGTACCTCGAGGGTGTGTGCCAGGGACTGGAGGAACACCATCAGTTGGTCCCATAGCATTGGGGTTCCTGGGACTCCATCTAGGAAAGCTCTCAGCCCACACCACAGCCCCAGTGAAGGAAGAAAAGAAGGATTCCCAGTGGGGTGGGGTGGGTGGTGCGAAGGCAGCCAAGCTGGACACCTTCACTGTCAGGGACCCCCAATGCTGGCCTCATGCCCACTGACCCCATCTAGTCTGAGGATGACCGGGTACTCAGCTGTCATCGGCTGCTTGTCCCTTCCATAACCAGGCTGACCACATTCAAACTAAGAGCCAGATGCAGCCAGATACAGGCCTTGCTCCCCAAGGCCCACACTGCCACCACCAATCACCTCCCGCACCCCAGGTCTTCTCCACGTGCTGCACCTCAGAGAATTCTGGCAGGGCACACTGTCCCAGGGCGGGGCAGCAGTGGGAATGGGGTGTGCTCCTGTAAGCTCAGACAAGCGAACAGCCTGGGCCCCACAGATGCGTCAGTCTAGCGCCAGGTCTGAAGCCCTGCCAGCCACTTCTGAAGGTGATCCACTCAGCACAGCTTCACCTGGCTCCAGGGCAGGGGAAACAAGCACAAGCTGCACACAACAGGGAGGGCCGCTGGTCCCCCTGCACAGCGGAAGCCACGGCCACACTGCAGTGCCACAGAGCCTGGGCCAGGGCAGCTGTGCCCTCATTCAGGGAAATGAGGAAAGCTGGAGCAGTGTGTGCCAAGCTACAGACAAAGGCCCAGGGACAGCTCCCTGTCAAGGGCTGCCAAGCACCCTGTGCCCTCTACCACTGACCTACCTCCCACCCCACCACCAGGGTGGCCCTGAACTTGGGATCCTCCTGCCTCTGGGTTGCTGGGCGTACAGGAATGCACCACTGCACGCGGCTCTGACTGATGTTCTTAAAACATCAGGTCACAGGCAGAGAAGATGACCCTGTGAGAAGACACTGTCTACACGCTCAGGAGAGAAACCAGGCCTAGGAGACATACACTGCCACTTAAGCCACAGGATCTGTGGTGCTGCTGAGGCCCCTGGGCTGCTGGAGACGCCCACCTCCTCAGGAAAGATGCAGCCAGATACAGGCCTTGCTCCCCAAGGCCCACACTGCCACCACCAATCACCTGTGAAGGCAGACGGCCACTCTGTGAGCTCAAGCTGACCACCCGAAGCCACTCAGAACTGGCTACACTTCAGCTAGGAAACTGATGAGCTGGGTGTGGTGCTGCATGCCTGTAATCACAGCTACTCAGGAGGCTGAGGCCCTCAGCAACTTAGTGAGACCCTGCCTCAAAAATAAATAGGGCTGGGATGTAGCTCAGAAGTAAAACACTCCTGTGTTAAATTCCCAGTACCCAAAAAAAAAAAAAAGAATGTGACAAACCGGCCCCACTTCCCAAATGGGAAAACTGAGGCTCAAAAGGGGCAGTAACATGTCCAGGGTCACAGGGAACTGTTGTGGATGAGGACCTCAGTGCAACGTGATAGCTGGGCCCTGTAGAGAGGTAGAGCAGTCTCAGTCTGGGCTGAGTGGAGACTTCACCTGTGCGCAGGGGACCACATTGCTGAAGGGATCCTGGGAACATGGGATCTGGAAGTTTAGTCCCCCAAATAAACCAGGACTCAAGATGTGGTCGCAGGTGTAGCTTCACTGAGCTACCAGAAAGGGCACTAGGCCTCCAGCTGCAGGATGTGGGACTTTCCAGGCCCATCATGCCCATGTGCCCCCAATGCACAGACCTGGGGCAGGACCAAAAATCGTGTGCCCTGTGGTGACCTCAGCTTATCCAGGAGTTAGCTGATGGTGGACACAGGCTGGACAAGCCAGCCCTGCAGAGGCCTGGGCAATGCCATTTGGAGCCTCAGGCAGCTCTAAGACTGGCACTGCAGACAGCCACAGCTCAGAGAGAGACCAGGTGGGCTATCGCCAGCAAGGGAACACTACCTGTGGCCGGTGCAGAAGCAGGACTGAGGACAGAGGCCAGGACCAAGCACTGGGCTGCAGGAGTTGGCGTGTAGGACAAGGGGCCCCTCACTTGTCACTGAACCCCTCACAGCCCGTGTGTCCTCAGGCAATGGGTCAAATGAACTTCTGCCATGATGTGTAAGTTTATGCCATAAACCAGAGAGAATGGTCACCACCCCTGGAGAAGAAGACCACCCTACAGGGAGCCCCAGCCAAGTGCATCCCTGGCTCAGTCCTGCATGCAGGAAAAGGAGCCTCACTGGCTGGGCACAGTGTGGGTGGCGATGAGCTCATTGTGTGCGGCTCTCTGCCCAAGTCTGCTATAGAGCAGAGCAAACAGAGCTCCCTGTGTCCTTTGCCTTGACTGATTGTCCCAAGGTGACGTGGTTGCAGCCTCAGGCCCACGCTCCCCAGAACACGTCTGTAGGAGACTCTGTCTCCTGACTTCTGATGCATGCAGATTTTCCTGGCCAGCACAACAAAGAACTCACGGTGTCTAAGGACAAACAATACAGAAGCAAGTTCCATCAAGCTACGTCAGACATCACTTCAGGAACAGGCACGAGCTCCATGCCCTGACTCCTAGGGGACTCAGGCCCTCTCCAGAGCTACGAGCCAGAGTTGGATAGTCTGTGTCCTTGCTTCCAGATGTACCTGGAGCCAGCTTGCTCTCCTTCTCGCTCACCCCTGCCCTCTCACTGCCTATCTGAAGGGAGAGGCTAGAACTGTGCACACCTCAGCCCAGGTGGAAGGCGGGCAGGGACAGGAATGGTGAGGTGAAGGGCAAGCAGTGGGGCCCAGGGCTCCTCACAGCTGCTCCTCTGGCTGGTGGGACAACCTCCTAGTGCACAGCACCCCAGCACTGCAGCAGGTACAGGAGTGGGGTGGCAGACCTGTGCACATGCCAGTGGCCAAGGAGGGAGGGAGGGTGAGGTATCCACGTGGCTGGGCATAGCATCAAATCACAAGTAAGGTGATAATAGATCCTGAAGGTCGGGTGTCAGGGATGCTGTGGGGCTCAGGGCATGGAGGGCACGGAGGGCTGAGAGGAAAACAGGACTGGCCCAGCAAGGACAGTGCCGGAGAGAGGAGGACGGCAGCCCAAGCGGACTGCCCAGTGGTGGTGCACCCCAACCACAGCAGGAATGGATTCTCTCTAGTGATCCCTGCAACTTTTCTGTAATTCTGAAATTACTTCAAAAGAAAAAAGAAGAATCTAAGACCAGTGGAAACTGACCCAGACAGTAACCTGCCTATGTCATGCTGAAATGAAGGAAGCTGGAGCAGGCCAGGTCAGGAATCCTGGCGAGGGCCCCTCTAGCCTGGCCCCTGGGAGCTCCCAAACATGCATCTCCATGGTACCCAGGAAACAGGACCCAAACAGGCCATTCCCGCAGAGCTGGGGTATGGAATGCTGACTGCAGAGGCTGCTCAGGGCCACTGCAGCAGCCCTGGGGGCTGCAGACTCTGTAGGCTGCAGACTGGTTTGTGGGCCGACATCTGCCCCCACCTCCTTGGCCTTTGGACAGGCCCATAGTCACCTGGCAGACTGAACCCCCCCCCCAACAAGGTTTATAAGGTTGCAACTCTTGACAACCCTATGGGCACAAAGCCAGGCCCAGGCCCGCTCAGCAATAGGGCAGGCGTGTACACCCCACCATGAAGACAAGGGGCCTTGTGTGACGTCAGCTGGGCTATTTGATGTCTGAGCTCTGAACAAGGCACACGAAACAAGCAAACTGATTAGTGGCTGCTGCCAAGCACAGGCCACTCTGTGGAGCAACTGCAGCAGAAGCAGAAGCTGGGGTGTAGGCCCTGTCCTGACCACATCCATGACCAGCAACACTTCTGAAGAGGGACAAGGTGACAGCCTCGAGGGGCACATCATCCCAGCCTGAGCTTCTTTACTAGAGAATCAGAACTCGGGGCAGTGCCAAGAGTCCAGGCAGACCTGGCCGAATCTGAAGCACCATCCGACCCAACACAGCTTATTCTCAAGGACGAGCAAAACGCCCCAGAACTGTAGCGAATCAAGCCAGCATGAGCAGTCAACCGAGTGCTGGGAGCCCAGCCTCATTGCCTGCACCCTGCATGCTATGCCAGGCCACCTCTGCACAGAGGCCCAGAGCTCCACCAGGTCCTTCTGGCTGCTCAGTCCACTCCACACCATGCCAGAGAAGCCAAGTTCCCAGTGTGTGTCAGCTGTCCATTCTGCCAAGACAAAATATTTGAAATAAATGGCTTAAAGGAGGAAAGACATATTTTGGCTCACAGATTCAGAGGCTCTAGTCATGATCCGTGCCCTTCACTTTGGGCCTACGGCAAGTGGAACATCACGGCAGCATGTGTGTGCTGGAGCACAGCTGTCACCTCGTGGCAGCAGGAAGGATGAGAGGAGGAAGCTGGGCTGAAGCTGGAGCTCAGTGGTGGAGCACTTGCCTCCTATGTGTGGGCACTGGGTTCGATCCTCAGCACCACATAGAAATAAATAACATAAAGATATTGTGTCCATCTACAACTGAAAAAATATTAAAAGGGGGGGAGAGGAGGAGGTCTCCAACATCCCTTCAAGGGCACGCCCCCAGTGATTGGCTTCTTCCCATCAGGTCCACCTCCTCTAGTCTCTACCAGCTCCCAACAGCACCATCAGCTGGGGACCAAGCCTTTATGTATGAGCTTTGGGGGACATTTAACATCCGAATCATAACATCTCCATTAAACCAAACCCTGCGGAACCCTAGCCAGTGAGGGGCCAGTCATTCCCTCAATGGCTCTAAAATGACCTCCATGCCCCTCCCTGGGAGGATCATCTCGCAACAGCCCAAGATGTCTAGCACCTGGCAGGGATCAGCTAGGACTGCCCAATGCTGCCCAAGCCCAGGACCAGTCTCAGTGTAGGGGAAATGTTGGGGAGAATTGATGGATCACCCCGCAACAGAAACTCTGGGGCTATTAATGATGACTGCTGCTGACTAGCCAAGAAGGTTAAGGAGGACGAGCCTTGCTTAGAGCAGGCACTGTCTGCAGTCTGTGCCAGTGTCTAACCTGGGCTGAAATTCAGCACACCAGCGCCTCCTGGTGACCACACAGATGCACAGCGGAGATGAGTCAGAGCGGGCACAGACTGAACTCTCCTCACAGGACACCAGGCCTGGGCCACACGGCACACCACAACTCCTCTCTGAAGCCTCATGAGGGCCCAGAAGGCAGTTGACAGGGGCCCACCTGAAGAGGGGGCATGGCTCAAGAAGGCAGCTGGGCGGCCAAGGCCATGACTGTCCAAAGTCACTGGGGTTTCCAGACCCCCGCCTCCAGAGGGCTCCAGCTGATGACAGCACTAGGGGAGGGTGGTTCTTGAAATAGCCTCCCTGACCTTGATCCTAGAAACACCCACCATGGCCCTGCCTCTGCAAGTGGCTGTAAACAACTCTGCTGTCACACCACAGCTCCCTGCCATGGCCTTGGTCACCAGAGCCCACTTGGCAGGCAGTCCCCGTGGCATGGCCAAGAGCTCCCAGCCCAGAGAGGACAGGTGGCTCTGAGGACCCTCAACAGGAAGAGTGAAGGTGAGATGCTGCTAGCAGTCCTCCTGGAGGCAACACCCCTGAACCCCCTTGTGAACAGCAGCTGCTCCAAGGAGCCACACCACGCCACATTGCTCAGCTGCACGGAGCACAGCCGGCTCCTGTGATCCCCCCACTCTACAGAGCTACCAGGAAAATCTGTGCACCGGACTTGTCTGCAACAGTGTCAGTCTGCGCTCCCCATCTCACACAGGCCTGGGGACATTTCAGCACAATGAAAGGGTGGGGCCACAGCCTCACTCTGGACACCAGGACAGGCCTGATGGAAGGTGCACATGGATAGGAGAGATGACTTAAAAGCACGACAAAAGCCAGTGTGGTGGCCACCCTGTGACTCCCACTACTGGAGAGGCTGAGGCAGGAGGATCACAGGTACAAGTCTGATCTGAGCAATACAGAGAACATGTCGCCAAAAAAAAAAGTTAAAACAACAACAGAAGAGTTACAACACACATGCATACAAAACAAAACAAATCTTACCATAAAGGAATTTAAAATCTTCACAAGGTAAAAAAATAAAAATTACACAAACAAATTCAAAAGGAACTACTAGTGGGGGGATATCATCTGCAGAAAATAAAACAGGACCCTTTCTTACTACATACTAAAAGCCTACATGGGGGCAGGAAAAAGGCACAAACGGGCAGCAGCTGGGGCTGGGGTTTTGGCTCAGTGGTAGGTCCTTAGCACCACAGTAAAATAAAGGCATTGTATCCAATTACAACTGTAAAGTAAATGTTAAAAACAAAACAAAAACAAAAATCAGGCAGCAACCGAGGGACACTGGCCTGTGGAACCCGTCATAAGGAACTGCACATCTTGGGCTGCGCCTGTGGCCCAGTGGTAGCACACTTGCCTGGCATTTGTGAGGCACTGGGTTCAAGTCTCAGCACTAAATATAAATAAAATAAAGGTCTATCAACAACTCAAAAAAAAAAAAAAAAAAAAAAACCAGAAAAACAAAACAAAAAAACACAACTGCACCTCTTGCCGGGAGCAGTGGTGCACGACTATAATCCCAGCGGCTCTGAGGCTGAGGCAGGAGGATCATGAGTTCAGAGCCAGCCTCAGCAAAAGTGAGGAGGTAAGCAACGGAGTGAGATCCTATCTCTAAATGAAATACAAAAAGAGCAGGGGAAGTGGCTCAGTGGTAGAGTGCCCGAGTTCAATTCCTGGTACCCCCCTACACCAAAAAAAAAGAACTGCGCATCTTGTAAGATAGAAACCACTGTCCTCTCTCCATCCTAGCAGGGCCCAGGTCTGGACCCAACAGGCATGTACTAGAGGGGCACTGTGACCAGGACTCCTAAGGGCAGCATTTCCAAAAGCCCACGTGGCAACATCCAATGTCCTAAACGTTCAACTCAGCAAAACCCCACCATGGTTGTACCTCCAAATACGTGTAAGCTTCTGTTCACAAAGATGTGCACACAAAGACAATCCCACGTTGACAATCACATCGCACAACCAACAGAACCTCTGCACCTCCAAGAGGAACGCTGTGGGACAGGCAGGAGGATCAAGAGTTCAAAGCCACTTCCCAGGACATTACCAGGAGGCAGTGCTTCAGGACAAGCCCAGCACCAGAGGAACAGGGGTGCCTCTGAGCTGCACCTTGTCTTTCTGCTTCCTCGTCTTCTCTGTACCTCTGTAACTAAATAAAGAAAAACCCAAAGGCATTTTTAAACACCGAGGACAAACTACCAAAATCAGAGATAATGCCCTGGAAGAAACCTGGCAAGATTGTTAACCACGGGGCTCCATCAGTACCAGGTTTCCTGGCTCAAAGCCCCCTTTCTGTTGGTAAGAAACCTCTCCCAGGAAGAGCTCTCGGGTGCCTGAACCATGCTGCAGGTCAAGGGGGGACTCCAAACCCTGACTGACTCACAACAGAGACCCATGCAGTTCCCAGAGCTGGGAGGCCTTGGACAGTAGTCCACATGGGCAGCCCCACTCCTGTCCTGCTTCCCATGCTGGCCCTCTCTCCCACCTCTGCCCACTCTGTCCCCATCACCTTCTCCTGGGTCTGAGATGAGGCAAAGGGCTCATCCCACAAGCACCTTCCCTCAGGAGCCCAGGTGGGCCGTCAGAACCACAGACAAGCTTCCATGGTGGACAAGACTGGCTGACATGCAGAGCTTTCCAAAGCGCCATCTTAGGTAGCCCTGATCCACAGCCAACATCAGCCTCCATGCTGCCGGGTGAGGGCTCCACATCTGCCCAGACCGAAGGGCGGCCATGGAGAAGATGAGCAAGCCCCAGGTGCCCTTCCACCTCTTTCTGCAGTCTACGATGGGATACAAGATCACAGAGCTGATGCAAAAGACAAATGAGGACTCGATACCCCACGGTCTCAGTGGGCACAGAAGAGACTTCTGTGACCCACAGGCATGCATGGAAGGAGCCCAGGACTCCCCAGCAGCATGCCAGCAGTGAGCTGGAGCCTTCACTCCACTACCAGTCAGGTCAGCACGGCAGGAAAAACACATAAAGGGATATAAATGGGAAGAGCTGAGCCAGTCATAGTGGCACACGTCTGTAATCCCAGCCACCAGAGAGGCTGAGGCAGCAGGATGGCAAGTTTGAGGCCAGCCTAGGCAATTTATCAAGTCCTGTCTCAAAATAAAAAGGACTAGGGATAAAGTTCAGTGATAAAATGATGCCCCCAGGGTTCAACCCCCTATACCACAAAAGGAGGAAAAAAGAGAGAGAAAAGGAAAGAAATAAAACTGTCATCATTCACATATATGACATCGCTGTGTATGAAGAAAACCCAAGACCTACAGATTACTGGAATTAGGTAAACCAGACACTAGTACCCTTAAGCTAAGTGCACACAGCCGCTGAGGCAAAGGGCAGCCCGCCAGCCACACTGACCTGCGCAAGGAGAGGAAATAAGGCATTGGAACAGGAAGTGCCCTCGTCACCTCACTGTGGCCAGCAGCACTGACCTCAAGCAGCGCAGGTCAGCCTTGTCACAGCAGTTCTGGGGCCGCCTCTGCATCTGCTTCAACTACCCGTCTTTCTGGGGGAGCATCAGCCCAACTACTACTTCATTCATTCTTCTGCTCAGAACACAGACTCCCTGCAGCTAGGCCCATGGGGACGGTGCCAGGCCCTGTGCTGTGGTCTACTTGCTGGTCAGGCGTACAGAGAACACAGGTGAAATCCACGGTGCTTCCCACAACAGGAGTCCAGCCCAAGGAGTTCCTCAGGACATCCCTGAAGACCTGCCTGCCATGCACCACACAGCAGCACAGCCTGGAACCAGCACGTCTGCAGAACCCAGCATGGGGAGGAACCGCACACCCACACCAACCTGCTCTAACGCCACGCGGCTTGAGGTGCCTGGCCCACAGCTGCCTGGCAACCAGCCACATGCAGGGAAGCCCACAGCCAGGCATGCACACAGCGTCCCTCTGTACTGCTGTCTGGGAGGGTTGGGCTCAGAGGACAACCTGCAGCACACCCAGGACAACCAGCCTCACTGGTCCTGCATGGGCACCTGCATGAGGGGTTTGGAAAATACCCATGGTAAAGACACAAGAGGGAAGCTGACAGGTCAAGGGCAGAGCCCAGCAGGCTCAGGACTGCATCCACTGGACCCAGAGGCAGTAATCTGCATTCATCAGCAACAGGCCAGCCATTGGCCCAGCCACCCAGCGGCGGGCTCTGTGCACCCTGCCAGCCAAGCTCCACCCCAGCAGGGACGTGCTGAGGACTTCCAACAGCTGCAGCCGCCCCAACCAGAGGGCCACCATTCAAGACAGCATCCATTCCCTCAGGAGCACAACTATGAATCAGCTGGAGACAGAGCCACAAAGAAAGGAGGATGCAGTCTCTGAGCTCGTCATGAAGAACCGCCAGGTCAGGCCCTTGTCCCTGACAGAAAGTTCCAGAAATGACTAACATCTCGCCCATAGAAGGTAGCTCTAACCAGACACCTCTCCTTCCCTGTGGCCAGAGAGCCCGTGGGACAAAGCTTAGTCAGGGTCCCAGGCTAGGCACTGGCTGCCTCCTGAAAGGGCAGGGCGCCACAGCTCTGAACAGGCCGGTAAGCAGGCCAGAGACAGGGCCCAGTCCAGAGGCCACGTCAGATGAGACCAGGCATCGACTTCCTGATATTGCAAGTGCTGTTTCCTCACCGCTGAACGTCATCTTCTACGCGAGTAATTTTCAGAGGAATCAGGACTCTAGAGGAATCAGGACTCTAGTGGCCACGTCTCTGCCACGGTACAGCATGAGGAGCACTGAGCAGAGTGACCCCAGGGCTGGCTCCACATCTGGAGCGGGACAGGCTGAAGGGGCATGCCAGCTGTCCCGCCTCCTCTGAGACCCCTCTGGCTCCCAGAGCCAGACAGCCAGCATTCTCTAGTCCCTCCTGCCTCCCTTGCTGGAGAGGCCGCTGCTGCAAACCCTGGCCTTCACAGTCGAGGCTTTCACCACCATCAGCAAGGTAGGAGTCCCCTCTGTGCCCAGGTGGACATCCCACACGATCCCTTCACAAGCTGCGGAGCACAGGGAGCACTGAGGTGGCTCAGGAGGGGGTGAGCCCAACCAGCCCCTCGGCATGTCCTCCTACTGCTGCATGCTCAAAACTGTTCATAAGGCCTTTAAGCCCAGCAGGCAGCTCTAGTCCACTGTGCTGTCTGGAGCAGGTGACAGTCACCACCATGTGCAGGACAGGGAGTATGGGGGTCATGAGCATCACAGGCACAACCTTGCCTTGTCACCTGCCTGGGCTGGTCCCTACAGCAGAGGTCACAAGGTCCCTCGGCACCATGAGGATGACAAATGGCCAAAGAAAGCTCAGACTGCCGGGAAGGAAGTGGTGGGCAGGACAGAGCCCAGCCAGCTGGCTCCACACTGGCTCCTAATCACATTGGGGCCAAGATGAACACTCTGGCACTGCCCTGTGCAACTGTGACAGCAGACCTAAGGAATGCCACAGCAAGGGCCACACAGAAACATTCCCTGAGCTAGTCGGGCACCCTGCCAGGCCCAGTGTCTCGACAAGGAGCTTCTCACAGGGAGGCTTCTGCCACAGCCCTGCCATCACAGCTGTCTCTTAAAACAATGCCTAAGATAACCCTCCAAACCTCCCCAGGTTCCAGGCAGCGTGAGGAGCTAACTGTCCAGACCGGAGGTCCCTGCATGTCTCCACCCAGGACTGCCCTTCAGCTAGGCTGCTCTAAAAGGAAACAGCTTTGCTGCCCTCTGCTGGACAGAGCACCTCACAGAGGAGGGACCACAGCCTCACAGGAGACTCAAGATCACATCCACAGGGCAGGGGGATGCTCACACATCCTGCCTTCTGCTTGGAGATGAGCTTCCTGCCCAAAGTCAGCAGACAAGAGCACCACGGCCATCTGATAGGCTGGAGTGTGGTGCACAGGCTGACTGAGGGAGGGGCACAGGAGGCAGGGACTCCCTAGACCCGCCACAGCCCCTCCACCCCCTCTCAGAGAGAAGCCACTTCACACATGGTCCAAGGCGAAGCCTCTTCCAGTACAGGCCCTGGCCCAAAGACCCAGGCTACTCTGGTAGGGGGCGGGGGTCCTTAGGGGTGGAGGCTGACTGAGGGGGTATGCTCTGGGTCAGCCTCAGCTCACACCCACACCCTCCCCGCAAGGAGGAGCCACACATTGCTGGCTGCAGAGCCCAGCAGATCCCCGCAGGCAGCACAGAGCCCCTGCCTGTAAGAGGCTGACTGCCCGGGCGCAGAGGGAAGCTGAGGGGCAGAAAGGGATCCCAGGCTGGCTGGCCCCCAAGGTTCCAGCAGAAACACTAAGACGCCAGCAGTCATGCTCCCGCAGGAGTCAGGCCAGCCACCTTCCGGGGAGCAGGCGCAGCCTGGCAGGCAGTGAGGAGCCCATGGCAGTCGCCATCCTCCCTCCTCCAGCCGTGCCAGACAGAGGTGCACAGGATTCTGCCATCTCTGACTGCACCCAGGCAAGGACGGCATGTGGGGAAAGTGCTGTGCTAATGCAGGCAGCCCGGCAGGGCACTAAATGGTGGCCAAGCCAGGGATGCAGTCCTGCGCACAACCTGCACCCACACGGCTCAGCCAAGGGAGTAGGCAGCCGTGAATACCCATACCTGCTGGGACCAGGCCCTGACCGTTTGATGATGTGAGATGATGAACACCAAAAATGGAAGGGGGGCTGAGAAAGAGGGAGACACGTGGTAAGGAGAGGCACAGCCTATTGCCCCAGGGACCCCAAGGCCTCTGGATACCTCAGCCAAGAAAAAGGGCCCCTCTACACCCATGGGGACTGCCTACTTGAAGGTCTGTAGGACTCACCCTGTGGGGCCAGCACTCTCACACTCCAGCCACCAAGCTGGCCTGCAGGACAGAGGAAGAGTTAGGCCTGCCACCTTCCGTCAGAATGCTGTTAGGTCCAACAGTCACCTACACGGCCCAGGGTAGAAGAGGGAGGGCATGCACCAGAGCCCTGGGGCCCAGTTGTAGCCAGCCAGAGGCAATCCCCAGGAGATGAGCTGCACTGGATAAAGGCCCTGAAAGGCATCTCAGGATCCCCCAAGAACCAGTGTGGCTGGGCTGGGTGGCCCTGCAATCAGGGGCAACTTCTCCCGAATCCTCCCAGACACCCGGGTAGGAATCAGGACCTCAGGAATGCAGAGCCCCACTCCCCACACCAGGATACCAGTCTAGGACTCCAGCCCTTGTAACCCTCAAGGGTGGGCTACAGTGTGGGAAGCCCCTCTGAACAAACACCTTCCAGTCTTGATGCAGGGGGCTCCGCTAGTGACTGAGGCCTTGTCCCAGCTCAGATAGCAAGGCGTGGCTTCAGGTATAGGCATACCCACTAGGGTCGAGTTACACTCACCTGCTCCCTTGTAATCTTACCCCTTCTGCCCTTTTTCTAAGAATAGTGTCCCCCCCAAATAAAAGCTCACTTCTGAATGTGCCCCTGTCTCTCTCTCGTCAACCTCTAGTGACTTTTTCTTGCTCTCCCTTTTGGGGATCTTGAGGCCAAGAGCCAGGGAAAGCCATCCTGAAGCTTGTGTAAAGGTAATTCATGTCTGTTTTACTTTGTCACCCCAAATTCACATGAGTGACCTTAGTTCAGCCGCCCACGTTGAATGGGCTAAGGGAGCCACAGACACAGACCACACCAGCAGAGTTTGTGAGAACGCAGCGCCTGGCCCTTACTGAAGGCATTATATACATGCACTCTCCAAAGGATGCTGTGCAGCATGACCTCCAAGGCTTTGGCTGGCTGGCTGTCGGCTAGCCCTCGAAAGCACTTCTGCCATGGAGGAAACGGGGGAACCAGCTGAGCCACAGGAGCTAGGCAGAGGACAGGGAAGACCAGATAGGGTTGAAGGAGGTCACTGCCAGGCAAGGGTGTAGTGGCAGCAAAGCTCCGGGACCCACAGGCTTTTGTGACCTGTCCACAGTGAGTACACAGTTCAGGTGAGCATAAGGATTCACAGATTCCTCCGGAACCACCTGGCCTGGTCGTCTTCCTCCCTGGGTCCTCCCCAGAGGAGCAGGGAACCAGCATTTGCCGACCGTGTCTAGGCCTTTCTGGATACACAGGTAACCCCAACAGCTATGAGGCAGGTCTGTCACCACCTTATGGACCACAGGACCGAGGGTGGACAGTGCCCTTGATCACAGGACTTGTGAGCAACAGTTAGGCCTGACCCCATTGGGCAGTCACATCCACAGAACAGGATCACCGCCCGCTTGCCAATGCCAAGGACCACTTCACAACAATAAACTCATCTTAGCCTCAATAATCAGCAGAACTTAAGAGGTAAATGCCATGACCATCTCCAATAGAGGAGAAGCCCAACAGAGGGAAGAATCATCAGGTGTCTAGCCAAAGCCACTGGCTGGAGGGGAGCAGAGCCCTGAGCCCCTCAACCATACCCAAGGCTCTATCCCATGCCAAAACACAGTCACTGCTCTGACACTCTCTGACATGCTCAAGGGTTCCTGTAGTCCCACCCCAGGGCTGTCATAGGTGTAGAAAGGGCTCCTTTCTGGGGCTGGGGTTGTGGCTCAGTGGTAGAGTACTTGCCTAGCATGTGTGAGGACTGGATTCTTAGCACTGCATATAAATAAAATAAAGCTTCATCAACAACTAAGAAAAAAAAAAAACGTTTTTATAAAAGGGGGGCCTCTTTTTTTTTTTTTCAAGAGAGAGTGAGAGAGGAGAGAGAGAGAGAGAATTTTTAATATTTATTTTTTAGTTCTCGGCGCACACAACATCTTTGTTGGTATGTGGTGCTGAGGATCGAACCCGGGCCGCACGCATGCCAGGCGAGCGCGCTACCGCTTGAGCCACATCCCCAGCCCCCGGGGGGCCTCTTTTGCACCCTGATGTCCTTAGAAAAGTAAGGCAGTACCTCTCTGGGTTTGCTCCTGGAAAGTGACATTTGTGGTTGCTGTCTTCCAGGCTTAGGAAGCCGATGCCACCTGTCTCAGCTATGGCGACCTAGAACTGTCTGAAACACCTCAATTCAGTATGAAAGACAAGGTGACCCCAAGTGAATGCAAATTCCCACACCCCCTCTCTGCCAGTGCAGGGCTGCTACTTCCTAGGTACGTAATGAGCCTTGGTGGCTGCAAGGACCTCTCTACCAGGGAACCAGGAGGACCCAGTTGTGCATAGTTCAGACAAAACCAGAGGACTCCATGGGGCTCAGGATCTGTCCAGGAGACTGGGAGGTGGGAGGGGCTCTGACAAGAATCCCAGCCTCAGGGTCCCTGAAGAGTATGAAAAACAAGGTTGGGAGCCCTGAGGCAGGACTGGTGCTATGCATGCTAAGGGTGCCTGGTGATGCTGGTGCCTGCACAGAGCCATCCTCTCAGCAGGTGGGCACTCAGGCCTCTTCAAGTCAGGTGTCCTGAACTCACTGAGATGGTTCAGACCAGCGGGGTATTCGTCAGCAGCCAAGGACCTGAAAACCACAGATGGTGGAGAGCCCCGCACTTGTCATGGATGACCAGAACTCAGTGGAGCTTGGTCAGCCTGAGCCCAGTGAATCTAGGGAGCTCAGGGCTACATTTCCCTCACACTCAACCACAAGCCTTACTGTCCACCCAGGAGGGTGCTGCAGAGCCACAGAGAACATGCTGTAAATAGAGGCATTTCTCTCCTGCCCAGTGGCCCTCCTACGCCCCATGGACCTTTCTGGCAGGACCAGGGACACCATGTTGGGCAGGTGCACCCCCATGTGTAGGATAGCTCGAGAGGGACACACCTCAGGGGCAGGAATTCCAGAGCCCAGTGGATCTCAGAGCACCCGGCACAGAAATGAGAAGACCATCTCTCTGCATAAGAGAACCGAGGCTGAATACGCAGAGGGGTCCGAATGGAAGTGAACTTCACATCCACCTGACATACAACAAAGCCTGTTTCACAGTTGGGAAGGGGTTGTTTTAAATAGTGCAGCAACACACAGGGAAGGGACTGGAAAGAAACCTGGCCGGAAATGCTGCTGGAGAGAATCCACCAGGCCGCCAAGGTGGCCAGCTCTCTGCAGCAAATTTAAACACTCAAAAAGTTAACTGCATAAAACTATGAAGAGCTAGCCTCTACAATACATAAAGCACTCATTCAAATCTAAGGAAACTGACCAAAGTGGCCCCAAACACAGACAAACCTTGAGAGAATGAGTGAACACACAGGTCATGGAAGCAACCGTAGCTCCTAGGCTCCAACCTCAGGCAGTCCTGGCTCACACTGCAGGCCGGGGCACAGGGCAGCTCCCACCAGAACTCCCGCAGCAGTGGGTTAGCAACATAGTCAGGGAACCACGGGGACAGGATGCAGCCCAGAAGCAAAGCCAACAGCTGCCGTCCACTCCAGGAAATGTGCCCTAAGATTCTGTAACAGGAGGAAGCCAAGACAGAAAGGACAGCAGGAGACTCAAACACCTGTCCCCAAGCAATCCTAAAGACCCAAAGCAAGACAGGTGAGACCCCTGGAGATCGACTGACATGCAACCCCACCTGAGGTGCAGTTACAGCTTACAAGAGCTGCCCACAAGCAATAGATGCAGACCTCAAAAACTCACAGGAAAAATCCCAGGAGCTGTGTGTGTACTTACCCAGCAAGAGGTACAGGAGACCAACCTTACATGTGACTGAGTCACACTCCCCGGCTGGGTGCTGAGGCACTCAGTCGCAGGAATGTGGCAGAGCTTTCCCCACCCTTTTTGGGTGCGAGGGTCCGTGTCTCGTGCATGGGTGTGTCTTGCTACAGCCCCATGGGTCGAGCTACGCTCACCTGTTCCTTTGTAATATAACCCCTTGCCCTGTTTAGGATAGAATCTTCCATGGAAGTGCCTTGTGTGTGTCCCCTTCTCTTACTGTGCCCTTGGGTGTGGCCTACCCAGGTGTCAGTCAACCTGCCAACAGTGGACATCATGAAGATAGACTCAGCCCCCTGAAACTGACCCCTTGCCTCATCTGAATAGCTTCTCCTCAATAAAAGGGGTCAGCGCGTGCTTCCGCTCTCTCTCTTTCTGCGGACCCTTAAGGTCAGAGAGGCCGTCACAGCGACCCCAAAGAAAAAGGTATTTGTGTCTCTTGTGTGGTTATTTCGTGCAGCCCAGTTAGCCCAGTTTAACTGGAGTGACCCCTGAGCATTTTAGTCGCGAGAACAGAAACCCGGCAAAGAGGTAAGAAAATTATGTACAAATTCCATGGAGTGCTGGGAGACCACAAAGAATGACTGTCAGGGGCTGGGGCTCAGTGGTAGAGCACTTGGCTAGCACATGTGAGACACTGGGTTCAATTCTCAGCAAGACATTAAAATAAACAAAGGTCCACCAATAACTAACAAAATATTTTAAAAAATGACTGTCAGAGTAGAAAACAAAAATGACAGCTACCTAAACTCTGAAGATTAAAGTGCACAACGGGAGGGTTAAAAAAAAGACCAGGGCAAACAACCCTGCCCAGAGGGGCTGTGTTCCAGTCACATCCACTGCCGGTCTCAGGGCTCTGCTGTCCCAGGGCAGAGAACACCACTTAGGCATCTAAGAAGCTTCTCTCCAGAACACGTGGTAGTGGGTAGACCCAGGCCTAGTGCCTCACCTCCCAAATGTGCACCATCAGGCAAGGCCACTCTCCACCCTGCAAGCCACAGCTCAAAACAGAAGCTTGGGCTAAAAAGGCTGCTTGGTCAGAAACAAAAGACACCAGGAGAATGCAATTAGCAAAATCCAAAATAGGGGGTATGTGACAATAAAAACAGCCTGCTGCCACATGATGAAAACAGCCAAGAGAAACAGTAGAGATGGCGGGAGGCAATGTGCAGCCCACGCCAGCACCTGACTTGCACAAGGAATTTGCGTGAGACGGTCAGGAAGCGGTAGTCAGTATGTGTGCAATATTGAGGAACTACTGCCTATTTACCTAAGTTTATCTTCTTTTAGGAGCCCTTAATGGGCTGGGGATGTGGCTCAAGCGGTAGCGCGCTCGCCTGGCATGCGTGCGGCCCGGGTTCGATCCTCAGCACCACATACAAAGATGTTGTGTCCGCCGAAAACTAAAAAAAAAATAAATGTTAAAAATTCTAAAAAAAAAAAAGAGCCCTTAAGAATAGACTCTAAAGAGCTTAGGAATGAAATGCTATGGAGTCTGGCACCGCTTCAAGATAATTCCATACCTGTCTGCTGCAGGTGGTAATGGCCATGTGTGCTTCCCATCACTGTTCTACTTTAACATTTTCAGACAAATCTTTCAATAGTACAGGTACCATGGGTAACCTACAGGGCACCCAGATCCCTCCCTCCCTCCTGCACTTCCCGGGGCAGCCACGCACCTTTCCTGAGGGAGGCGAGGCTCCTCTGGTCCAGCTCCAGACTCTGCACCAAAGCACTGGGGTCTATCTGGGTCTTGGCAAAGATGTCAGTGTGGATGAACGCCCAGTCCTAGTCCCCCAAAAAGAAAGAAGACATCAGGCTGGCTCCATGGTTTGAGAGGGAAACATGTCCCCACTCTTCTCTGTCAGGGAGGACCTGGGTGTACCTGTCCCCAGAGCAGGCTGTGCCCGGCCACCACTTTGCCTCCATCCACAGGTAGTCTCTGCTCCTGCTACACCTCCCGACTATACTGCAAGGGGCAACCTCAGGGGGCAAAGCCTCACCAAGGAGCCAGCTCCCTCCAGCCCCTCACGGGCTTTCTACCACACTCCTACTTCACAGGAGATTCTGCCCTTCAAGTCACTTCCAGCACGCTGAAGGGGGAGGGATCCATTCCACCTGGCTCCTTCAAGGCCCAAGCTCCATGACCTCTACAGGGACACACCATGACCCCCAGGGAGGATTCCCCTCTTGCAGAAGCTAAGGGCACTGAAGATGATGGCAGGTGGAAGAAGAGATGAAACCCAAACAGAAAATGTGGGCCCGGTGCTGTACCATCAGGGATGGGAAGCTGAGGTTGGAGCTCTGTACAGACAGAGCCTGTGGAAACAGTTCTCGGCTTCCTTCAGCCTCCCACATGATCTAGTCACTTCTCACAACTGCCTCTGGCCAACCAAGGGCAGCAGCACTGGGGAGAAGCACTGGAGGTGCAGCTGGATGGCAGAGCACGTGTGCTTAATATCTGGCAGGCCTTGAGCTCAACCCCAGCACATAGGCGCGCGCACACGCACACAGCACTTAGGTTCTGCCTGTGGATCTTTATTTCCTTACCAGCGCTCCCATGTCATGTGTAAGCTCTAAGCAAATCAGAATGCTTTTCTCCTGTCCCTGTGTCTTACATTGCCCCACCCAAAAAGCCCTAAGGTCAATGTTGCCTCCCCACCTGGCAGAGACAGACAGAACAGCCAGCGCCAAGCAGGGGCAGGGCAGGACCACAGCTACCTGCGCTTCTCCCAAGGGTCGGAGGAAGTCGGCAAGGGAGGAGGAGAGGTCAGAGGGCTGCCCAAGAGGGAGAGGCCCCTGGGAGGGGAAGGGCCTGGTGGGTGCCCTCTGGATCACCATATGCCCAGGTCTGTACCCATACTGGGACACTTTCCTAAAGTGCCACTTTGTATCTCATCACTGCACAGCTGCAGAGATTAACACATATTATACTGTCTGGCTGTTCAAGGACAGGTAAATAGTATCAATGTAGAAATTAAAAATCCTGCTTCCCTCTCTACTCCACATTAAAGTTCAATGACTGCATTCTTCATATATCCAAGCTCTATTTGTTGCTTTTTCCTCCAAATATGCCTTTTTTTTTTTTTTGCTTTCTGCTGTTTTTGAGACTAGGTCTGTGTGGCACAGGTGGCCTCCTGGGCTCAAGTGACCCGCCCACCTCAGTCTCCCAGTGCCCTGTGCTGTCGTAACCGCTCCTCCCTCTCACTGGGCTCAGTGTCTAACATTTTCAGAAACACTTCCAGGCTCCATGGCCCACTCTGCCGTCACATGTCATGTTCCCGCTTCCTGCTCAACTCACTCATGTGCGTCACTTCCTTCTCCCTGAGGTTAATCTTGTGTCCAGCAGGATTTGACCTGCTGCTAGAATCTCACAGGCCTGGCTAGCACAGGAGGAAAGCCAGAGCCACAGGGGAGATGTGGCCTGGACAGGCCAGTAGGGTGAGAGAGACTCCCCACAGCAACCATCTCAGCACAGGAAACTGTCCCCTCACAGGGCCTCTGGCCAAACCCTCTCCACCCTCACCTCACAGAAACGACCCAGGATCTAGGGCTGGGACCTCGGTGGGAAGGAGGGGCAGGTGCCAGTGTGCCCTCCCCCACCTCCTCTGGTCCCATGCTGCCCAGGCAGGGCAGGCCAGAGAACCAGGCTCCCACCCTGGCCACCCTGGAACAGAAGCTCCACACCAAGCAGGCTGCTCAGTCCTGATCAGCCCCAGCCCAATTCACCAGCAGGCCCAAGAGAGACTAGAAAACACCTTCTACTTCCCTCTAGGAGACAGGGTGTCACCTGAGAGACACTCATGTTGTTCCTGCCCTACTCCTCAAGCCCCATCAGAGACCCTGTCAGGAAGAGGCAGACCATAAGAAGGGAAAGAGACCTTGGTAGGATGAGGAGAGGGCCTCTGGGCTCCCAGAGATCAGCAGCACCAGCTAAACAGAGGGGGCCAAGGTTTAACAGAGGCCAGGGACAGGGACGCCAAGAGCCCTCTGGACACAGCCAAGAGAGGGTCCAGGCTGCAGTCACAGCAGACAGGGGCACTAGAAAGCAGGGGCCCAATGGCAGAGGGACTGGAGCACAGCCTCTGAGAGAGCACCTGCTGACCCAGAGCAGCTACCAGGATGAGCATTCCTGGCCACCAGGCCACCAGAGGCTTCGTGCACACCTAGGCTACACCCTCCTGGCAATCAGCAGAGGGAATTCCCAGGCCACCAGTCCTTGGCCACAGGAGGGTCAAAAATGTAAACATCCTGAGCCGTGACAGCAATCTCCAAGCCATAGATGCAGGGCCCAGGGCAAAACCTCAGCAGGCCAAGAGGGCTGAAGAAGAATCTCTGACACCTGGGGGCTTACACTAAGCCCAAGGGCCTGGCCAAAATACAAAAACAGAAAAAATATCAGAGGCTGCACATGGACAGGGAGAACAGATAGAGCTCCCCGTGTTCAGAGTCAGAACAACAAGCAAAATGACCAAGCAGACGTCATCAAAATGATACACAAAAAAATGATACACCCAATACAGAAAAGCATGATCCAAGCCCCAGAAACTGCGTGAAACACCACCATGTACATCAACATAGATATGACTCAAGTCCTCGAAGGAGAGATGAGACAGGCAGAAAAAATATTCAACCAAATAAGGGTGGAAAACAGAAGCAGGGGTGCACCCCTGTAATCCAGAGACTCTGAAGCTGAGCAGCAGAATGCAAGTTCAAGCCTATCCTGGGCAACTCAGCGAGACACTGTCACAAGATAAAAAATAAAAGGGCTGACAGTGTAGCTCAGTGGTAAAGCATCCCTGGGTTCAATCCCCAGTACTGTCAAGAAAGAAAGCCAGACAGACAGACAGACTGAAAGCCTGCCGAACTGGACTTTGGAAAGAATTAACTTCAATGAACACCAAATAGGATAAATGAACTCCAAAGAGAACAATGCAAAGAGATACACCAAGACACATCACAATCAAAAAGCTTAAAGGCAAAGACAAAGGCAAATAAAAATATGGAAAACAATAAAAGAAAAAAGACACATCTTATACAAAGAAACCCCATAATTCTAACAGCAAACTCCTCGTCAGAAACAACAGAGGCCAGGAAGCCTGGAACCACACATTCCAGTGCTAAAAGATTAAAATGTCAACCAAGAACCTGTCCAGAAAAACTATCCTTCAGAAACACAAGCAAAATGAAGACATCCCTAGATCAACCATGGCTCAGAGAATCTGTTCCTTGTAAGAAGTGCTAAGAAGGCCGGGCACGGTGTGCACACCTGTAATCCCAGTGGCTGGGGAGGCTGAGGCAGGAGGATTGTGAGTTCAAAGCCAGCCTCTGCAAACAACTAAAGCTCTAAGCAACTCAGTGAGACTGTCTCTAAATAAAATACAAAATAGGAGGGATGTGGCTCAGTGGTTGGGTGCCCCTGAGTTCAACCCCCAGTACCCCCACCTTCCCAAAAAAAGAAGTGCTAAGAAGTTTCTGAAGGTGAAAGCAAATGGTAACAGTAATTCAAACCCACAACACCAGGAGCACTGGAAGGCAGGCATGTAAATACAAAGGGTGATTCAGTAACTCACAGTTAGGCTTGTGACACTCACAGACACACCTTCCACAATGATACCATAACGAGGGTGGAAGGAACAGAGCCACCAGAGGAAAGACCATGCCACTGAAATCAGTATAAACCGGAAGCATGTTTCTATGTTGTAAGCCTTAGATCAACCACTAAGAACATCCATGGAAACAGAGAACATCACAGATCAGGAACAAGCATGTCCTGGAGTTTCAGCCAGAGCAATTAAGTAAAAGAAATAAAAGGCATCTGTATTGGAAAGGAAAAAGTAAAACTACCTTCTTATAGATGAGAACAATTTGTACAGAGAAATTCCTTAGTAATCCACAAAAATTATAAACAAGTTCAGTAAGGTTCCAAGATACAAAAGCAATATGCAAAATTCAACTCTATTTCTACACATGAATAATCCAAAAAGGAGAATAAGAAAACAATTAGCAATGACATTCCATGGACCCAACCTCACACCACACATGAAATTAAATTAGACCAAAGACCTAAAATGTTTAACAGTTGAAATATAAATTATAAAGTCATAGATGTGAATCTGTGTCTTGGCTAAAGCAAGTTTCTTAGATATCTGAGACAAAAGCAGAAGCAACAAAGAATAAAGCCTCTGAACTTCTGTGAAAACTAGAAACTTTTGTGCTTCCAAGAATAGACTCAACAAAGGGGAAAAAACAAACAAACAAACAGAGAATTGGAAAAGAAAATGTGCAAACTTATCTAATAGGGATATATTACCCAAAACATACAATGAATTCTTCTTATAACTCAACAACTAAAGGACAAACAATCCAAATTAAAATCAGGTAAAAGACTATAAACAGATGCTTCTCCAAAGTTCCACAAATAGCCAACAAATTCATGAAAACTTCATCACCATTAGCCCTTGGAGAAATCCAAATCAAATGATGACAAGAGACCACTTCACACACAGCAAGTTTCTAACAGTGAAGATACCAAGGGTTAAGGACATGGGGACAGCCAGTGGGGACACGAAATGGGGCAACCACTGAAGTAAACAATCTGGCAATTTTTTGAAAGAGCTAAAGTTACTATATGACCCTGCAATTCCCCTCCATAGGTCCACAGAAATATCTGTACATGAGTGTTCACAGGAGTGTAATTCACAGCAGCTAAAAACTGGAAACCAGAACAGCATAAACTTGCTAATGGACAAAGTGCAGCATGTCTGGGATGCCTGTACGTGGAATATTATTAGTCCTAAAAAGAATAAAGAAATTCACACTACCAAAAGAATGCTTCAAGGATGAACCTCAGGAACACGTAAATGAAAGGAGGTACATGGCCTCAGGAAAAACGAGGCGCTAAGCAACTCAATGAGACCCTGGCTCTAAATAAAAATACGAAAAATAGGGCTGGTGGTGTGGCTCCGTGGTGGAGTTCCCCTGGGTTCAAGCCCCAGTAAACCACTCGCCCCAAAAAAGAAAGAAGCCACACAGTACATTACAGTACTACTTCACATGTATGAGCAGGCGCATCTGGAGAAAGACGCAGGCGGGCGGCGGGGTGACTGAGGGGCCTCAAACGTCTCCAGTAAGGGTCACGTAGGACGGTGCGGTTCAGGGTTAGAACAGTCCTGCCGCTCGGCCGCTCATGACATGTTTTTGACATCTTGGTCCGGAGGGCTGGAGCTAGGGATGCTCACAACCCAGCCTCGTCCGCAGACCTCTTTTCTTTTAAATTCTGAGACAGGGTCTCACTCAGCTGCTGAAGCTCCGGGGCCAGGCTCCGCGGACCTTCTCCTCCCCTCCTGGCACTGACCTGTCCCGGAGCCCACACCCTCCCAGGGACCGCACCTAAGATCTCAGAAAAGGCGCTCCCAGGTCCACACGTGAACCTCAACCCCACAGAGAGCCCGGGGACAGGGCCTTTGGGTCGCCTCCTGGAGAGCCCACTCCCCGGAGGGGGAGATGCGGACGGGCCTGGCAACGCCGGGGCCCGCCCGAGGCGGCGGCCGCGCTCCCCGGAGCCCCGCACGCGCGGCGCCCGTCCGGGACCCTCCTGGGCCGCCTCACCTTTGCCCCCGCGACGCCGGCCGAGGCGGGCGGCAGGGTCACCTCCGGGTGCGGGACGGGGGGCGCGGGGCCGGGCGCAGCCTCCCCCTTGGGCCGCACTGCGGCCTGGTGCACACGGGCTCGCAGCCCCCTCACTTTGCCCATCTTGCCCGGGCCGCCGCACACACGGAAGAGCCTCCCGGAAGCCGTCCAGTGGCGCTAGCCGCCGGTCAGAAACGCGCCCCGCATCCACCGGGTTCCGCGCCTGCCTCCCGGAAGCGCCGCCTCTCCCGCGCGCGTGCGCAGTGCTGCCGCCTGCTGGCTGGAAGGCGGCGCTTCCGGGCTGCGCTGGAGCGAGCTGTGGAGGAACTGGCTACAGTTGCAAAGACCCCTGGGGCGATGGAAGGAGCCAAGGCCTCCGGTGCGTGCAGGAGAAGTGGCCTTTCTCTGTGGAAGGACTGGGACAGAGCAGGTGCTTCTGGCCCGGGCCAGGCCGCGATGGTGGAGCAGGTCCTTTTGACTTGGCATTGACCTCTTTGTGTACACTCCTGCATTTAGTCGCTAGAACAGTTCCCTGAAAGTGGATATTACGGTCAGCTTCAAAGGGAACTGTCAGACCGCTGGCGGTGAGCACTGACGGAGCTGCCCGTCCATCAGCAGGCCTCCTGGCCAGGCCTGGCTCTCAGCCAGTTCCCCCGGCCAACTCCATGGGACAAGGGACTCTAAAAATCATTCTTCCTGTCCCAAGCCCTTCCCCTCCTGCCAAAAGCCCCATAAAATTCCAGTCGTGTGGAGCCCCCACGAGGTTTCTCCTCAGACCTGTCCACTTTGTTGGTCTGGTCGAGCTCTGCACGGGAGTGAGTCTCCATAAAGCCTCCTTCGGCGGCCTTTTTTTTTTTTTTAAATATTTATTTATTT
The DNA here is from genome assembly GCF_045843805.1 of Urocitellus parryii. Lineage (NCBI taxonomy): Eukaryota > Metazoa > Chordata > Mammalia > Rodentia > Sciuridae > Urocitellus > Urocitellus parryii. The sequence goes on along the minus strand of NC_135532.1, from coordinate 225,331,278 downwards.
ATTTATTTACTTTTAGTTCTCGGCGGACACAACATCTTTGTTGGTATGTGGTGCTGAGGATCGAACCCGGGCCGCACGCATGCCAGGCGAGAGCGCTACCTTTTAAAAATCTGCCTCCTCTTGGTGGCTGCCTTGCCTGACCTTACAGGAAGGAGGCCAGCACTTTGCCTTCCAGGGCAGTCCGCCCAGTGCGCAGCCCACCCAGCAGGGGTGATGAGAAAAACAGACCACGCCTCAGCTGTACAGCTCCCTTGGACACACAAAGCTGACCTATCTAGAACACAACAACAAAACAGGCCTTGTTTTCGGCCACAAAGCCAGGGGCGGAGTCTAAGCCCAGCCAAGGTGGCAGTGGTGACTGTCCATCAGGGAACAGGGAGCGTGAGGACCGGCCAGACACAAACTCCACAGATGAGTCAAAACCCCTTTATTGAGGACTGAAGTCGTGGTTCACGTGGACCCACTGTCCTGTTGGAAATGAGCCACTGAAGGAAGGAGGGGCTAGGCTTATATAGGTTGGCGAGTGTACCAGTCTGGGCACTCAGGAATGTGGGGTCTGCTTTATAGATCCACGAATGTCAGTTTGAGCACTCAGGAATTTGAGTTTGGGGGTTGGGGCCTGTGGTCAGCATCTGGAGAGGATTTACTTTGGGAACGATTCATGCTTGCCAGAGACTATCTTTCAGGTTTGAAGAGACACCTTCTCCCCACCTGCAGCCAGCACCTGGGGAGGATCTATTCGGGGGTAGATGAAAGCTGTCAATGTTTGGCTTTCTTCTTTGCTCCCTTTTCCCAGGCCTGGCTGTTTGGAGGTTTGTCGTTTTCCGTATCTTTTACATGGGAACTTTCACCTCCTGGCTCCAGAAAGAAAAGGGGACACCAGGACAACCCTGTTGGACCTGCCTCTTCCCCTGAGTGATCCTCAGGTCAAAGTAGCACCTGTGCAGCCCTCAACACCAGCAGGAAAGTGCTGAGGGGTATGGCAGTGGGAGTCTTCCTGCCCCTCACCCCAGTCCTTAGTTCCCTCCAGGTCTCAACTCAGATTATTGGCTTCCTATTTGCTTTCTAGAAACTTCCAAACAAAAAGAACTGTACTGATGACAATAAATTTTTCATTTTCTTTACGTCACATTGATACCACCAGTTATATTGGTGACAAGTTCTGCTTCCTCACGTGAAGTCTGAACATTAGTGAAGCACACCAAGGCAAGCACATGAAGCAGGGTTTATTTAAAAAGGGGTCACATAGACTTCTCCCTGGAGGGAGGAGAGGGGACAGCTGGTGTCCTGGTATCCCAAGAAGTGAGGTATTGTCATGATGGCAAACGGTGGGACTTACACAGTCGAGGGAGAGAAATAAAGAATGTCTACACGCTTCTGCCCTTTTCGATGCTTTATTCACTACATACAATTTCACACTATAGGTTCTTAATCAAGAAAACAACAATCCTTAACTCGGGGCATGGCAATAGACATAATCAATTCACAGCAAACAATTCTGGATTAATTGTGAGCATTGCAAACACACTTCATCATGACAGGCTCGTGACAGACATTCCCTCTGCGTGCTAAGCTCAAAATTCTCAAGCCTTAGGCTTAATGTCCAGCAGATGCACATTCACTCAGACCACGGTGACCAGGTCCAGAACCAAGGCAGGCTTTTCCTGGTGTGGAGTGGACGCCCAGTTGAGGAGGGGGTCTTAGGGAGGAGTTTCGGCTCTCACCAAGGTCCAGATGAGGCTGTAGAGTGTGAGAGCAGTGAGGGTCACGCAGAGGCTCAGGGAATGATGACAGTGATGGGATGTCAGGTCCTCAGCAGGCTCTCCAGCCAGAGTGCATCCTTGTTTCGGCTGGCTGAATCCCTGTTCATCAGCTCTATCATTTATACTAAATTTTTGGGGGGTTGACTCCCCCCCCTTTCAATCCTTATCAGCTACCACTGGATTTCTCAGTGACATCATTTACCTGGGGTCAGAAACGTCTGGTCTGATGATCTCCACCCTGATCTTCCCGCCTTTCCCTCTTATCAGGCGAGGACAGCCTCCCAGGGCTTCCCTCTGTTTATCAGGGTGAGGGGGGGTGACTGGAGGGCTCTGTGGCTGTGCCTGGGGAGACTGCAGGTTTCAAACTGGGGTTTTAAAATGGAGTTGCTCAGGCTCAGGCCTAGGGTCATCCTCACAGGTGTTCTCTTTATATATTCCAGGCTTCCTTTGTACTCCTGCCCTCTCCCCTTATCTTCCTCCTTCCTGACTAGGCATTTGACTAGGCCCAGGAAAGCTCCCCAGGATGGCCAAAAGGAGGGGCACCAGTGGGCTGAAGGGGGAAGGGCAGGGTGGAGCAGCCCAGGACACAAAGGAGGGGCAATCCTGGGACAGGTTACCTTAGCAACAGGTTGGAGCAGGCCAGGTTACCTTGATAAGGGTGGAGGGAGGGCTCTGAAGGAATTAACTTTCAATCCCTCAGGGGACAGTCTCCAACTTGCTGGACTCAAAACTGGCCTCCTTGATCAGACCTGACTCAATTTACCTATCTATACTGACTGCCTGTCTAATTCTGGCTTCAACATCAGTCCACTCTCTCTACACTGTTCTCCTTCCATGAAATAGAGGGCCCCCTATGTGTCCCCATGGCTCGGGGCAGTGCCAGGGACCTCTGTACTGAAAGCTCCAAGTCCCCTCTGACCCCTGGGCCACTGTCTGTGACAACTCTCCTTCACAATCTGGTATTCTGCTCTTTCAATTCAGTGGGGAAAGTCTTGGTGTAGTTATTAGATATGGAAAATGACAAACCCCAAAATAGTGTGGCCTGGGAACAGGGAGTGCAGAGAAGGGAGCACCCTGATGGCACTGATTCTTTGCCAGTGACAGATCAATCCCAAGAAAAGAAGCATTTATCCTCACCCAAATAAGTCCTTTCCCAGGGACAGTACATGGGGACCTGAAGGGAGAGAGACAAGCTCTGAATGCTGACCCCAGACCCTTCATTCTTCTCCAAGTAAAAATATTGCCCAGTAAAAACAAACTTTCAAACTCTCTCAAGCCTGTTTCCTGAATGCCCAAACTGACCGCCGTCCCTAGACTCTTCCTGTGAGGATGGCCTGAGGCCTGAGCCCAAGCAACTCCACTTTAAAACTCCAGTTTGAAACCTGCCTCTCCCCAGGCACACCCACAGAGCCCCCCAGTGTGGCCTCAGGCACCAACCGGTCACTTCCCCCACCCTGACAAGCTCAGAGTGAAGTCTCTGGCAGGCTGTCCTGGCCCAAGAAGGGGGAAAGGCCCCCATAAGAGGGAAAGGCGAAAAGATCAGGGTGGGAACCACCAGACCAGGTGCTTTAACCCAGGGTCACTGAGAGACACCTATGGCAGCTGATAAGGATTGAAAGGGGGGTTAAAAGTGAAAGGAAAGTGACCACAACACTCGGAGCAACCAAGAGATCTTTACTGCAGCAGTGCAACAGAGGAGAAAAGAGAGAAAGAGAAGTGGGGGCGGCTGGGGAAGGCTTTTATAGCCCTTCTGCTGTGCTGCCCAAATCTAACAGGGTCTCTGGGTTTGCAAGCTGCCTTGTTGGCACAAGGGGGTTAAGTGCTCGGCCTTGAGTGGCGGGCTGAGTATTCAGCCTTGAGCGGGGGCTTGGGCGTTTGGGCTTGAAGCAAACAGGTGATAAAGAACCAGACAGAGGGTTTGAGTGACCAGGTCATCCTGCAGCTAACTTTGTTTGGCCTGCCCTGCAGACAACTTATTCAGCCTGTCCTGCACCTAACAAAAAGCCCCAAAATTTGATATAAATATTGGAGCAAATGAACGGACATTCAGCCAGTCAACACTGATGCCTTCATGCTGGAGAACCTGATGAGAACCTGGACTGACATCCCAGCTCTTCTCCTCCTTTGCCTGATTCTCAGCATCTTCCTCATGATAAACCCAAACTAATTCCCTCTTAAGATTGGGAGCCATCTCGCCACAAAGGCATGAAAAGTCAATTTTGGCTTCACTATAAATTACTGCAATTTCTAAACTTGCTTGGAATGCCTGCCCATGCCTTGAACTCACCCGTGCCTGGCTTTCCCTGACCAGTTAGCCACCCTCTCTGAAACTTTAGTGGCGCCTTATAAATTCCGGCTTTCCCCAGCCAGATAATGACCCTCTTTGAAGCTCTAATGGCACCTCATAAATTCTGATATTGGGATCTGAATTCACTCCCTAAGTGCTGGACCAGCATTAGCCAGACTTTGTGTTATGCTTGTCAAAATCCTGTTATCTGTAAGTTCTCAAGACAATCCCCCCCACTTTTTGCAACTTTCTGTGCTATAAAACTGTGCTCCTAGAGAGCTGTAGTGTTGTCTTCTGTTCCCACTGGTTTTGGGAGAGACAGCCCCAGCCCTGGCCGGTCAGAATTACAAGCTTGCTTTAATTTGATTTTAATTGGAGTCGGTGGTCTTTTCTTTGCATCATGGTTTAACACCTCACTGCTCTCAAACTCTACAGCCACATTTGGCCCTGTGAGAGCTGCAACTTCTCCCTATGACCCTCTCCTCAGCCAGCCGTCACTTCCACCCAGGAAAAGCCTACCTTGGTTCCTGACCTGATCACCGTGGTCTGACTGTGCATCTGCTAGACTCAGAGCCTAAGACTTGAGACTTCTGATCTGACACTTGAGCTTTGCATGCAGAGGGAATGCCTGTCACGAGCCTGTCGTGATGAAGTGTGTTTGCAGTGCTTGGAATTAATCCAGAATTGTTTGCTGTGAATTGGTTATTGAAAGACAAGTGACTCACCGAAGATGGAAATTAACCAGGAGATTTTATTGGGGGGCTGTCTGAAGGGGAAGAACAGAAGAGGACAGGAGCAGCAGCGTGAGCCTGCGAGCCTCAGTTTCAGAAGGGTTGCCTTGGCGACGTGGAGGGTGCTGATCGGCAGGGTGACTCAGGAACGGCAGAGCAGACACTGTGTCCTGGTCAGAAAACTTTTGACTTTGGCGCCCTTCAGAGAGGAGGTGGAGGGGTAAGGGCTTATATCATGTTCTTCTTGAGAGACGGAAATCTAATATCAGCAGGGAGAAACCAGAAAGCCAAAAGGCAAGTCTCCCACACACCCAACCATTATTACGGCCTAGCATTAGGATTGTCGTTTTCTTGATCAAGAACCTATAGAGTGGGCTGGGGATGTGGCTCAAGCGGAAGTGCGCTCGCCTGGCATGCACGGGGCGCTGGGTTTGATCCTCAGAACCACATAAAAATATATTGCGTGCACCTAAAAAGACTAAAAAATAAATATTTTTTAAAAAGTACCTATAGAGTAAAATTGTATTGAGTGATTTGAGTGAATAAAGCATTGACTAGGGCAGAAGTACATAGACATTCTTTATTTCTCCCCCTGGACTGCGAAAGTCGCACCTTTTGCCCATTGCTACACCTCCCCATCTCTCCAGTAAGAGATTCCTAATGCCCCAAACTGACAAGCTCATTAATTAAGCACCTCTCAGTATGACTTATAAGTTATATTATACCCTCCTTTGTCCAGGAACTCATTTTCCACCAGGAGAGTGGGTCCATTCCCATGGGTGTAATCCTGTTCCTGAGTAAAAGACTGAGATGCTCTGTGAAGTTTGTGTCTGGCCTGGTCCTTTTGTGCTAACAGTAGGGAGAGAGAGTCAGACAAGGTCCCTGTGGGTGTGCAGGGCTTTGAATCTGTCCAGAACTGGGCCAAGTGGTAGCCTGCTGCCTCCCCTGCGGCTGGTGATAAAGGGGCCCAAGGAAATCATGGATGCCGGTGGAGCAGTCTGCTTAGGAGAGGAGATCCACCAGGGTCCCAAGGTAGGGGACACTGCAGGAGCTGCACCTCCGCACAGAGCCATGTTGGGCTTGGGGCTCATGGCACAGAGGGATGCCTTCTGCCCACTCCCGCTCCTGGAGTGGTGGGTGCTGGTGCCAGATCAGTAAGAAACTTGATTCAGAAACGCTTCCCAGCAAGCCACCTCTGGACCAGCATCTGCCGCAGGACCACCAATTTGAGAGAGGATGCTGCCCTGCTACTGAGCCCTGTCTGCTGCCTGCTTCCTCCTTGTGGCCTGGCCTACCTGGCCTCCACAGCTGTCCCCGCAGGCCTCTGCCCTGAAGGCTTTGCAGGAGGGCAGGGGCTCTCTGGACCCTGGACTTGGACTGCAGCGTTGCCCTGCACAGGAATTGCCCCTATCCCAGGAGTTACGGGAATTTCCTCGTCTCCGACTTTTTCAGCAATAAAGCCAGAAATCGCAAGCCTGGGTGTGAAGGAGAAGGGGGTGACCAGATGCCCTGGGACAGGGAGCCCTGGCCTTCCCATGCCTCCCCAGCTACAAACCGGCTTTGGATATCCCGGGGATAAACACCCTCCTTGGGCGCAAACTAATTTTTCTGTTGATGCGTCAGCGAATGTGCCCACATTTCCGTCTGAACCCTGCTCGGCCTCTTTTCCCCCCAGCGCGGCCTCCGGGCCACACACCACCCTAGAGGAGGAGCCCTGGAGGCGAGCTCCGCCGGCCCCGCCGCGTTTCTGCTCCTGAACTGCGGATGCTGCTCCTGCCGCCGGGGGCGCTCGTGCCCGCGCTCCGGGCTCGCCGCGCTCGGGACTCCCCGCCCTCCTCGCCCTGCTGCTCCTCCCGCCCAGGGCCGCGGGCAGCTCCGCCTAGCTGCTGCTCAAGGCCAGCGGCCCAGAGGGCCCAAGCGCCCCTTCCACCTGCCTGGTTCCAGGCTCCCCTCCCGGAGAGTAGCGCCCAGTGGGCTGCGGGCTGCAGACAAGCCCCGGGCCCTCGGCCCCTGCCTGGCCCCGGGAGGGTCTCTCTTTCCCAGGAGGAAGGCTCCCATCCACCCCCAGAGGTCAGCCAGGCTTGGAGAGTGGGTTTCCTGCTGGCCTCCGGCCTCAGGAGACTTGGCCAAGGCCCGGCCTTCCCGAGCTTGCTTCCCCGTCTACAAGGGGCTTCAAGGAGGGCCTTTTTTTTTTTTTTTTTTTTTTTTTTTTTTTTTTTTTTTTTTAAAGAGAGAGTGAGGGGGGAGAGAGAGAGAGAGAGAGAGAGAGAGAGAGAGAGAGAGAGAGAGAATTTTTAATATTTATTTTTTAGTTCTCGGCGGACACAACATCTTTGTTGGTATGTGGTGCTGAGGATCGAACCCGGGCCGCACGCATGCCAGGCGAGCGCGCTACCGCTGAGCCACATCCCCAGCCCCTCAAGGAGGGCCTTTGAGGACCCACGAGTAAGCCCCTGGAAGCCTCTCCAGCAGCAGCGAGCTCAGTAGACTTGGATGGGAAGTGGCACCCTCAAAGTGGGCACTGCTAGCAGAGGCCCAGGTCCTCCCCTGATGCAGCCCGCAGGGAGCAAAGTCCTGCTCAGGGCAGGGGTCAGCTTCTCCCTGGCCCCTTCTTTGGGACCAACTGGCAAGCCAGAGGAAGCTGCTCTGGGAAGCGAAGGCATGTAATACCGCAGGTTATGGTGACCAGTCCTGCTCCCCCACACGCTGAAGTCTGAACATTGGAGAAGCAGGTCGAGGCAAGCATATGAAGCAGGGCTTATTTAAAAAGGGGTCACATAGACTCCTCCCGGGAGGGAGAAGGGGCCATAGCTGGTGTCCTGGTGTCCCAAGAGGCGAGGTGTTCCACCTTTTTGTAAGTCCTAGGCTTCCTGTGTTCTCCTGCCATTTCCCCCTTATCTCTCTCCTTCCTGTGGACGTGACTAGGCCCAGGAATGCTCCGTGGGATGGCCAAAGGTGGGAGCCAGGTGGGCTGAGGGGGAAGGGCAGGTGGAGCAGCCCAGGACACACTATTAACAACCTGTGGCTCCCAGTGGGGAGGGGCGACTCCTGGGACAGGCTACCTCTCCAGTTGTGCTGGACTCACTCAAAATTAGCCTCCTTGATGACCTGACTTGATTTACCCATCTACACTGACTGCCTCTTCTGGCTTCACAGCAGCCTCCAGGGTCAGCTGCCCAGGCCTGCCCCTGCCCCGCTGGCCATGAGCTCCTCTCTGGGCTGCAGGTTGGGAGACTGAGGTAGAGACACAAGTCCCACAGCCCAGCTCCACCAGGGCTGATGCTGCAGAGACGCCCCAGCTGCTTCCCAGCAGCCACTAGGCCTGGGTGTGCCCCCTGTGCCAGGTGGTGGTGCTGGCACCTGCTGTGGCCAACCTCCGTGCCGCCTCTGCACTGCCAGGCCAGCTGACTTGGTCTCCAGGACCAGACTGACCAGGCAGGGCCTGGCATGCTGGGCTGGGAGAAGACAGCTGGGTTAAAAACCATGACCAGGCACCATGGCACACACCCGTGACCCCAGCTTCTCAGGAAACCGAGGCAGGAGGATGGTGAGGTTCAGGCCAGCCTGGGCACCTTAGCAAGGCCTGCCTCAAAATAAGAAGGCCTGGGATATGGCCCCTTGGCAGAGGACCCCAGCCTGTTCGAGGCCCTGAATTTGACCCTCCATACAAAACAGACAGACAAGCAAAGACGTGAGTTTCTAGGTCTCCCCACATCCTAGTCCACAGAGTGCCTACCACTTGGCTTCTGGGGTCACTTCTGCCTACCTGGGACCCAGTCCGCAGCAGAAGGAGCCCCTCCCGCCTGGTGCTGGGCTGTGAAGTTCCCACCTTTGGAAACCCCTGGGGTAAAAATAACCCAGAGGACTCGAGTTGGATGCTGGGGCGGTCAGGAGGAAGCAGTGGGGCGTGGGAGGAAGAGGGCAGGGGAAGAGGGGGACCGTGCCTGGGCGGAGGGAGGGCCAGCACAGGCTGTCCCCTCTTTCCCTCCCTGCCACCGTCTTCTGAACCAGACGGGGGGCTGGCTTCTGGGTCTGTCTGAGGATTTGATGAACTGATTGGTAACAACATCCTTTTCTGTATATACTGGGAACACAGGGCATTGTAGGCAGTTGGGAAACACAGAAAACTGTTTGAAAATGTCGAAATCCACACCATTGTCCAGGGCTGCGCAGGGCATGGTGGCCACCCAGGGCCTTGTGTTCTCCCTGTCCATAGGCAGACTTTTTTTTTTTTTTTTTTAATACTGAGGATTGAGCCCCAGGGCACTTACCACTGAGCCACATCCCAGCCCTTTTTGTATTTTATTTAGACACAGGGTCTCACTGAGTTGTTTGGGGCCTTGCCTAGTTGCTGAGGCTGGCCTGGACTTGATCCTCCTGCCTCAGCCTCCTGTGTTGCTAAGATTACAGGCTCGCACCTCCATGCCCAACCGGCTGGCTGCCTTTATGGACCTGGGATTTCCACCGTTGCTCAAGTGTGAAGGGGTGAGGTCTTCTGGCCATTAGCCCAGCCCTCCCCTGTGGGACCTCCAGTGAGTCACTCTCTCTGTGGGGGTCACACCCACATGAGAGAGAACATGCCCTGCTGGAGGCGGCTCACCTCAGCCTCACCCCCTGGGGACAGCCTCTGCGTCAGGCCCAGTCATCTAGAGGGACTTCCAGCCCCACCCGACCTTGCATGCCAGGCTGCTGGGCCCTGACCCTACCCCGTGTGTCCTCTGGGAATTTCCAATAAGTCACCTGTTCCAGCAGGTACCTCACCCCCTCTTACGGAGGCAAAAAGGGGACATCCAGAGCTGACCTGGGGAGGTGCAGCCAACTGCCCACACTGCAGCCCAGCTTTCTGCAGCCGGGAGGTCACTGCTCACCTGCTCAGCTCTGTGTTCGAGGAGCCGCCCAGCCCTGGGGCATCTCTTTTACCATCTAGGGGTGTGGGTTCATGGTCTCTGTTCAGCAAAGAATTGAAGAACAGGACACAGAGACAGCAGCAGAAGCAGGTTTGTTGAAAGACAAAAGATACAGAGGGAGACTTCTCAGGAGAGAAGGGCCCAGAGCTGGAAGTCTGCTGGGGAGCTGGGCCTGTTCCTTCTATGGTCTCTGGAGTCTCCTCCCGTCCTTCTCTCCTCCCTGTCCACGGGCTCCTCACTGTTATAGGTGGTGCCCGGGTCCCCGTGTCTGTTTTAGCTTTTCTGTTGGGTCCCCTGCTGGGAGCGCGAGTGCAGAAGTGTCTGCTCGTCGGATCCCCACGAGTCCACGGGCTCTTCCATCAAGCAGGAAGGGGGCCTCATCGGAAGACCCTCTCCACGCTCCTCGTTCCGCCCTGCCTGACCTCCTCAGTCGCCATCCTGGGCTGGCTGCCTGGGCCCCGCTGCAGCTCCCTCGTTTCTGTCAGGACCTCAGGGGAGAAGCAGAGGGAGGCAGTCTCTAGCCTGCAGGGCTTCCCGGGGGAAGATGGGTGGCAGTCCTCTGGGAAGCCCTGCAGGACGAGGGCCCCCAGAAGGGCGAGGGAGGGAGAGACGCCCTCCCGGCCGCGCTGCCACCCCTGGGCCCAGAGGGGCAGAGATGGAGCACCACCCGGGGTATCCTGGGGGAGCTGGGGAGCCAGATGGAGCTTGGGTCCCTTCGGGGAGGAGGAGAAACTGGTGGGAGAGGTCCAGACAGGGTCGTGGAGAGAGGGGGACGAGTGGGAGGCCTCAGCGCTGGGTTCCCAACTCTGGCCACACTCTGCTGTCCTCCACGCTGGTGCCAACACAGCCCTCCTGTGTGCCGGCCAGGCCCTGCAGCGAGGAAGTGGCCCAGGCCTTCACCACCACTTGACGGCCTCTCGGGGACACAGCTCTGTGACAGTGCCACAACAGGCCCAGAAGAGCAGCTCCTGACCAGTTAGGGACATGAGAGTTGCAGGGCACAGAGAGGCCTGGCGTGGGACCCTGAGGAGGGAAAGTGTGGGCGGCCGAGGTCCAGGCAGGTGGTCAGACGCGCCTGCGGTGTGGGGTGGGGAGTGAGGAATTGTCCTCCCCATCCTCTCGCCAGCCCCGGGGAAGGCCAGGTCCCATCCCACCCACCTCTGGGAGGCCAGGGGGAGCATTTGATTCCTACCCATTACATCGCCGTGATTCTAGGAGAGGCTCCAGAGAACTGGGCCTGAGACTCACTTGTCTTACTGACTTCGACTTTGTGTTCACTGACCCCTCTGCAGGACCCTGCCCTGTGCCCTCACCAGTCCTCACACCCAGAGAAGGAAGGGCCCTGAGTGTCTCCGGGTGCATCATTGCTCGTGGGCCGTCAGACCCAGGTCAGGCTCCACCATCCTTCATCCCTCCTGCCCCCAGCCAGGCCAAGAGCTGAGAAAGTGGGAACAGAGTCGTGGGGGTGGATGCACGGCTCGTCATGCAGGGGCACCCAGTCCTGAAGAATTTCAAGGCAGTCTGGGGGTTCCTGGAACCCAGACATTGAACAGGAAATAGTGATTTGGTTAGAACCAGAAAGAGAAGTGACACTGAGTGCAGGCAGAGCCCCCAGGCCAGGCTGGGCCTGGGCTAGGCTTCGGCACCCCACCTAACCTTCAGTCCCCACATAGGTCATCCCCTATACAGGCCTCTATAGTAGAGAGAGGAATCACGTTTGAATGGCAGAAAAGCATTCTGACCTTCAGGAAGGCATTAGTTCCCTTTCTACCACCAAAGAGCTGTGTCCCAGTTTTATTTTTAACCCATGTCTAATTTTGTTATTCTAATCATGTGAATGCACTCATTGCTGGCCCATATGGACAGACTGCAATGACATGATCCTCCTTATACAACTTTTTGGTTTTCCTCCAGAGTTGATAATTGCTTAATTTTTCTCCTTGCTCAATTTCCTTTGAATCAGACCCAAGTCTCCCCCACCCCACCCCTCACAGGTCTGAAAAACACTTCTCAGAATAATTCTCCACATGTGAAGAGTGTCAGCTCCGGCTGCGTCTGATGAGGGCTGGGTGTCCCATGCAGGTCCCTCAGTGCTAGCCCAGCACCTCTGTGCACTGGGCCTGAGCCCCAGCCCCTCCTGGGGTGGAGCGAGGCCTCCTAGGGTGAGAGAGGGAAGCAGGATGCTACCTCCCACAAAGGGAGAAGCCACAGAGAGGAAGGGTGAGGAGGAAGCGCCTGTCCTGGGCCTGGGCTGTGTGGGGAGCTGGCTGTGGGAGCAGCGGTCAGGACTGGGGCTGCAGTGGCCCCACCCCCATCTCTTCCTACACTCACCCTCTGCCCAGCACCCCCAGGGCCTGGGGTCTCCGCCTGCCTGTCTGGTGTGGCTCAGGGGATCAAGGGAGAACTCAGAGCTCACACAGAGCCCCGTGGTTTTCTGGGCTCACCCCTCCTACGCCCTGCCTCCTGCCAGCCCGGCCTCCCGCCTCTGCCTGATTCCACCCTGCAGGAGGAAGTGGGGGTGGGGGTGGGGAAGGAGTCAGAACAAAAGAAGAGGCGACCTTGGGGGAGGGAGAGCCAGGCGTTAGCCACTGGGGAGGGGAGGTGGGGAGGGGCCAGAAAAGCAAAGCCAGAGGAGGAGGCTGAGGCCCGGAATGCTGACCAGCTCTGCTCTGCTCTGGTCACGTGGTGTTCTCCAGGGACCAAGTGTGTCCTGGCTCTGGGATGATGGCTCATTCCTCTCCCTGTTCCTCTGCTGGACTGGACCACTGGTGCCTCTGTGGGTGGTGCTGGCCTCTAGGTTCTCCTCCCTCACCAGGCCCCCAGGCTCAGCCTCCAGCCTCCCCTCAGTGCCAGCCCAGCACCGCTGTGCACTGGGCCTGAGCCCCTGCCGCACATTCTCCACCACAGGAGCCTCTTAACCTTCAGCCTCTGTGCAAATGGGGTTTCCTCGGTGGGACTTTCCAGCATCCTACCGGTGTTACTCAGCTTACCATTGCTGTGACAAAATGCCTGAGAACAACAATTTAAAAAGAGAAAAGATTTATTATGGCTTACGATTTTATAGGTTTCATTCCATGGTTGGGCAGTGCTCTACCACTGACCTACATCCCCAGCACGGTCCTTGGTGTGTTGGCTCCCTTGTTCTGGAGCCTGTGATGAGGGAAACATCACAGCATGTGACAGAGGAAGGTACTCACCTTATGGTGGCCAGGAAGCCTTATGGCAGGGAGCACGGTAGTGAAGCAGACCTCCTGGGGGCTGTGCTGTTATAACAAAGCCCCGGCCCCCAATGCATTTCAGTGTGGAACATGGCTGCACTGGGGCCAACCTTCAGTGCTTGAGCCTTGGCAGGACATTCACACCCAAACCCCGGCACGTCTGTCACCAAGAAGCCCCTGCCCTGCTCTTGGGCTGCGTGGGGAGGGTGGCTGGGTAAAGCGAGGCGGGGACACAGGACAGTGCTCTGGATGGGAGGGGACGGGAACAGTCTCCCTTCTCCTTTCTATGCACCCCTGGCTGCCCGCTCTGCCCAGGCTGGACCTCCAGGGTCCCCTCTTGTCCTGCCTACGTCACTGCCGGCTGCTGGCCTGCCCTTCTCTGGAGCTGACCCAGCGTTCTGGAAGGCAGGTCATGCACCCTCTGCACAGGGAGCCCCACCGTCCATCCACAGCAAAGCCCCCCACTGGGCCATTTCTAGAAGGCGCTGCCCAGAAGGTGGGAATGGACCTTCTAGCTGGCCCAGGGCATAGAGGAGCCCAGAAGGCTGCTTGCCGATGCTGAGAGGCAGGAGACCGTGGCCCTGGTGCCCGCTGGAGCTGCTCCTCAGCATGTGCAGGTCAGAATGTACTGGAACTCCCAGCCTGGACCAGCAGACTCCTCCTCCAAAGAAGCTGCAGCGGCCCTAAGCTAGCAGGGCTCTGGGGACTGGCCCTCCAGCCCGGCGCCCCGCCACGGCCTTCTCCAGCCGTGGTCTCCCCTGACTTGGCCAGGCCTGGATTTTGTATTAAAGCTCCAAGTACTTGTCGGACCCTCACATCAAGAGAAGCCAGCAGACTCTGACTCCAGACGTGCATCATACGTGGGGTGAGGGACAAGTACCAAGTGGGGACAGTGGAACAGGGTCTGCAAAGGGACACAAGGTCGGGAAGGGCTGTCCTGCCCTCAGGGGGCCTCCCTGAGGAGGTCCTGCAGGAAGTCCAGGGTCCTCATTGTCCCCTGCACACCCTAGCCTGGCTGGGTCCCCTGTGGCTGGACGGCTCCTGCTGTCATTGGATGCTTGCCTGGCCCTTCTGGCCTCCTGTGCCGTGGCATCCACCCATGGCCACAGCCCAGAGAGCCCCACACTTCCCAAACTGAGCTGGGTTCCGCCTCCGACTGCTGCAGTTCCCCAGCTTCGCCCCCAAGTGACCTTCCTGCCCCCGTGGGCCAGCCCTGGCTTCACAGATCACCTCCTTCCCTGAACTCCTGCTGGTGCACAGACACTGGGATTGCCCCGGCTTCCTCTGGACAGAGCTCTGTCGTGGACTGCCATCTGGACACCACCACAGCTGTCCGTGCTGCACAGCTGCAGTCAGGCATCAGGTCACCCAGATTTCTCTGGGTTGGAATTTGAATGGTGCATCTTTCCGACCCTTCCCTTTATCCTACCTGCATCACCACCTGCAAAGTGGGTTTAATAGGTGCTGCAGTCTGGCTGGGCACAAAATCACCGAGCCACCACACAGCAACTCTGTATTCCCGAACTCTCACCGACACTCTACCCACACTTCCCGTGAACACCCTGCCTCTACCGGGCTCTGCGCACCAAATCTCTCAGAACCCCCTGAGAACTCAACGGGAACTCCAAAGGAGCGGGCACCTGAGGCAGCAGGATAACCCTAATCCCAGCAGAATCCGCCCTAAACCCCGAGCCACCCTAATCTCTGAGCAGGGTCACCTTTCAACCCAAAATGCCAGGCGTCATTCCTACTTGGCTATGGCTCTCAGCACCTATGGGCAGCAGAGTTGGGTCACTTATTTATTTATTTATTAGTTGAGGATGGATACAGCACCTTGATTTTATTTATTTATGCTTATGCAGTGCTGAGAACCGAGCCCAGTGCCTCACAGGTGCTAGGTAAGCGCTCTACCACTGAGCGACAGCCCCAGCCCACTCGGGTCAGGTTTTAAAGGCCCCACCGGCCTGCATTTGTCTGGGACTCCGTGTGATTTGAAATGGCTGGAGTTAGGCAGGCTGTTCAGTTTTGTTTTCCGTTTGCCTCCTGTTTCCCGTTTTCCTGTGCAGTTATGAGTTGCATAGGTATTTATTCGTCACGTCTTAGTTCACCCCTTGGCTCTTGGCTGATGCTCTAGGGGTTGACACCCACCACCCTGGCTGTCTCCCAGGGAAGTGCAGAGGCAGCTGGCAACTCTGCCCCTTCCTGTGGGCCCCACCCCTTGGCGCTGTGCTGGTCTTGTAGTTTACATCTACGGGTGTCGAAAACCCGCCAGACTGTGTTGCAAGTGTTGTGTTTGATGCGTTTGAAGGAACTTAAGAAAAAAGTGGCCAGTGGTGTTTGCCCTGATACTTCTCCTTTCCACTGCTCTGTCTTCATTTCTAAGTTTCCAGGTTTCTCCCTGGGGTCATTTCCCTTTTGCCGACGGTTTACTTCCACTCTGTTTTCTGGGAACAGATTCCCTTAGTTTTCCTTCATCTAAGAATGTCCTTATTTTCCTTTCACTCATGAGGAATAGTTTTGCTGGATATGGGAATCTGGGTGGAGAGTTCTTTTCTTTAGTGTCTCTAAAAACTGTTGCTCATGATCTGCTGGCCTGCAGGTTTTCAGATGAGAAATCCGAGCTCCTGGGGGTTCCTCTGAAGGTGTCTTACCACCCCCACCCCACCCCCACTCCCCCAGCCCCCACCTCTCCACCCCCTCCCCCACCGTAGCTCTCAAGACTTCTTGAGTGAGATGAAGGGAGCAGGTTCTCTTTGAGTCCGTCCTTTTTGGAGTTCACCGACTTCTTGCATCTGTGAATGTGTATTTTCACCAGTCTGAGAGCTTCAATCCTCTCTTCTGTGCCCCCCTTGCTCTCTCTGCTGGGATCCAGGGACGGTGCTGCCGGCTCCTGTTCCCGTCCCTGAGCACGTTTGGCCTGGGCTCTCTGTCATCACACTGAAGGGCTCAGGCGGGTCTCCATGTCTACTCACTCTTTCTCCTCCGCCTTCGCCTGGTCCCGTTAAACCCATCCGGCAATCTTTATTTCTGCTGTTGTGCTGTCGACTTTTGATGTCCACAGGCTCTATCTTCATTCTTCCGTATCCTCCTGGGAATTCTCACCTGCGCGTTCATCTCACGAGTGCCTGGCTCTTCACGGCCCCGTTCACCCCGATTCAGACAGTGGGAGCCTTTCACGGGAGGCACCGCATGTGGGTGTCTGTGGGCCATCTTTTCTCTCACAGGGCCCCTGGGTTTTCTCTGTCGTTGTTGGAACCGTCCTAGCTTGTGGTCTGCGCACTCTGGACGTCATTCAACGAGACTGGTCATCAGGACCCTCCGGACGGCACTGATGGTTCTGTTCCTGCCGTCAGTCTGGTTAGGCTGGGCCCAGGTCCAGACCTGCCTCTCGGGGGCGGTGATTCAGGGTGAGTTCAGAGCCTGGCCAGGTGTCTGTGTCCACCTCACACTTGAATCCCTCGGTGCAGTCTGCGACCCTGGCGGAGGCCCACCCCACAGCAGTTCTCAAAGCTCTTGGGTGGCGTCCACACCTGCCAGCTCAGGGAGCCTGGAACTTGAACTCAGCCTTCTGGTTCCCTCTCCCGGTCTCCTCCTCACTACCTTCCCTACACTCCTGGGGCTCTGAGGACCTTGCCCTGTCCTCCGCCCACAACGCAGGGGTGAGCCTCCTTGCCCTTCTTCCTGTAACTGGTTCACCTCTGGGACAAAGTGACTCTTGCTGTCACTTCTGCTGCTGTAGCTGTTGCTGCTGCCACCTTGGAAGAGCAGCTGTGGGTCAGGATTCTGCCTTGGGGAAACTCCCCCTGCCCCCCGTGCACTCCAGCCTCAGGGACCCCCTGGCCGCCCTGGTCAGGAAGGAGGGCCTCTCTTGGCTGCTGTAAATCTAAGCCGGGCACTACGGCGGGGGTGGGGGGGTGGGGGGTGGGGAACAGTGCTCTCGACACCGTATCAGCCCTTTCCCAAGCTCTGATTATCGCCTGGTCTGTCCTTATCTTATTCTGTGAGGCGCGGTCCACTGTGATTGGCCTTGGAGGGCCAGTAGCCCACACTGGCTCCGGTTCAGCTGGCACCAGAAGTACCTGTAGCTTCGTGTCATTTTAAACCGCGAGGAGGAAGGTTCTGAAGGCAGAATCCACATGCCCCCGCACTGTCTTCAGGACACTTGGGTGATTTTTATGGTTTGCAGAGCTGTGCCATCATGGCCACGATCCACGGAATGTTCCCTCAGCCCAGCAGGTCCCCCTGCCGGGTGCTCTCAGTCCCCCCAGGTCCTCTTTAAAGGTAAAAAGTGTGGCTTTTTAAAACTCTGCGTTTTTTCATTCTTCAGGGGCACACTTGTGGGGTTCAGAGTGTATTTTGACACAGGCACAGCCGTGACAATCGGATCACGGCAACTGGCATTTCCCTTGAATATTTATCATTTCTTTGTGTTGAGAACATTGAAAATCCTTCGAGCTGTTTTGAAATATGCAGTTAATTATTGTCCGCCTGGTTACCCTCCCGCGCTCCGCAGCCTGGGAACTCATTCCTCCTGTCCAGCCGCCCCTGACCCGACTGTCTCCGGCCTCCCCCAGCTCTGCCCATTGCCCTCTGCTTTCCGTTTCCTGGGAGCAACTTTTAGCTCCAGAAAGAGTAAGAACGTTGGTGTCCGTCGCCCTGTGCTGACGTGTCCCACTGAGCGAGGCGTCCTTCACCTGCCACCACGCACCGGTGCTGCGCCCTCCGTATCCGCGTGCCCTGCGAGCAGCGCTGCCGTGACCCTGGGAGGCCCCGAGACCCTCCGGGGTTCTGCCCAGGCCATGCTGGTCACTGCTCCTTGTATCCGCAGGCCTGGAGCAGCGCCCTGCTCTCCTCCGAGGTGGCAGTACCCGTGGTTTCCCACCAGCCGGGCATCAGGTTCCTCTTCCTCCACACTCTAACTGGCACTTGTTTTCGTCTTTATGGTGACAGCCATTCTAACTGGGGTGAGGTGACAGCTCCCTGCGATTTTGATTTGGCACATTGAGGACTTTTTCAAATATTTGTGAAACGTTTGTGTGTCTTCTTTTAAGAAATGTTCGGCCAGATCATTTGCACACTATTAAATTGGATTATTTCCCCTTTTTTGCTGTGGGACCTGATCTGAGAGGAATCTGAATGTTGTGGTTTTGAGATGAATGACCTGATCCTCTCCCTCCAGGTCATGTGGTCAATGTGCTCATTAATCCAGCCTGAACGGGCCACAGTGCATTTGCTTATTCTAGGCCACATTCGCCTTCAGCTTTTCAGGGTGCTGCGTTTTCTTCAGCACTCTCCTGGTCAGGGCTCATTTTGCTGCAGTGTGTCTGAGTCCTCCCTCTCAGGAGGTCTGTGAGCTCTCCTTGGCAGCCTGGGAGCGACCTGGTTACTATTGTCCCACATGTTTTAACATTAGGTTCTGCAAGTTGGAGAGAGGGAACCCTGTCCCCCAGGCCCACTCTGATATGCTTGTGGCTGTGTCAAACCAGCACAGTTGTCAGGGTTTGCTTAATGGGTCTTTTTTTTTTTTGGTACTGGGGAATGAACCCAGGGGTGCTTACCCACCCAGCCCCATCCCCAGCCCTTTTATATTTTATTTAGAGACAGGGTTTCACTAAGTTGCTTGGGGCCTCGCTAAGATGGCTGGCTTTGAACTCACGATCCTCCTGCATCCGTCTCCTGAGCCACTGGGACTAAAGGCGTGGCCACTGCACCCAGCTATTTCTCTATTCCTAGAGAAAATGTCATGTGCCTATGAAAGTGGGGGAAAGGGGTGATGGACACACAGGTCCCCAGCACACCTCCTTGGTGCCCCCACGCCCTCCCCGACCCCAGCTCACCCTGGTCATTTGGAAGCACATCTTTACCACATAACTCTGAAAGATGGGGGCCCTTTCACACACCACAAACAGTATCTCACCTGCAAAAAGCCACAACTTCTTTTTTTAATATTTATTTTTTAGTTGTATTGGACACAACATCTTCATTTTGTTTATTTATTTTTACGTGGTGCTGAGGGTGGAACCCAGGGCCTCGCACATGCTGGGTGAGGGCTCTATGGCTCAGCCCCAGCCCCAGCCCCACAACTTCTTAATGATGACAATGTTTGTGATTGCTTGATGTGTCCCTAGGTCTCTTAGCCCAGGCTCCCCCTGCAAAACCTCCGGCTCCCCTCCTTGGCTCTCCGTGACCCTCAGTGGCTGTCTCGCGGGGCCCTCTCCAGCCTGGACTGAGCTCAGTGACCTGCAGTGCTGAAGTCACAGTCATCCCGGGCCACCTGGGGAGAGGGCCACCTGGGGAGAGAGCCCGAGGCAGCAGGGCCCCTCACAGGGCCCCCCACGCTCGCTCCTCGGTGCTGGCTGTTTCCACAGACTGGAGACTGGACATGAAGGCTTGGTCTGATCGGGTTCAGCAGACAGCTGGAGATGGACACATGCCTTTATTTTATTTTATTGGCTAAACTTTTGTATGTGGTGCTCCGGATCGAACCCAGCGCCTCACACTGCCAGGCCAGCGCTCCACACTGAGCGGCAGCCGGGCTCCTGTACTTTCCTTTCTTCCATGTTTGCAGACTCTTGATACTCTGAAGGAGACTGAACCACGGGGTACGCATATCCTGAGGGTTTTTTTTATCAAAATGCCCACCATTGAGTACTGTTGCCCTCCCGGATCACATGGGCAGCACTGTGGCCCGTCCGCCTGTCCTTCTGCTCCTCCAGATGGCTGATATTTTCACCATTATTTTTTAAATCAGCAGGTTATAGACTTCATGATTTTTACTTATTTTGGGTTCAGTTTTTCACCATCCACTGTACTCTCATCCGCCTGTCTGCGTCTAGGGTACATCTTTCACCGAGGGTTGAGGGTGGTGATCTGAGTCTTGGCCATCTGACGGTTTGGGGTGGGTGTAGGGGTGCGCTGGTCTCCTCTCCTCCTCCTGTGTCCCTCCCCCTCCCCTCCCCTCCCCTCAGACATGCAGACTCTCTTTATCAGACCTCGGCACAGTGTTCCAGGTGCAGGACTGATTCACCGAGCCCTGGGCCACCCCGTGGCCTCCTCGGTGGGGCCTCTGGGCTGGAGTCTTCTGTCATCCGAGGGTCCCCCCCCCTCCCCGTCTGTGTGTCCCTCCTGGAGTCTGTGCTGGAGGTGCCCTCTGGCCTGGCTTCTGGCCTGGTCCCTGCTCACCATCCTGGGCTGGTGCTCGGCCTCCGCCCTGCCCGGGCGGCCTCCTTCCTCCTGCTCCGTGCTCTCTGAGCGCTGAGGAGCGCTCCCTCTGTCTGGCTGGTCTGCAGACGGTCTCCCACCGTCACCAGCACCAGAGACTGCGGTCCCCAGCGGTTCTCCATTTCACAGGGTTCCACTTCCCAACAGGAGAGCAGCAGGTCCCGCCCTGGCTTGGGGCTGTCTCTAGTCCCGCCTGCTGCAGAAGGTGAGCAGAGAAACTGGGGTGAGGGGCCCCCAGTGGGGCAACCAGCCACATGTCACTCTGCTTCCTCTGAGGAGCTGACTGAGAACAGGAAGCATCGCGCCTCACGACCCACCGGGCCTTCACTGTGTCCGCTAGACGAGACCGCGAGCCAGCCTGGTGGGCAGCTGGGCAAGCCCCAGCCAGTCCAGCCCTACACAGCGCCCAGGCCGCCAGGAGACAGAGTGGGTGAGTATGGCGCGGGGCCAGGGTGGTCCTAAGGGGGACACCTCAGTGCCCGGCTTTTCTCGAGTAGCTGCTTCCTGGGGAACGACTCCCTGCGACTCTGGGCCTGGGGTGGACCCTGGGGACCTGTGCAGACGCCCAGTCCAGGGCGTCCAGCGGGAAGGGGTCCTGGGAATGTGCAGTCCAAGCCCCTTTAACTGAGACCCAGCCAGGGGAGGTGGCCTGCCACCCGGGCAGAGCTACAGGAGGGCCAGGGCACCTGTAATGAGGGAGCCTCTGTGGGGAGCCAGGCGGGTGGGGGAGCTGTGGGCAGGGAGGCGCTGCTGCCCCCTCCCCAGGAGTGACTCTTGCCCAGGCGTGGAGGAGGGGGCCAGACTGGGCAGGGAACGGGAGGAGGGCGGCCTGGCCTGGGGAGGTCCCGCCCACGCTCCAGGAGCTGCTGGAGGGCTCTCCTTCCGGGGCGACCCCAGGTCTGGGCTAAGCCTCTGGAGGGTGATGCCTGGGCCCAGCCTGCCCGCAGCATTCAGATGAAGGAGGAAGTCCCAAGGTCCCTGAGCGGTGGTGGCTGAGCCCACGCCTCGGGCCCTGAATCCAGTGCCTGCTAGGGGTCACAACCCAAGTAGGACCAAGGGGTGGACACCCGACAGGGCCCAGACCATGGCCCCCTGACCTTCATGGGGCTGTGGCATCTGACAGACCAGGGTCCTCTGAGGCTGGGTCTCTGCTCTCAGGCACCAGGACAGGTGGAGCACCTAGCCACCAGGGCCGCTGCTCAGCAAGAGCACACGGGCAGTTTCTGAGGGCAGCAGAGAGGCAGAAAAGCCCGCTTCCTACCCTGACTCCCCTGCTGAGCCCAGCTGGCTCAGCTCAGTGGCTGCCTGACCCCAGGTGGCATTCACACAGAGAGGGGCCCGCAGGCAGGCTGAAGTCACAGTCATCCCGGGCCACCTGGGGAGAGGGCCACCTGGGGAGAGAGCCCGAGGCAGCAGGGCCCCTCACAGGGCCCCTCACGGGAAGTTCTGCAGAGGAGCCTCCTTCCATCCGGGCAGGGGAGGGGACTCTGTGCTCACCCTCTGGAAGGGGCGTGAGTGAGCAGACCCCTAACCCCCAACTGTGAAGTGGGGGTGGTCCAGTTGTCAAACTCCAGCTGTCTCACTGCCCTGGGGAAGAGACCCAGGGACACCTCGGGCTCCCCAGGACGGCTCTGTCCACTCAGGCCAGGTGTTGTCCTGCAGGTGACAGGTGGCTGAGAGGCCTGAAGGCACCCTGTGCAGCCTGGGCCTCTGCTCTGGCCCCCCTTTCTGCAGTGACCGTGGTCCTTCCTGTAGCCACGTCCCCAGTGGCTTGCCAGTGCAGGTGTGGCAATGCCAGGTTCGCCCTCAGGTACGGGCCAGGCTGCGGAGAAGCCCCACTCAGGGAGCCCGCACCTGGGTGGCCGGCAGTCTCTGGTGACCCCCGAGATAACCTCCAGGCAGGAGGCGGAGCCCTAACTGTGACAGTGTCCATTCTCCTCTGCACAAACTGGATTCAAGGGGGACCACTGGTCTCCTCCTGGACTCTGCTGCAGTGTGCAGGGCCATGAGCCTTCCACAGCAGAGGCAGCAGCAGGCTGAGGGCGGGCAGCCGGTGACTGTGAGCCCCTTGTCCCAGCCTCCTGGGCTGCAGTGGGCGGTGCTGACAGGGCCTTAGCTTGCCGGGGCCAGCCTTGACCTCCAGCCGGCCTGTGCGGTCAGCCTGGCAGGAGTCTGCCTCCACCCTGGCCGTGGCTAGAGCCCAGTCCTCGCCAGGGCGAGGGGCGATGACTCTGCTCCTGGGCAGGAAAGTCCCCTCTCGTGGCCTTTCTAAGGGACCCTCTCTTGGGGCAGGACCTGTGGCGTGGCCCAAGTCCCTGGACAGGGCTGGTGTCCAGAACCCCACCCTGTGCGTGAGCAGCCTGTCCTGAAGAGGTGATGTGGGGCCTCCTCCCCGCCCCGAGGCCTTCCAAAGGCGTGTGTCCACACTGCTCCCTCCCCAGGGTCAAGGCAGCGGGGATCAGAGTCAGGGAGCAAGAGACCTGGCCGGGCTTCTTCATGAGACTCTCAGAGCTGTCCCCTGTCCCCCCAGTAGAATAGGGAGCAGGCACCGAGCACCACCCAGGAGGACATGGGGAACTCGGGCTAAAGCCAGCAGGATGGACCTGCAGGTAATGCCCAGTCCTATTTCTGTACAACCACTGCCCCCTGCCTGGAGTTGACCCTGACCTCAGTGCCATGGCCTCGGCCTTTCACAGCCTTTGCCCCTCCCCCAGCCATGACTGGCCATGACCTCACTTCCTGCTGGCGAAAGACGTAGGGCAGGGCTGGCCTCTGGGATGCCCTGGTCTGGCCAGTCTGAGACCTCCATTCCCAGGGGCATGCTCCCGCTGCTCGGGGAGAGGGTCTCGGCTTCTCTGGTCTCCAGGGCTGGGGTGTGCGGGGACTCAGCCCCACAGCAGCAGTCCCGCCCACTGGAGTTTCAAGCACTGAGGGGCCGGGTGTGGGCCTTTCAGTGTGAGGTTGGAGCACTTGGAGTGTGATGGAAACTCGGTGGAGCGGGGACTGTGGGCCTCTAAGAGCCTGGACACCCAGGCTGCCCCATCCGTGGGAGGCTTCTTGGAGGAGCCAGTGAGTGGTGAGTGAGCAGGTGCCAGTGGGCCCTGAGGCCCCATTTGGCCCTTCCCATGATGTAACTGTCCCCAAACACGTGGGCAGTAGGGAAAAAACCTGGGAGGTTGGGAATCTGGGGAAGTGATTCCACCTAGTGCCCTGGGCACTGTGGAGCTCAGGGCTGTCAAGCCTACAGCAGAAAGCTGGAGAGCCAGACGGGACCATGGGGGACATCAGGAGCACTCCGCTGCCTCCCTCGGAGCTGGAGGTGACCCCTGCCTCTGCCGTCCACCCGCTCACTTTCCCCCAGGAGCCTGAGTGGCCTCAGCCGTTGGTCATGCGTCTTGTGGCTGGGCCCGATTCTGCAGGGCGTTGGTGATAAAGGCTAAACATCTCCAATTTGACAGCTGCCCGAGATCCAGGTGCTCCGTGGGCAGGCCGGCGTGGGCGAGGGTGACTTCTGTCATTCCCAGAGTGGTTCTGCTTTTGTGCCTCTCCCGGCCACCGCCTGTGGTCTTTCCTAGGATATGTTGACCCGTTCAAAAGCTATGAGTGTCTAAGGTCTCTTCAGAGATGAAGATCACCCTTCACCTTTTACACTAGATAGTAAGTAGCTTCCTGTATGCAGTTTTAAAAAAATGTTTATTTTTTAGTTGGACACAGAACCTTTGTTTTGTTCATTTATTTTTATGTGGTGCTGGGGATCGGACCCAGGGCCTCGCACATGCTAGGTGAGCGCTCTACCGCTGAGCCCCAGCCCAGCCCCCTGTTATGCAATTTATGATGCACAAAATCTGTCATATTCAGGGTCCACCATCTTCTTGAGTTTTCCCTCGTCTGAGACACACATCTTCCATTTCCTGATTGTTTTATTTCTTAAAACTAATTTGCAGGTGTTCATTGCCCATCCTTTATGTCCACAGCAAAAGCTGGGGGCTGCTGCCTCCCTGGGGTTCGCTGTAGCTCGTGGAGGGCGGCTGTCCCTTAAAGATGACGCCTCTCCTTGTCTTGAGGGGTCTTCACCGGAGGGTTCTAAATGGTGATTAATATGGATTGGAGGTTCATTTTTCCCCATTTGGTCACAAACTGTGGCACCTAAAACGGCAGCCGCGTGACTTCACGTCGTGCTCGCGCCTCACAGGCACCTGGGGGCCGCCCTGGGGGGCTGGGGGACCATCTCTGCTGCCTGTGTTCCTGTTGGCCCTCTTGCCCCCCAGATCTGCCCAGAGCCCCTGTGGCCACCCATCGGTGTTCCAGCCCCTGGAGCCAGCCGCTGACCACTCCTTTGGTGTGTGAGGCAGAAAAGATGCCATCGTGACCCCCCAGTTTGGGGAGAGACCTGGGGGTTGGGGTTGGGGCTCAGGGGCAGAGCACTTGACCGGCTGTCCCCGGGCTCAGGACAAGCAGGTGGACAGGCACGCGTGAGGACCTGGGTTTGAGCCTCATAAAAATAAATACAATAAAGGTACTGTGTCCAGCCACAACTAAAAAAAAAAAAAAAGGTGGGGGAGACCTGTCATCACAAATGAGGGAGCGGGACGTGGCCATCAGGACCCGGCCTCCTCCCCTCTCCACCCCTCCGGGCACCTGGGTCCCACCTGACGTGCTTATCTGGGGGGCACTGACCCGGCAGCACAGGTGGCTTCCTTCTCCGAGCAGGACCCTCCGGCCAGGCTCCGATGCTAAGTTCTCTGGGCCAGCGGAGCTGGGTTTTCTCAGGCAGCTCGGCTTAGGGTTCTGCGGGTTGCCAGCCTGTGTCTGTAGCAGGAGCCTGCTCACCAGGCTCCTACCCTAACACCCGTGTCCTGCCCTCCCACCAGGCTCCTACCCTAACACCCGTGTCCTGCCCTCCCACCAGGCTCCTACCCTAACACCCGTGTCCTGCCCTCCCACCAGGCTCCTACCCTAACACCCGTGTCCAGCCCTCCCACCAGGCTCCTACCCTAACACCTGCTTTCCACCCTCTGGCCCTCTGTGGTCTTGCTCAAGTTTCTTTACCTCCTCTTTCTTTCTTTTTCTTTTTTTTTTTGTACTGGGGACTGAGCCCAGGGGTGCTCTGCCCCTGGGCCACCTCCCAGCTCTTTTTATTCTCATTGCCATGGGCCTCACCCAGTGGCCCAGGCTGGCCTTGAACCTGCCATCCTGCTGCCTCCACCTCTGGGTCCTGGCACTCGGGTGCAGCCGCTGTGCCGGCAGGTCCTCCTCTCTCAGCCTGGAGCTCCCTGGCCCTGTGCGAGGTGGGGAAGGGTCAGTCCTGTTTCCCCAGGGGCCACTCAGCTCCCAGCTTGCTTCTTGGTGAACTAGGGTTCTGGTTTTCGGTGTTCCTTTGGGGTGGGTGGTACCCGCCCGCGGCAGCACTGGGGCTTGGTGACACTCACCACTTCCTGAGGTTGCTGGGTTTTGATAGCACCCTCCCCAGCGGGTGGGTGGAGGTCAAGGGCAGCTCTGATGCAAAGGTCTGGCAGGTCAGTGGCTCCTGGGCTTCTCAAGTAGCCTCCTGTAGGGCTTTGAACCTTAATCTTGGCAAGGGACACGCCCTTGTACCCAGGAAGGCTCTGCCAAGCCTCCCAGGGGCCGCAGGGGCTGGGGGTCGGCGCTGCTACTGCCTCCCACATGGAGGCAAGCCTGCTGCCCAGCCAGGGCTCAGCCCCACCTCTGGGCTCTGCCTCTCCTCCGGGAGCTTGGCCTTCATCCATCTACCCACTGCGCTCCCAGATGCACCCTTCGTCTGGCTCCACTGTGGGGTGTGTGGGGCTGGGGGGGCTGACTATTCTTAGCAGCCTCCAGCTCCCAGTTACCTTGGGGCCTTGCATGGTGACAGAGTGACAAGGAGGTGGTGGCCCTTCCCATCTGCTTCCTGTGGTCAAGGTCAGGACTCTGTGGTCTGTGGGTTGGTCTTGCTGTAACCAAGTTGTGCTCCCGCTCTCGGGGTGCATGGAGGCGCTGGGGCACCTGCTCACATCCTGCTGCCTAGGGCTCCAAGGAGTTCGCCTGCTGGTGGTCATGAGTGTTTTATGGGGAGGGGGCCCTTCTGTGGTAGCCCAGGAGAGAGCATGGAGTTTAAATGGGTCCCTCCCCAGAACCACGACAGGCTCACCCACTGCATGGGTTTGGGGCGTCCCGGGAGGACTGCTCCACTCTGCTCGGAGCAGCTGTGGCCTCACAAGAGGGGACCATCTGAGTAGAGGGCTCCTGGCAAGGCCCCGGTCAGTTGAGGTAGGGGCACAGTTGTGGTCCCCAGACAGGGCAGCAAGGAGCTTTGAGGTGTGGGTGCAAAGGTGGGACCAGACACAGCTGCCTCGGCTTGACCCCCGAGTCCCAGGTGGGGAGACGCCGGGCCTTTCAGAGCCGGTGTGGGAGGCCGGAGCTGAGGTGGGCCTCCTGCTGCTGCCTCAGGAAGCCAGACCAGGTGGCATTTGTGCTTCTGAGCCCGCCGGGAGGACATCTCTGAGCCCTGATGGCAGTCTTTCTGGGGAGGGAACAGGGCCATCTCCCAAAAGACAGGGATGTGGGGCTTGGCAGGGCCACTGGTCTGGGGGAGCCCACCCAGAGTGCCAGGGGTAGACGCAGGGTTTGGGGGAGCAAGGGTGAGGACAGGTGCATCAGAGTCCCACGGGCCACAGCACCGATGAGCACTGTCCCCAAGGTAAAGGAGCCCACTTAGCCACATGCTGGCCAAGCCCAGTTCTCACCCCAAGGCACCACGGACAGGACCCCTCAGTCACCAAGACCCTCCCTCCACAGGACATGCTGGGCCGGGGCCCCCTGCTGCTCGCCCTGGTGGGGCTGCTCTCCCTTGGGTCTGGTGAGTTTGGGGTGCAACTGGGGTGCAACTACACACGTGGTGTTTCCAGATGGGGAGGAGTGGGCTGCGGAGTCGCAAGCTCCCTGGGAGGCCGAGGAAGGACCTCACACTGGCTTCTGCCCCACAGAGCCCTCCTGGGTATCTGCTCTGCACCCCGACACTGGGCGACTCGAAGCCCCTCCTGGGCCCCTGTAGAGCCGCAGACGCTGCCTGGCCCCATCCTCTCCCAGGGCCCCACACGGTGGGCCAGGGTGGACACGGGGCCACTCACCTGCCTGTCCGTATCCCCAGCCCTCTCTCAGGAATGTACCAAGTACAAGGTCAGCACCTGCCGGGACTGCGTCCAGTCGGGGCCTGGCTGCGCCTGGTGCCAGAAGCTGGTAAGAGCCACATGGACGCCTCTGCTGCCCTCGCCCTTCCTGCCCTCCTGGCCTGGGCCCCATCCCTGCTGCTGAAGCTAGGGACACCAAGGGTCACCATCTCCAAGTCCTGGAAGGTGGGGAACAGAAGCAGCTCAGAGGCCACAGGATTGTTAGACTGACAGGACTGCCCTGGGCCGCCCCAGTCCCAGCCCCAGCCCCACCCCTCGCCCCGCCCCCGGCCTGGCCCCAGCCTCCGCCCTGGCCCCAGCCCGGGCCCCAGCCCCTGCACCCCCCCCCCGCCCTGGCCCCTGCACCCCCCCGCCCCTGCCCCCAGCCTCCAGGCCCCGGCCCCAGCCCCTGCCCCCTGCCCCTGCCCCCAGGCCCCCCCCCAGCCCCAGCCCCAGCCCCAGCCCCAGCCCCAGCCCCAGCCCCAGCCCCAGCCCTAGCCCCAGCCCCAGGCCCCGGCCCCTGCCCCCAGCCCCAGCCCCAGCCCCAGCCCCAGCCCCAGCCCCAGCCCTAGCCCCAGCCTGTGCTGAAGGCAGGAGGCTGCCCAGAGGCCTCTGTAACTCAGGCAGCACCACTATGGGGGAGCCCTGATCCAAGGCCATGGGAGATAAGCTTCCCGAAGTAGGCAGACGCAGCACCCAGGTGTGGGGGGACAGTCCAGCCTCAGAACGTGGTGAAAAGCCAGACTGGTGGGACCTCGCCCCCTCTCCTCTCAAGTCACAGTCTGCGTTTCAAAGTGATGACCTCAGAAGGGAATGACCATGGCCTGCCGTGGCCCTGCCTGGCGGGAACCTCCAGTCCCTGAGCCCCAGGCTTCTGGTTGAGGTACACTTTGGTCCCTGTGGTAAGGTGGCATCTGCCAGGCTTCGACACACCGTTCCACTGTCTGCCCTGGCAGCCGGCAGCGGGGCTGGCTTGTGGGGAGGCCCTCTGAGGCTGGCAGATATGGTCTGCCCCCAACCAGCACCGGCCAGTAGCTCTGTGGGTGCTGTTCACACTGTGACCGCCCTGTGGCCCCAGGTGGCACAACCCTTCCCGTGGGCTCTGTACCTCTTTATTTCCGAGCACTGTCTTGCTTTCTGGACTGACAGCTGCCCCAGGTCTGACCTGCACTTCCCTGGCCTGGCCCCAGGGTCCCTGGCTCCTTCTCCTGAGCGGGGCCTCCAGCCTCCTGGGCACCTCTCCTGTCTCTCCCGGTCCTGACACGAGTACAGAGAGACACGTGACACCCACCTAGAACCCAGTGCTGCTGGGATCATCTGTGTTCTCTGGCCTGAGGAGTGTGGTCCAAGCCTGGGTGTGCACATTCTGGTCATTTGAAATAAAGACAGGGAGGCTCACTTGTTCTGTCTGGGCTGCATCTTAGGTTTCTTTTCTCTTGTCGATGGCTTTTAGTTCTCGAGTACGTAAGGCATTAACACAGTGTCACAGGTCAAACGAACCGGGACACGCTGCCCGGGAAGGGTCAGCCTCCCTCCCCCCACCCCCCACCTGCCGGCACTAGCCCACCCCAGGCTTCTGGGCTGTTCTGAGTGCACTGTGAGAGCGGCAGCTCATCCAGCCGCCTCTCCACGCTCTGTGATTTAACAGTTTTGATGCAGCGGGCCAGGACCAAACACGCCCGTGTCGGAATCCAAGGGACCTCTGTGGGGACAGAGTCATCAGTCCCCTAGGCCCAGGACCCTGCTCCCCTCTGTCTGCATTTCCCATTGAACTGCCAGGATGTTTGCGGGGGCTCTGGTCTGTGGCCTGGGGGGCCTGGGCTGCCCGCTGGCTGAGAGCTCCCAGGGAAAGCCGCTCCCCGGGAAGAGGAGCTGCTGGGAGGCCCTCAAGGCCTGCTCCCTGCCCTGGGGCCAGCTGCCGACTCTCTCCTTCAGCCTTCGGGCAGGAGACTGGACCCCAGGCGTTTTGCTGGGGAGGCTGAGGGTGGGGAGTGGTCAGCTCCCCAGGGTCCGAGTGTGTGCTGGAGCCCAGAGAGAGGCTGCTGGGAGGCGGTCAACTCCTCCGAGGACTCCGTCCCAAATTCCAAGTGCAGGGGGGACAGGGCTGGGTCTTCAGTTCCAAGGGTCCCGCAGCCCCCGGCAGCCCCTGCTGTGCGGCCCCTCCCGACCCCTGACTGCCCCCTCCCAGAACTTCACAGGGCAAGGGGAGCCCGACTCGGTTCGCTGTGACACCCGGGAGCAGCTGCTGAAGAAGGGCTGTGCGGCTGATGACATCATGGACCCCAGGAGCCTCGCCGAGCCCCAGCAGGACCTGGAGGGGGCCTGGAAGCAGCTGTCCCCACAAAAAGTGACACTGCACCTGCGACCAGGTAGGCTGGGCCTAGGCTGTGCTTGAGCGGGCACCCTGTGTGTCCAGGAGCGTGGGCCCACTCCAGGTGTTAGGGTGGACCAGGTGTGAGTGGGCCTGGGGAGGCTGGGGCTGCTGGGGGCTGGCCAAAGTCTGAGCGCCTCCGGGTCCCCCCTCTGTCCCCAGGCAGGTTCCCACCCCACCCCATGTCTGCTCTGGGTGTCTGGTCTCCCTCCCAGCCCTGTGTTCTGTCTGTTTTTAGAAGGAACATTTGGAAAACAATGTTCTCTGTCCCTCTCAACAAGCCTGGAGCTTGGGGCAGAGTTAGGGCTCTGAGAAGTCCTGCAGTCAAGAGACTGAGGGGCTGGGGAACTAGTGCCACCCAAGATGGGCCACACACTGGCTTCAGAGCACACCCTGCCCTGCTGTCCGAGGAGCAGGTGTGGAGGAATGAGCCCAGGCCTGGAGCTGGCAGCCCCCTTGGATGGGCCAGTGGCTGCGGTGCCCCTTTGATGGGGAGCCACCTGGGGACCTGGTGCCCCCCACGGCCCACGTAGGGGAGGGCTCGGTGTTTGGCTGCGGCCTGGCTGTCCTGGGTCCTACCCACAGCCTCGGGAGGCCATTCGGAGGGCGGTCTGGAGGGCCTGGGGGTGGGGACTGGGCCAACCAGGCCCAGCCAGCTCCTGACCCCTGAGATGCCCTGGACGAGGTGACAGGAGCCTCTTGCTGCCTGTCCCTGGTGGCAGGTCAGGCGGCTGTGTTCAACGTGACCTTCCGGCGGGCCAAGGGCTACCCCATCGACCTGTACTACCTGATGGACCTCTCGTACTCCATGCTGGACGACCTCATCAACGTCAAGAAGCTGGGCGGTGACCTGCTCCAGGCCCTCAACGAGATTACCGAGTCCGGCCGCATCGGTGAGGCCCTGGGCCACCGCAGGCCGCGCTCAGCCCTTCCCCGAGGCCTGGGCAGCTCTGCCGCCCACACCCCTGCACACACGCAGGACCCCAGGTGCAGGGACCAGGGGCTCCAGACATGGCATCCCCAGCACACCGCGGGGCCAGAGTCGGGTCTGTGTCCCCACCAGGCGCCGTGTCCAGTCACCGGTCCCCTGAGACTCAGGGTCATCACCCAGCGCTCCACTTCCCCTCCTCAAACTCAGGGCCCCGGGTGCGTCAGGCAGAGCTGCGCCACCGAGCCCCGCCCCAGCCCTTTGTTCATTTTGTGATATGTTTAAAAGACAGAAGTCTCACAGAGCTGATTACTACGACTATGCAAACCCTGCAGCCATCACAGCATCAAGTCTGCAGGCTGAGGGGTCTCAGACTTCCCCCACGTCCACAAAAGGCAGGCCCGGCAGGCCAGAGGGAGGGGCGAGGACAGCTGCGGTCCCCACAGTGTCATCCTGAACAGCCCTGCCTGAGCCTTTCTGAGTCTGTGAGGGCACTCGACCACTGAGCCACGGCCCCAGCCCTGTTCTGTCTTGTTTAGAGACAGGGTCTCACGGAGTTGCTTAGGGCCTCACTGTTACTGATCTCCATCCTCCTATCTCAGCCTCCCACGCTGCTGGGCTGACATTGCCTCAGTCCTGACGTGCAGAAAGCCCACGTGCACACATGAACACACTGACACAGGCTCACACATGTGCTTGTCATATGTGTGCGTGCACACAGCTGCTACACCTATGAGACACACACGTGCACACGTCACACACTCACACATGACCACAGGTGCCGCCGTGTTTCCCCGTGGCCCTGCCACATGATAGGGAAACCAAGGCTGTCTGGACCCAGCCTGCCACCTGTTGCCCTCACCTGCCCACCTCATGCCCCATGCCCTCAGGCTTCGGGTCCTTCGTGGACAAGACAGTGCTGCCCTTCGTCAACACGCACCCCGAGAAGCTGAGGAACCCGTGCCCCAACAAGGAGAAGCAGTGCCAGCCCCCGTTCGCCTTCCGGCACGTGCTGAAGCTGACCAGCAACTCCCACCAGTTCCAGGCTGAGGTCGGGAAGCAGCTCATCTCTGGGAACCTGGACGCTCCCGAGGGCGGGCTGGACGCCATGATGCAAGTCGCTGCCTGCCAGGTGAGGCCCTGCCCCTGCTGGGCCCCCGCCGTCTCCAGACCCGGGAACCCCAGCAGGCGCCACCGGGTCGCCTGCCCTGGCTGGCAGCTCATCTCAGGGACCTCCGCTGGCCACCAGTGGTGGCCAGGGCCTGGGAGGGCAGCCGGCCTGCCTGCAGGAGAGCGAGGTCTGTGGCTCCGGGGTCTTTGGCCTCGAAGGTGAGGCGCGAGACCAGGCAGGTCTGGGTCCAGCGGCCCTGTCCGGCTCTCAGAGTCTGGCTCTCCCTGGCTTCCCTCGTGGGGGGGCATCGCAGGCACCTGCAGGGGCTGGCTGGGTCCCGTCTCTGCTGTGAGACCCTGGGGTGGACCCAGCCTGGAAGCGGGCGCGACCCCTACTGCCTTCTCCCCAGGAGGAAATCGGCTGGCGCAACGTCACCAGGCTGCTGGTGTTCGCCACTGATGATGGTTTCCACTTTGCGGGCGACGGGAAGCTGGGCGCCATCCTGACACCCAACGATGGCCGCTGCCACCTGGAGGACAACCTGTACAAGCGCAGCAATGAGTTTGTGAGCCTCTGCGGGCGGCGTGGGGCAGGGCTCTGCTGAGGGAGGAGGCCTTGCAGGGCCCCAGGCCCTGGACATCACCTCCTTCACCTGGATAACAAGTCTAAGGAGCTTCCCAAAGCTCCGAGTGGCCGCCGTGAGGTCCCTCAGACCCTGCCTCCGGCCAGGCGGGGCGGAGGGTGGCAGGCAGCCCTGACCCTCTCCCCCAGGGCCTGGGCCCTGCAGACAGGCTCCAGGCACACTGTCCCCCTGGCTGGTAAGGTCAGGTGCAGGAACTGACCCTTTAGCCCCAGGCTTCAGCCAGGGCCCCCTCCCTGTCCTCAGGAAAGGCTCACCAGGGCTCGGTGTCCATAAGGTCAGGCAGTGGCCACCCAAAGGAGGCAGATTTCACAGGCCACTGAACGAGGCTTTATTGAGACTCCACTCCCGGGCAGAACTCTCAGACCAGGAGAGTAAGAAGAGGGTCTGAGAAGAAGTGCGTGGGGGCTCCACTGGCTTAGGGCAGGAAGGGAGGGCTGGGGGCAGGAAGGAAGGGCTGGGGGGCAGGAAAAGGGGTTTTCAGAGCCCCTTGTCCCCCTGGAGTTGGTCGGGGAACTGGCTGAGATCCGGGATTGGCCAGGAGACCCTGCTGATGGACAGGCGGTTCTGTGGGTGCCTGACTCGGGTTCATTTCGCTCACACGGGCTGTGTGGTGCGCTCTGTTCCCAAGTCACCTTCATCCACCTAACAGTGTCCCCACCCCTGGGCGGCCCCTCCCCTGCCCTCCCAAATGTGGTGCAAAAGGCTTTAGAGATGGTCGGCTCAGGGGTCCCCCACCTGGAGCCCACAGACTCTGATCCACGTGTCCTGACCTTGACCATGGTCTCTGGGCGCCACTGTGGTGAGCAACGTGTCCCAGACTCTGCCCTGGTAGGGCCCCGGGTGTTCCCCAGCCCGCACGGCGGCACAGACGCCCCACAGGCTGCTCACACACTGGTCAGTGCTGGGAAGCGGGAGCGGCCACGTGCCCTGGCACAGCCATTCTCCGGGTTCTCCAGCTGTGTCTCCTCTCTGCTTTGCCCCCTCTGGGCACAACACGGGGACGGGCAGGGCCTGAGCTGGTGCTGGTGCCCGGGGGCCTTGGCCACTTGCCTCCTCTGTGTGGCGTGGGAGGCTTGTCCCCAGCCTCGCGGGCCACTGTCTGACTGGACACCCCCTCCCCAGGACTACCCCTCGGTGGGCCAGCTGGCACACGCTCTGGCTGAAAAAAACATCCAGCCCATCTTCGCGGTGACTCAGAGGATGGTGCCGACCTACAAGGTCAGTGGGGCTGGGTCCTGGGCCAGTGGGGGGGGGCCGGGTCTGGTCAGCAGGAGGATGGCAGCCCAGCACTGCCACAGCGTCCCTGGGTCCTGCTTCTGTGCACTGCTGTGTGGGCGTCTGTGACCACGAGTGGATGTGACCGGAACAACCTAAGGCTGAAGTTCCCTTTAGGGGATGGGACCCTTCCATGGGGACAAAGGACCCTGCCCAGCCTCATGGCCCGATGCTGACGGAGGTGTCTCCTTGTCTGCTGGATGCAGCAAGTCTCTTGTATCTGTGGATCCAACTTTTTGTTTTGGGGAAATTTTCTTGTTTTCTACCCACACACCTTCGAACATGGACACTTTCACCAAGAAAGATAAGCACAGGCAGATGGCACCCCGGTGAGCAGGAACCCGAGCCTGCCATGCTGTGCGCCTCCCCTGGGAGCTCCCGCTGTGCTGGCCGAGAGCACCTCTCTCCCCTCGTGGGCTGGGCACACCTTCTGTAAATGCCCGCGAGCAGGAGTCAGGACCAACACAGCCGGCCCTCGGCTTTGAAGCAGCCGCCCAGCGCTGGGGAAGGAAGCACCCCCCACCTGTGCCTCGGTCCCCAGGGTTTTTATTCAGGTCGATTGCGTAAACATGGCTGATGACTGACCTCCAGCCCCTTGGGAAACCAAGCCGATCCAACCTGGCCCAAGGTGCTCCTAAATCACACTGTTGGGCTGCCTGGAGTGGCCCCAGCCCAGGCAGGACGTTCTGAGGTCACCTCCAGGGGCCAGTCCTCTCCACAGTGTGCAGGGCGTGGACAGCCCTTTACCCTGCAGCGGGGATTGGGTACAAGGGGAAGTGCTGCACCTCACTCCCTAGAGGAGCCCTCTGCTCCCAGCAGCTGCCCAGCACCTGGTCCTGAGGCCAGAAGGAGACGGTGCAGGAGGCCTGAGCAGAGGAAGGTGGCCATCATATTTATACCGCCTAATGACCAGTTCTTCAGAGTGGACAGGCCCGGACGGCCGGCCTCAGGTCCCAGCTCCGTTACCACTGGGCCACCTGGGCCAGTTTGTTAGCTTGAATCCTCAGCTTCCTCCCTGAGGGGCGATGACACCCCTGGGAGGACCCTCACAGTCCTGAGCTCCCCCGCAGTGAGCTCAGAGCAGCTGCCTGGTGGGAAGAGTCATCCTTGGGTGGCAGAGACCTTTCCTTAGCTGGGACTGCATCCCGGTCCCCTCCACCACCCTCCTCCAGGGGACAAACGTGAAATCCAGCTGTGTACCTCTGCCCTCCCGCCTGTGCTCTGTGCTGCCCCCTGCAGGTCAGGGCTGAGGGTGGACATAGAGTCTGGGCAGGAGAGCACACAGGCCCATGTCTCCACCTGTGAGGTCCCCTCTTGTGGGGTTGCAGCTGGTCCCAGGGCTCTGTAGGCATCGTCCCAGGGAGCAGCAGGGTGCAGACAGGAGACCCGAGTCCCCAGCCCACCACCTCTGTGCCTTGGGGTCACGGGCCTCCTGAGCCTCGGTTCTTGCGGTGGTTAAGGCCACAGGGAGGGTGTAGGGCAGAGCCCACCAGCCCTCCTCAGCGTGCGTTTCTGTGGGAGCAGGGGACTGGACTCCACTGTGGCCTCATGGAGGGTGCTGGGCAGGAAAGTGGCCGACCATCAGCTGTGTGCTCCTGGGGGGGGGGCGGCGACTGTATTTTTGAGAAATCGGCACAGCACTTGAACAACGCCAAGGTGGGTGTGGGAGAGACTGGTCCATCTGTCGTCCAGGCTCCGTGTGGCCCCCACCATGGACACTCTGGACAGCAGGACGGGTCTATCAGAGCTGTCACAGGGTTATGCACACAGTCCCTGTCAGAATCAAACCACACCCACCACACGCTCAGAGCCCCCCTCCCTGATCCCTGCTCGTGGTGCTGCTGTCTGGGCCGGGTGTGCTTCTGTCTGCTGGGCTGGTGTGCTGGGGATGCCACCCAGCTGAACAGGGCGTGTGTCCCCAGTTCAGCCATGTCACCAGCTGCAAGTCCACCAGGGTAGGAGCATTTAAATCACAGAACGAGCAGAGCCTCTGCCGAGGGCTGTCTCTCCCCGAGGGCCGGTTGGTCAGCGGGTGCCACACATGCCAGGTGCTCGTGCACCACCAGGTGCCAGCTGCCCCCTACCCGGCCTTTTCACCCACAGAAACTCACAGAGATCATCCCCAAGTCGGCCGTGGGGGAGCTGTCTGAGGACTCCAGCAACGTGGTGCAGCTCATCAAGGATGCCTACAACGTGAGTCCCCTCCACTGCCCCGCAGGGTGGGCCGGGGCCTGGACCCCTCGGGTGGCCAATCCTGCCCTCCCAGCTGCTGGTCAGCAGAAGTGGGGGAGGGCTGCATCACAGGGCCCAGCCGTGGCCCCCTGCAGCCCCTGCAGGACCCACTCAGCCTCTTGGACACAGCCAGCTCTGTGTCCTCTCAATAATGGTGTGGCTGGTGCCACCCCAGACCCCCAGGGACCCTCCTGAAACACAGGCCCCAGGCCCTTGTCACCCGGGCTCTGCCAGCTGGTGGCCATGAAGCAGTAGGAGGTGGACGGCTGGGGGCCAGATGTGGCATCCCAGGAGGGATGGAAGCCCTGGAAATCACCCTGGTGGACCCGGGTCCAGCCCTCGAGGTGGACTCTCTGCCTGTCAGCCCTACCCCGCCCTGGGCAAGCCCCTCAGGGGTCCTCGTCCCTGGTCCTCCCCCTTAGTGTGGGTCATCCACCTGCAGCCCAGGATGGCTCCCTGGGGGACCCCTGGTGGACCAGGGCATGCACCGAGTGGTGCCTGACACAGGCAGGCCAGGCCACAGCAGGCAGGCTCCCCTGAGCGCTGCTGCCCCAGATTGAACAGAGGCCTGCAGGAGGCCCATCGGCCTCTCACCTCTGGTGAGCTCCGGACCCCGCAGGCCTCCTGTGCCCTGGCCACTGCCCGCGTCTCTGTCTTCACGTGAGGACTGGGTGAGCTCTGCCGAAGCTCTCCTCCTGGGGTGGCCCTCTCCATCTCTCTGTCTCTGTCCACGTCCGTCCCCCTCATCAATCTCTCCTGCCCCCTGTGCTGACGCTGGGATTCGGTGCTGAGAGGACATCCTCATGGGGCTCAGGGCCCGGTCCATGTGGGTCCTGGCAGGTGGCCTGTCTTGAAGGCAGGCCTGTGGCACTGGCAGTGCTGCCCTCCGGTCCCTGGCACATCCTGCTGAGCTCCTAGTGGACCTGTGTGTCATTTACCCATGTGGGGCCGGGAGGAGAGAGGCAGGTCCACGGCCAGAGGACTGGGCAGCGGGCAGCGCCCTGAGCAGGCCTCTCTGCTGCAGAAACTCTCCTCCAGGGTGTTCCTGGAACACGGCACCATCCCCGACACCCTGAGGGTCTCCTACGACTCCTTCTGCAGTAAAGGAGAGTCACACAAGGGCCAGCCCCGAGGGGACTGTGACGGCGTGCAGATCAACGTCCCGGTGAGTCCCTCACCCTGGGAGGTCAGCTAGGGATCTCGTGACACCAGCAGAGGCTCCCATGGGGCCAAGGAGTAGGGGAAGCGGTGTCCCCGGCCAGCCGGGTGTTCCCACCTTTCACATCCTCTGACGAGGCCAGACAGGCCCCGTGAGGATGTGCCCAGTGCAGGGGAGAGGACCGGGAGGCACCAGCAGGTTTCTCAACACTCCTAAGAACCCCAACTCCCTGGTGCCCCCCAGCGTAGGGGAAGCGCTCACAACGACAGCGCCCCCTGGGGGCAGCCAGTTGCCACGCAGAGCCACCAGAAAGTCACCGAGTTCCCTAATGGTTCAGATTTAAATCGTCATCAAGTTATTCATTTTTTCTTTTTTCTGTGAACTAATATTTATCAAAATGTCTGCTTTTATTGCATTTTTAAATATGAGCCTGGACTTACTTCAGATGCTACTTCCTAGATGTTGATGAAGTTCTACCAGAATGTCCCAGGATGCCCTGCGGGGAGTAGTTCTGACTTGCTTTGTTTGTTTGTTATGCGTTTTTACGACATTCCTGCTCTACGTTAAAGTACAGTGCAGAAATCATTCGGACCCATTCATGGCTGAATTTAACCCACGCTGTGGCCAGTGGTGGCGTCTGCCCTCCTGGGACAGCATGTACAGGGCCTTCTGCTGGGCCTGGGGCTGACTGCGCACCTTCGTGCCCCTGGTTGACGGCCCCTGGACTGGGGCTTTCCCCCTTCCCGGGCTCAGAATGTAGCTCCACCCCAGGCCCAGGACTCCCTGGGACTCTGTCGGCCTAGCACACTGGACTTATGGACAGGATACGTGGACATGTTGTCCCCACAACTTGGCCCTTCACCCTGGTCTGGGCCTTGGCGCACTTGGTGATGGCAGAGCCCACGGCACTGACCCCCGAGCACCAGTGCTTCCTTTTTCTTCTCAGCTGGGGACAGTCCACATCGCCTCCTCCCCAAGTTAATCTGAGAGGCCAGCACCCTCCATCCACACAAGCCCCATGACCCCTAGGGCTGGGTGAGGGGACAGAGGCAGGCTGTGACCCTGGTCACCTCCGGTCCCACCTGAGCACTGCCACTCCTCTCTGCAGATCACCTTCCAGGTTCGGGTCACCGCCACCGAGTGCATCCAGGAGCAGTCCTTTGTCATCCGAGCGCTGGGCTTCACAGACACAGTGACCGTGCAGGTCCTGCCCCGGTGTGAGTGCCGGTGCCGGGACCAGAGCCAGAACCGTGGCCTCTGCGGAGGCAAGGGCTCTCTGGAGTGCGGCGTCTGCAGGTGAGGCGGGCGCAGGTGGCTGCGGGACCCCACCCACCCTCCCCAGGGCAGGAGGAGGCCTTGCTCTTGCTCCGGAGCCAGGGCGACCCTCAGCAATGCCACCTGGGCGCCACTCTCAGCCCCGGAGCCAGGGCGACTCAGCAATGCCACCTGGGCTCCACTCTCAGCCCCGGAGCCAGGGCGACCCTCAGCAATGCCACCTGGGCTCCACTCTCAGCCCCGGAGCCAGGGCGACCCTCAGCAATGCCACCTGGGCGCCACCCTCAGCCCCGGAGCCAGGGCGACCCTCAGCAATGCCACCTGGGCACCACCCTCAGCCCCGAGCGTCTAAGGCCGGAAAGCGGCTGGCAGAGGGGTGGTGCTCTCACCAGAGACACAGACTGCCCTAGGCACCTGGGCCAGCTGTCCACCCACCCCACTCACCCCACCTCAGCCCCAGGGAGCCTCCAAGCAGAACCCACAGCCCTGGGCTGCCCCGGCCGTTCTGCTCCCCACCGTGAGTGGGGACCAGGCCAGGCAGAGTGGCAGAGGGCTGGGGCAGGCCATGGAGCCAGGAGGTGACCGTCGGCCCCAGCAGCTGCCCCTGCTCAGAGGGGCCAGCTCACCCTCTGGCCCCTGTTGGTAATGTCCATCCCCCGCACACTGCCCAGGCCGCCCACCCTGGGGCTAGACAGCTGTCAGAACTGCGGCCACCTGGCCAGAACTGCCAGGCCGAGCCCAGGGGACCTGCCTATTTGTCACCACCACCTTCTCCTTCCTGACTGCTTTCCTGGTTTTCACCTCCTGTGGTGCTGTGTCCCCCACAGGCCTGCACTGTCCCCCCACATGGCCCTGTCCCCTCAGGCCTGCGCTGTCCCCCCACACGGCCTTGTCTCCTCAGGCCTGCACTGTCCCCACCTCCTCTCTAGCTCTGTCCCCTCAGGCCTGCGCTGTCCCCCCACACAGCTGTGTCCCCTCAGGCCTACACTGTCCCCACCTCCTCTCTAGCTCTGTCCCCTCAGGCCTACGCTGTCCCCACCTCCCCCACAGCCCTGTCCCCTCAGGCCTGCACTGTCTCCACCTCCCCCACAGCCCTGTCCCCTCAGGCCTGCACTGTCCCCACCTCCCCCACAGTCCTGTCCCCTCAGGCCTGCACTGTCCCCACCTCCTCTCTAGCTCTGTCCCCTCAGGCCTGCACTGTCCCCACCTCCCCCACAGCCCTGTCCCCTCAGGCCTGCACTGTCCCCACCTCCCCCACAGCCCTGTCCCCTCAGGCCTGCACTGTCCCCACCTCCCCCACAGTCCTGTCCCCTCAGGCCTGCACTGTCCCCCCACACAGCTGTGTCCCCTCAGGCCTGCACTGTCCCCACCTCCCCCACAGCCCTGTCCCCTCAGGCCTGCACTGTCCCCACCTCCCCCACAGTCCTGTCCCCTCAGACCTGCACTGTCCCCACCTCCTCTCTAGCTCTGTCCCCTCAGACCTGCACTGTCCCCCCACATGGCCCTGTCCCCTCAGGCCTGCGCTGTCCCCCCACACGGCCTTGTCTCCTCAGGCCTGCACTGTCCCCACCTCCTCTCTAGCTCTGTCCCCTCAGGCCTGCGCTGTCCCCCCACACAGCTGTGTCCCCTCAGGCCTGCACTGTCCCCCCACACAGCTGTGTCCCCTCAGGCCTGCACTGTCCCCACCTCCACAACTCTGTCCCCTGAGGTGCTCTCTGTCCCCATGCCCTGGTCGCTGGCACCACCCTTGCCCTAAGCATGCAGCCATGGCGCTGAGGCTGAGGGTTGGCGCCTGGGCGGTCCGCAGGCCCCCTCCTCCTCTGGGTGCTGTCTGAGGACGCCCAGTGTGTGCTGAGCCCCTGGGCACGGTGGCCCGGCTCTGCCGTGTGTCCCGCTAAGCCCTGTCCTCAAGTCTTCCCAGCGGAGCAGTGTCCTGGCCAGGTAGCAGGGCCACGTCCTGCTGAGGCCCCTGAGGCTCCGGTCACCTATGGGCGGACATCACCCCTGGAACGGGCTGGCTCTGTGGGGAGCCTGCCCGAGGCCTGTACTCACGGGCCAGGTCAGGCACGGTCCTCTCCTGGAGCCCTTGCCCAGCTCATGGTGGGAGCAGGTGCCCACCCTGGGGCCTGACCTGTGCCCTCTGCAGGTGTGATGCTGGCTACATCGGGAAGAACTGCGAGTGCCAGACCCAGGGCCGCAGCAGCCAGGAGCTGGAGGGAAGCTGCCGGAAGGACAACAGCTCCATCGTGTGCTCGGGGCTGGGCGACTGCATCTGCGGGCAGTGCATCTGCCACACCAGTGACGTCCCCAACAAGGAGATCTTCGGGCAGTACTGCGAGTGCGACAATGTCAACTGTGAGCGCTACGACGGCCAAGTCTGCGGTGGCCCAAGTAAGTGGGCCGGGTCACCGACAAGGACCACCGGTGGGGTTCTCGGCCACTGGCCCCGGGAGCCTGAGCAGGGACACTGGGGCAGGACCAGCAGCAGTCCTCCTGTCTGCCAGGCCTGTTTCTGTGTCCATGGGGGGAGGTGAACTCGCAGGAGGGTCCATGGGTGATGGTCGTGGTCTGACCACGAGTCCCATTCACAGTGGGATGGGAGGCCTAGAATGGCAAGTGGCCATGCTGCTGGTGGGGGCCAGGAGGGCTTGCCCAGGGACTATTACTCAGGCATGTGGTTACTGTATCCCCAGGGCCCCGGGGGCTGCAGGAGTGGAGGGGAGGGGAGGCAGGGCAGTGGAGGAGGCCTGCATGCAGACTCCCAGCTGAGGCTGAGCTGGGGTGGGGGAGCCGGGGAGGGGGAGCCGGGCTAAGGCTGCACTGCCCCCCACACGGCTCTGTCCCCTCAGGCCTGCACTGTGTCCCCCACACGGCCCGGTCCCCTCAGGCCTGCACTGTCCCCCCACACGGCCCAGTCTCCTCAGGCCTGCACGAGGGAGCCGGGGTGAGGGAGCTGGAGTCAGGGAGCTGGGGCCAGGGAGCCAGGGCCAGGGAGCCGGGGACAGGGAACCAGGGCAAGGGAGCTGGAGCTGGAGCCAGAGAGCGGGGGGGGGGGGGGGGGGGCGGCCACCGGGCAGGATGGAGGCTGCAGTGGCCCCTACTGTCTTCCAGAGAGGGGGAGCTGCTCCTGTGGCCAGTGCCACTGCACAGAGGACTTCGAGGGCTCAGCGTGCCAGTGTGGGAAGTCCACCGCAGGCTGCCTGAACGCCGCGCGGGTGGAGTGCAGTGGCCGCGGCCGGTGCCGCTGCAACACGTGCGAGTGTGACCCTGGCTACCAGCCACCCCTGTGCCAGGACTGCCCAGGCTGCCCCTCTCCCTGCAGCATGTTCATGTGAGTCCCCCGCCACAGCCCGCCTCCCTGCCAGGACCCCTGGAGAACACGCCTTCACAGCCGTCCTGTAGGGTCCCAGCAGGCCCCACGTGCCCCAACACAGGCTTGCACCCCATGAATCTATGCACCCTGCACACCCGTAGCCGCACACACCCACACACCCCCTCTGTGTCCCCTCAAGCCCTGTGCCTCCTGCACCCGGCTCACGCGCGCTCCCCTGCAGCTCCTGTGCCGAGTGCCTGAAGTTTGAGAAGGGCCCCTTCGAGAAGAACTGCAGCGCAGCGTGCCCGAGCAGTCTGCTGCCCAGCCGCCCTGGGCAGGGCAAGGCCTGCAAGGAGAGGGACTCGGAGGGCTGCTGGATGACCTACACACTGCTGCAGCGGGACGGCAGGAACCGCTACGACATGCACGTGGATGAGAGCCGGGGTGAGGCCACCTGCGCCCGGGCCCAGGGCAAAGGCCCTGCAGTGGGAGGGTCTCTCTTCTGGGGGCCAGATGGCAGGCAGCCCAGCTCTGACGGAGTCTGGCCGCCCCAAGCCCGCTCAGCATGCGTGTCCCACAGCATTCATCGTCGAGGTCATCTGTAGGAAGCCCCAGGACAGCAGGCCGTGTGAAGTACGCAGGACTGGGAGACACTGGGTCATCTTGTTTTGCTCAGGAACTTCCATCCCTGGGAGAAGGTGCTGAACCAAGGTCCTGACTGCAAGGAGCCGCTGTTGTTGTAGGGACAGACAGGCAGGGCACCAAGACGGCAGGAGACAGTTTTATTTGGCTGCAGCCAGGTCCAGAGGGCACAGCTTTTGCTGTAATCAATTAACCCCCTGAACCCCGAGTTCAGGGATTTTCAGAGTTTTATACCCGGCATGTAAGGGGAGTGGCTCAGAAGTTCAGTCTGCAGAAGTTCACATAAAAGCAGCTTTTTCTCTCACTGTTCTGGGCAAGTTAACCCTTCAAGGACCACACCTGAGAAGGGGGGAGCTTCTTCTCCCCTCTCTTTCCTCCCCTGCCAGCTGTTACCATGGAGCCCAGTTGTAACTTATCTTAGAAATGTAGACATCTCTGTGAAGCCCAGCTCAAGGCCAGAGTCTTGTTTGCACAGTTCTATAAACTACTATACTGGATACGTTTGTGAAAACTAGTAAGGGGTGTCCAGCACCTGGAGTGCAGGTATCTTCCCGGCCAGTGGCCAGGTAAATAGGGCGACATGAAAACAGGAAGTTTATCCACATTGGAATCTTTCTCAGGGACTCTTTTGCTGACAGTCCTAAAGTCAGCCATGGTGGAGAGGGCTTTTCTGTGGAGAAAGGGGGTGCCACTTCACTGTGTGCCTTGGCACGTAGCCTCCGGGGCCCGTATCCCCATGGCAGCTGGGCATCTGACCCGCACCTTTGCACAGACAGTTCTCAGCCCAGACACAGCCATGAGAGAATCAGAAGGACCGTGATCCGGACCACCACTCCACACTGCCAGGCCTGGGTGCTGTCCTGTCAGGGGCTGGGTGGGTACAGGGTGTCAGGGCTGCGCTGGGCCAAGGACATGGAGAGTGGAGATGGGCGCAGTGGACAGGGAGAGTCTGGGCTGTGGACAGAGCCTTCTCTGGACGGCACATGGTGGAGGACGTTAGGAAGAACGGTAGGTAGAGGGTCCTGGAGCCCAGGAGACGGAGTGGGCAC
Source organism: Urocitellus parryii (assembly GCF_045843805.1). NCBI lineage: Eukaryota > Metazoa > Chordata > Mammalia > Rodentia > Sciuridae > Urocitellus > Urocitellus parryii. The sequence goes on along the minus strand of NC_135532.1, from coordinate 225,287,987 downwards.
AAGGGTGGGAGCAGGACAGTCGGTCAGGAGGTATGTTGTGTGACAATGACCAAAGATGTTGGGGATGCTGGGTTTTAGGTATGCAGCACCCCACCCATTCCTGCTGAAGGGACAGGGCTGGGCGGCCACTCAGATGGCCACAGGAAGCCCCGGTCAGCAGCACACGGGACTCTTACTGATCTGAGACCTGGAAGCCCCTCCACAGAGGGGAATGTGTGGAGTCGGTGGGCTCAGACCTCCCTGTGCCCTGCCTGCAGCTCACAGCCATCCTCGGGCCTGGGCTTCAGATCCAGCCGCCCACGTAATGGCCATCTCCGGGTTACTCTGATGGACAGATATGGGCTCATGGTTCGGGGCAGCTTCCAGCCAAATTCCTTAAACTCTGAGAAGACCGCAGAGCTCTCTGTAAAGGCCCAGATGGAGCCACAGAAGTCATTGTTGGGGACCCAGCAAATCGGGGCTTGCCCGAGAGGTTCCTGCCTGGGTTCCATGGCCCCCAGCAGGAGCCACAGCTGCCTTGCCTGCCGAGTGCAGGTGCTGGTCCTGCTCTGGTCACCAAGGACACCTTCCCTGGTGAGCCAGCAGAGCTCAGGAGCCCCCAGCGGGCTGCCAGGCGGCTGGGCCTCAGGGACCCTCCCACCTGGGTGCCAGTGCAGACTCCGCAGGTCCCAGAGTTCAGCAGGTGGTGGCCCTGTCCACAGGCTGGCATCCTGTCCAGGCTTGGCTAGGTCGGCTAGTGACCTGGCCTCGCCTTCTTTGTGAACAAGGGGCCATGCCAAGTGGCCTGTGAGTGTCCTGGCGGGGGCCAGGGCCGGGCTGTCTCATCAACCTGTAACCACGTGATGGAGGGTGAGCCCCACGCGGGGACCTCCATGGGACGAGGCGCTGACCGGGCTGAGAGGACTCATGCTCAGGATGTGTGCTTCCTCAGAGTGCGTGAAGGGTCCCAACATTGCAGCCATCGTAGGGGGCACGGTGGCAGGGGTGGTGTTGATCGGCGTCCTCCTGCTGGTCATCTGGAAGGCCCTGACCCACCTGAGTGACCTCCGGGAGTTCAGACGCTTTGAGAAGGAGAAGCTCAAGTCCCAATGGAACAACGTAAGTTGCTGTCCTTGGTGGTCCCCACGGACCTGAGCTCTGTGACCCCGTGCTTGCTGCAGGCTGTCCGGGCAGGTCTGCACGCACCCTGCCCCAGCAGCCCATCCCCCAGTGATTGCGTGAGCCCGGGCTCTGCCCTGCTCACCCCCCAGTGTTGACCTGGTGCCCGGGGCGTCTGCTCTAAGAATCCACGTCCACGTTCCTCACAGGACAACCCCCTCTTCAAGAGTGCTACCACGACGGTCATGAACCCCAAGTTTGCGGAGAGCTAGGAGCCCTTGGTGAAGAGGAGGCTGAAGGACAGAGCAGAGGGGACCCCAGACCACGTCTCCACCCTGCGGCCTGACTTGGCTTCCCCTGTGGACCAGAAGTCCACTCTGTTTCCCTCTGCCTTCAAGTGACAGAGGTGGCCAGGGGCTGGCGGACTCCTCTTCAGGGGCAGCCTCCCCCCACCTGCTGTCTTCCCAGTGCAACCCCAGAGTGAGGCCTCTCAGGGGGCTGGTGTGGCTCCCTGTGGGGGTGGGCAGACTCCTGACCTTCCCGTTCAGGTGTCACAGTCCTGTGTGTGGAAAGAGCAAACCCCGCGGAGGCCGGCTGTGGTGTCCCTCCTGGCCTGCAAGTCCTGGGCTCTGTGCTTCCTGCTTCCACAGGAGGGACAGGCCCGCCCACCCCTGGGCTGCCCCTCTTCTATTCTTTCTCCCCTGCTGGCCACGCCCTGCAGAAGGTGGCCTGCTGTTGAGCCCAGCCTGAGCGGCTGGCTCCCCCTCCCAGCTGCCAGGTTCTGCCTCCAGCCTCTCTCTCAGCCTCCAGCACTCCCCAGCCCCTCTCTCTAGCCTCCAGCACTCCCCAGCCTCCAGCACTCCCCAGGCCCTCTCTCTAGCCTCCAGCACTCCCCAGCCTCTCTCTCTAGCCTCCAGCACTCCCCAGCCTCTTTCTCTAGCCTCCAGCACTCTTCAGCCTCCAGCACTCCCCAGGCCCTCTCTCTCTAGCCTCCAGCACTCCCCAGCCTCTCTCTCTAGCCTCCAGCACTCCCCAGCCCCTCTCTCTAGCCTCCAGCACTCCCCAGCCCCTCTCTCTAGCCTCCAGCACTCAGCAGTACATTTCTGCTGCTTAGTTCTCAGGTATTTTGCCACTGCTATAGGAACAGACCAAGGCCCTTATTTGTAAAGGCACATTTGACACAATCACCAAACAATAAACTTAACCATATTAGTGGCACCACTTTCAGGAATTGGCTTCATTTTACAAAATATTTAAAAACAATAGAATGAAGTTGAGCTGTTTTCTGATGAAGCTGCCTCTAGGCACGCTTGTCCTCTGGCCTCTAAAGGTCTGCAGCTCCACTGTCCCCAGGCTGGCCCGCTGGGGGAGCCATCTCAGGTGTCTGCACCCCTCAGGCCCCATTCCCTCCACTGGAGGTGCCAGCCCTTGCCGAGGCCTCCACCCACAGGCAGAGGTGGCGCATCCTACCACCCCAAGCTCCCCTCTGGCCGCGGCCCTTTGGCAGGTGCCCCCCAGCCCCAGGCCTGCCTGGTATCCTGAGGGGGGCGCACACCTCTCCTAGAGCACACGGCGGCTGCCCTCCGTGCCGGTCCAGCCTCACCCCCAGCCCTGGCAGCAGCACTGCCCAGTTCAGCTTGTGGCCTGCGGCACTCCAGGTGCCCCCCAGCCCCCCAGCCAGCCCCTGCCTTCTGCTCTAAGCACCGGCTCTGAGGCAGAAGCGAGTCAGGTCTTGTATTGTGCATCTGAACCCGCTTGGGGACAGCTGGCCCCCCACTCCTCTCAGGGGCTGACGCCAGGTGGGTCTGGTCTTCCCCGTCCTCATCCAGCCCCGCACATGCTGCCGTGTGTCCATCCGCTTCCCGTTTGCCCAGGACCTGCTCCAGGCCAGGACGGCAGCAGCCCTGGTTCCATCCCTGGCACCAGCCATCACGGTGGTGTGAATGGCCCCTCCAGGACCTGTCCGATCGCCCTTGTGACCTGCTTGACCCAGGACTGACACCAGAAGCTGTCTCTGGCTGACACTGGAAAGGGCAAGCCCTGGCCTCTCTTGCAGCTCCACGGCCGTGTACAGATGATGCTTTCCCTCTTGTTAAAAAGTCACCATGGGCCCTGAGGGAGGCTGGCTGCTCCCAAGGGATGGTGGACAGGCCCCATGTGGCATGAAGCAGCTCCAGAACCCACCAGGAGTGATGGCAGGTGCGAGTGAGCCTCCTCCCAGCAAGAGCTGCTGCCCCTGGGAGCCACCCACCCTCCAGGAGGCACACCCTGCATCCTGGCTTGTCCAGCCAAGGGAACTGGGCTCTGGCTGAGCGTGGCTCCTCCCCCTCCTGGCCTCCCATCACCCCAGAGCCCACCCCTGCTGCCCTCAGGCTGCACGTCAGGCCCCACCCACGGCTCCCCTCCAGGAATCCCAGGTCTCAGACCCTCACAGGCTCTTGCCCCCTGGCAGTGCTGATGACCTTGGTGGGTTGTCACCAGCCGTCCATGGGTGTGTGTGTGTGTGTAGACGATTGCCCATACTAGTAGCCAAATGAGGGGACAGGCCTGGCAGTGCGAGCTCCCTGTCAGGAGTGATCGCAGGGTGCAGGTGCGCCTCCTCCTCCAGCTCTGGCTGAGATCCCACACAGCACCTGAGATGGGTGGGACTGGCCAAGATGTCAATCCATCTGCTGACCACAAGACATCAGGAAGCCAGACTCCACCTTTGAAACCCTATCCTGGCCTCTGATGTTCCCACCATAAAATAAACCCACCGTGGGCTCAAGCCCCCTTTGTGGTGTGGAAGCTGACCCTTGAGGTCAAAGAGCCGTCCCGCCCCTGATTTGAAAATCATGTCTGTGTTGGGTGATTTCTGGCCGCTGCCTTCTAAGCTTAATGTTGCCGCCAGCCCTGGCTGCAGTGGAGAGTGGGTGGCCGTGCTAAGGCTCGGGAGGTAGTGAGCATTTTAAATGCAACTTCTCTGGAAGTAATTCTCCAACCAACCAAGGAAGGTGTTAGGAGCCACAGCAAAAATATTGATACAGGCACCTTTGGATTTTATTGACTGCCAGCCAGCAATTCACATTCATATGGTATTTGGACTCATGCTGTTCAGCTGGGCCCATTTCAGGACTCAGGTTACTCATGTCACTCTTGTAATGGGAGAGTTCCCATTGGTTGGAAAAGGATGGTAGGAGGGTGTTCCGGGGGAAGTGGAAACCCCCCCGGCTCAGGTGGACACACACGTGGCGGACCCACCTGTTAGGGGACGCACACGGCCTCTCTCTAAATAAAACTTTGTCTCAGTTTGACTGGCTTGTATTTTTGTGCCCAACCGGGTTGCAAGATTGCAAGCCCGTGTGCACTGACAGCTCAGCAGGGAATCGCTCAGCAGGGGTGCCGCAGGCAGTGCTCGGCAGCAGGAGCGGGACTCAGCCGGCCCGGGGCCGGGCAGTTTGCGGCATTTTGGTGGCCCTGTACTGGGAACGCCCAAAATTTAAAGGTGAGTAATATCACTCGCCCCTAAGGAAAGGCGACAGAATGGGTATTTCTGTTTTGATTTATTCTGCTCTTATTTCAGGCTCTCTAGCCTTACAATTTTTCCAGACGAGTTGGGATAAATGGCTGACTCAAGGTTTGAAGTTATTCGGCCCTGAGAGAGAGAAAATTGACATAATCATTTTCCTCCTCTCCGTTTCTGTTTCATTCTGTTTTGGCTTTCTTCTATCCTATCTTATTGGGTTACGTTACCTTTATAGTAGATTAGAATCTAGTAAAAAACAAACCGAAAAACTGTTAAGTAAATTGTTAGAGGTCCAAGCCATGGCAGAAAACATATTAGGTCAAGCAAAACAAAAGGTCTCTCAAGCTAGTCAGATAGAAGAAAATTTGAACAAGGCAAGCTCAGGGAAAAAACGGTCATCAGATAGGGAGGCTGCTACTAACTCCGTTCCACCACCAGAGGGCATAGTTCAACCAACAGCTTTACCTGCCTCCATAGATGATGAACGGAATCCTGAGGCGGGACCCCAAAAACTAGCATGCCCTGTAATTGAGCAGGGAGAAGAAAAAGAACGAGTTTACCGTGCCTTAGATTTCAAAATAATAAAACAATTAAAGGAAGCTGTAGCAGCCTACGGCCCGGCCGCTCCCTTCACAGTCAGTATGGTCGAATCTATTACCGGCTGGAACTTAACACCAGCTGATTGGGCTAACGTGTGTAATTCTGTGCTAAATAGAGGACAGTATTTATTATGGAAAATTGCCAATGAGGAATTTTGCAAGGAGACAGCTAGGCAAAATGCAGAAGCAGGTTACCCTGAACGAGGCCTGAAAATGTTACTGGGAAAAGAGGAGTTTCAAGAACAGATGCAACAGCTCAGATATGATCCTGGCGTATACGCTCAAGTCGCTATAAATGCAATTAAGGCATGGAAAACTTTAAAGGGACAAGGGGATTTTCAAGGTCAACTATCTAAGATAATACAAGGAGTTAATGAGCCCTACGCTGACTTTGTAGCTAGACTTATTGAAGCAGCCTCTGAGACATTTGAAAATATAGAACAGGCAATGCCATTTATAAAACAGCTGGCTTACGACGATCAAGCAAATCGTTGCTGCAAAGAGGTCATTAGACCGTGGAAACAGGAAGATTTAAACACATATATTAAATTATGTAGAGACATTAATGAACAAGGACAAGTCATGGCAGCTGAAGTAAAACAGGCTTTAAGTACCAAGCCAAAAACATGCTATAATTGCAATCAAGAAGGGCATTTTAAAAGAAATTGCCCCATAGGAGGAGGGTTTAACAAAGCTAGGTATCAAAAGAGTAGAATCCCGGGTATTTGCCCACGATGCCATAGAGGGAGACATTGGGCTAATGAATGCCATTCTCAAACCACCATAGAGGGTATTCCGTTATCAAAAAATGGACAAAGACCAAGTGTCTACCCACGATATCGTGGAGAAAGGCATCAGGCCCCGTTGTCAAAAAACGAATTGGAGGGCCCAATGCCCCGGGGCCCAAAACCACAAATATACGGGGCAATGGAGGAACCCAGCAGCACCATCAAGGTGGTGCCCAGGACGCATTATCCATTAGATCCCTCATCAGACAGACTAGAGGGAGCGCAGGGTTGGACATCTGTGCCTCTGCCAGAGCAGTATTAACTCCAGAGATGGGAGTTCAAATCATTCCCACAGGAGTAAAAGGACCTCTTCCCCAGGGAACAGTAGGCTTATTATTAGGACGCAGTTCTTCTACACTTAAAGGACTTATGATAAGTCCTGGGGTAATTGATCCCGATTATGAGGGTGAAATAAAAATCATAGCTAGTTCTCCAAGAGGTATATCAGTAATTTCATCAGGAGATAGAATAGCACAGTTATTAATAATACCAAGCCTACATGATAAATTTTCCAGTTGTAATGTAGAAAGAGGTTCCAAGGGATTAGGCTCCACAGGTGTAGATTGGGCTATGCTATCTTTAAATTTAGATTCTCGCCCTATGCTAAAATTAAATATTCAAGGGCATGATTTTAATGGACTGCTGGACACAGGCGCTGACCTCAGCATCATATCTCGCCAGGAATGGCCTAAACATTGGCCATTACAGCAAGCGACCCAAACGCTTAGAGGCCTAGGAGTGGCAACTAATCCCCATAGAAGTGCTATGGTATTAGATTGGAGGGATCCTGAAGGATGTGAAGGAACTATACAGCCCTATGTATTGGACCATCTCCCCATAAATTTATGGGGACGAGACGTCCTAGATCAATTAGGATTGACATTAACAAATAACGTCAATCCTAACGCGCCCACTACTAGGGCAAAACAAGGCTTTAGAAAAGAAAAGAGATTAAGAGATCAAGAACAAGATATAACAGCACCAATTCAAGTAGATCAAGAGATAGATAAACATGGATTGGGTTTTCAAAAAGGGCCACTGAGACAATCAAAATTACTTGGAAATCAGAAAGACCAGTGTGGGTTCCTCAGTGGCCCCTAACTAAAGAAAAGATACAAGTAGCCCATGATCTGGTCAAACAGCAATTAGCGGAAGGACATATACAACCTTCCGTATCTCCCCATAATACTCCCATTTTTGTTATTAAAAAGAAATCTGGTAAATGGAGATTATTACAAGATTTAAGAGCCATTAATAATGAGATGGTTATTATGGGACCTGCTCAATCAGGGATTCCCCAACTGTCTGCTTTACCAAAAACGTGGCATGTTCTAGCTATAGATATTAAAGATTGTTTCTTCTCAATTCCAATTCACCCCGAGGATAGTCCACATTTTGCATTTACTATCCCTGCACTGAATCATGAAGGTCCTGATCAGAGATATGAATGGAAAGTACTCCCTCAAGGGATGGCTAACAGCCCAACTTTGTGCCAAATTTATGTTGATAAAGCAATCCAGCCACTTAGAATTCAAAACCCTGAACTACAGATATTTCACTATATGGATGATGTGTTAATGGCACATAAAGATAAAAACACATTGCTAGAATGTTATGCCACGCTTACAAACTTATTAAAAAATTATAATCTAGAGATAGCAATAGATAAAGTACAATTAAATCTTCCAATTAATTATTTAGGAGTTCTATTATCCTCAACCATGGTCCGTCCACCAAAAATTCAAATACGAGTAGATCAACTCAAATCACTTAATGACTTTCAAAAGTTATTGGGAGATATAAATTGGATAAGGCCTTATCTAGGCATACCAACAGGAGAATTAGGACCTTTATTTGATATTTTAAAAGGTCCATCAGATCCAAATTCACCCCGCATGTTAACGCCTGAAGCTAGAAAGGCATTAAAAATCATTGAAACATATATGGAAAATATGCATTTGGATAGAATTGATATAAGTTTGCCTTTATTATTTATTGTACTACCGACAAAAAATATTCCTACAGGGGTATTTTGGCAAGAAGGTCCATTATTATGGATACATTTATCTTATTCTCCTAATACTATTCTTACTAGATATCCTGAGGCTGTAGGGCAATTAATACTCAAAGGAATAAAGGCAGCAAAAGGAGTGTTTGGGATTTCTCCCAATAAAATTATTACTCCATATACTATGGATCAAATTGATGAGTTAGCTAATGAGTTAAATACTTGGGCAATAATCATGTGTAAATCTAGTGTTGCATTTGATAATCACTTGCCATCTAATCCTTTGTTGTCCTTTTGGTCTAAGCATCCTGTAGTTTTTCCAAAAATGACAAGAAAAACCCCTATCATAAATGCTCCAAATATATTCACTGATGGGTCAAATAATGGTACAGCAGCAGTAGTTACTCCTGATCAAACTTTTACATTTTTAGTACCCAAACAATCAGCTCAAAAGGTAGAGCTCAATGCAGTATTGCAAGCTTTTATGATGTTCAAAGATTCTACATTTAATTTATTTTCTGATAGTCAGTATGTAGTTAATGCTATCGTATCTCTTGAAGATGCTGGTAGGATTTCTTCTTCCTCTACTGTTTTCTCTTTGTTCTCTGCTATACAAAGTCTAATCTGGGATAGAAAGGATCCATTCTTTATAGGACATATCAGAGCACATACAGGATTGCCTGGAGCCCTTAGTTTGGGTAATGAACTAGCAGATAAATCTACACATGACATACATATTTTCTCCACAATAGAAGAAGCTATAAATTTTCATAAAAGGTTCCATGTCAATGCTAATACTTTACAAAAACGTTTTAAAATAACTAAAGAACAAGCCAGACATATAATAAAACAATGTCAAAATTGTGTGACATTTTTGCCACAAGTTAATCTTGGAGTCAATCCTACAGGACTGATACCTAACCATATTTGGCAGATGGACGTCACACACTTGCCAGAATTTGGAAAATTAAAATATTTACATGTTACAGTTGATACTTCTTCCGGATTTTTGATGGGCTCCCTTCATGCCAGAGAAAAAACTAAAGATGTTCTAGCTCATTGCTTACAAAATTTTGCCACTGTGGGTGTTCCTAAACAGTTAAAAACCGATAACGGTCCTGGTTACATCTCCAAGTCTTTTAAACAATTTTGCTCATCATTTGGCATTACTCATATAACAGGAATCCCATACAACCCACAGGGACAAGGCATAGTTGAAAGAGCTCATCAAACTATAAAAATGTACTTATTAAAGCAAAGAGAGGGAATTAGTAAGGGGTATATATCCCCCAAAGATAAACTTAAAATAACCCTTTTTACTCTAAACTTTCTAAATTTGGATTCATCAGGACTTAGTGCTGCGGAAAGACATATGTATCCGAAAAATGTACATAAGCCTAAGGTACTTTGGAAAGATATTCTAACAGGACAATGGAAAGGTCCGGACCCAGTAATAGTCTGGAGTCGGGGCTCCGTCTGTGTTTTTCCACAGGAGGAACAGCAACCAATTTGGATTCCAGAGAGATTAACTAAAACAATTTCTACAGAAAAAGAAGATGATTTGACTCAAATCCATAACAGCTGATATCCAGAGTTCCAGCCTGGCTATTCTTGCATCTGCGACAGTGATTTACCACGGTGCCTTTTTCAATATCTATTTTATTATTTGCATTTTTCCCACATCATAAAGTTCTATTTTATTTTATTTTATTTTATTTTACCTTATTTTTTAAGCTCATACAAACCTAGGTTAATGTTTTTCTGATCAGTTTTATTTTTTTGACTGTGTTTTATTTATTTATTTTTTTTTAACTGTAAAGTTTTTAAACATTGCAATGGAGATTTCACCTAGCTATAGCTACAAGGCCTTTATTTACTATTGTCTTATATGTTCTATGTTATGTATGCTGTTTTGTGTTGTATGTGTGTATGTGTGTATGTCCATATTTCATTTATAAGGAGCGCTCATGTATATATAGATACAAGTATTCAAAAAAAAAATTTAGTCACGTGACTTATATGGTTTAATTTACTTTAGGTAAACAGCTGTTATTAAATTTTGTTTTTAAAGGTGGTTAACAGATATGTTTGTTTACTTTCACCTTTCCTTTTCATTATATTTCATAATTCTGTTCAGGATAATGTCTCTTTAGCAACATGGCCATAATTCCCATCTCCATCCCAGTGCCGGTGAAGACTAAGACCAAACTACAACTTTTATGATAGCTATCACTATAAACTGTATAAATTGATACATCAATCAAAATAACTCAATAAGACTGCTCAATCAAGGACTTAATTTACTTTGGGAGGAAATGGACATATTGATAGACTCCTCCAATTTGAACTGCTCAATCAAGGACTTAATTTACCTTGGGAGGAAATGGACATATTGATAGACTCCTCCACTTTGAACTGCTTACACAACTTGTCTGGACTATGTATCACCTGTATACATTGTGTTCTATTTGTTGATACAGCGAACTGGTAGTGCTAAATATCTTAGCTGATGTGTCACCAGTGTTTCCATAGGAGCCGTCAATTGGCTTGGTGTCATGGCAATTCTGCGTCTTTCTCCCTTCTGCTAGTGATGGTCTAAATTTGGGGGCCAACAGAGGTGAGGCAAGAACCTCACCCCCCCACTGGCACCAAGGTTAAATTTGGGGGCCAACAGAGGTGAGGCAAGAACCTCACCCCCCCACTGGTGCATAGGCCTATTACACAGGTATGGCTATATACTGGACCGGTAGTCAGTGACGGGTATGATTCGGTTACAGTGGTATCAACCTAAGCCAGGAGACTGACGCAATAAGGTCAGTTTTCCCATGACGGGTAAGAACCATATGTGAATTGGACATACCTAACAGGCACGGTCCTTAGCCACATTTGCCTGTTGTTTATTTAAACAGTAGGGGGCAGATGTTAGGAGCCACAGCAAAAATATTGATACAGGCACCTTTGGATTTTATTGACTGCCAGCCAGCAATTCACATTCATATGGTATTTGGACTCATGCTGTTCAGCTGGGCCCATTTCAGGACTCAGGTTACTCATGTCACTCTTGTAATGGGAGAGTTCCCATTGGTTGGAAAAGGATGGTAGGAGGGTGTTCCGGGGGAAGTGGAAACCCCCCCGGCTCAGGTGGACACACACGTGGCGGACCCACCTGTTAGGGGACGCACACGGCCTCTCTCTAAATAAAACTTTGTCTCAGTTTGACTGGCTTGTGTTTTTGTGCCCAACCGGGTTGCAAGATTGCAAGCCAGCGTGCACTGACAGCCCAGCAGGGAAGCGCCCAGCAGGAGTGCCGCAGGCAGTGCTCGGCAGCAGGAGCGGGACTCAGCCGGCCCGGGGCCGGGCAGTTTGCGGCAGAAGGTACTCAAAATAATGAAAAAAACCAGCACAGACACTTCACTACCAAATCAAAACGGGGGTGAAAATCCCCAGCAGGTAGGTAAAGGGCACCGCCCGGGTAGTTCCCTGGAGAGCCAGGACCACAGGGCTTTGGCCTTAGCTAGTGGTGGCCCTCTCCATCTGTCCCAAGTCGATGTCACTGTGACTACAGCAGTCTAGCCCTTAGCCAGCGCTCCTCTGTAATCCCAGACTGCTCAAGGACCCTTGGGTCTCTCTAGGGCCCCCCAGTTTGTGCTGCCTATGAGCTGGGACTCTTCAACCCCAAGGCTGCACGGGGGGCTCCAGACGTGTGGGGGCATCATGCACCGACTCTGGGTGATAAACAGGACCTCGGGCTGTACCCGCGCAGTGTTGTTTTCTTCACTTCTTCATTACTGAATTGTTCCAATGAGGGAGAAAAGACAATCCCTGGAAGCAAAACAAAAAGAAAGAAAAAATAGGAGAAATAATAGGTAGAAAGGCCACAAACGGGGAAGGAAGGGTCCTATGTAGAATCGGGTAAAGGTATGAGGGAATGGGTCTCTGTGGGGACACCAAGCTGCAGTGTCTAGCACTGACCAGGAAGGCACAGCACCAAACAGGAGCATGCAGCTGACTCAGGCCACAGAGGGGACAGCAGGCGTTTGAGGTAACTGGCTTAGGTGGATTCCAAAGGTGTTTCTCTGTTTCTGGGAGCACCTCAAGGGGGAGGTGTCAGCTGTTACATCCTTCCTGTCAGTACCTCATGGTGTAGACACACACCGTTGGCTCAGGAGCAGGCCCATCGCGAAGGAACACACCCATGGTGTAGGAGCAGCCCATGGTGTAGGAGAACACCCAGGGTATAAGGGCAGCCCACGGTGTAGGAGCAGCCCATGGTGTGGGAGCAGGATATGGTGTAGGAGCAGCCCATGGTGTAGGAGCAGGACATGGTGTAGGAGCAGGCCCATGGTGTGGGAGCAGGACATGGTGTAGGAGCAGGCCATGGTGTAGGAGCAGGCCATGGTGTAGGAGCAGGACATGGTGTAGGAGCAGGACATGGTGTAGGAGCAGGACATGGTGTAGGAGCAGGACATGGTGTAGGAGCAGGACATGGTGTGGGAGCAGGACATGGTGTGGCAGCAGCCAATGGTGTGGGAGCAGACCCATGGTGTGGGAGCAGCCAATGGTGTGGGAGAAGCCCATGGTGTGGGAGCAGCCAATGGTGTGGGAGAAGCCCATGGTGTGGGAGCAGACCCATGGTGTAGGAGCAGCCCATGGTGTGGGAGCAGCCCATGGTGTAGGAGCAGGACATGGTGTGGGAGCAGGACATGGTATAGGAGCAGCCCATGGTGTAGGAGCAGCCCATGGTGTAGGAGCAGGACATGGTGTGGGAGCAGGACATGGTGTAGGAGCAGGACATGGTGTGGGAGCAGGACATGGTGTAGGAGCAGGACATGGTGTAGGAGCAGGACATGGTGTGGGAGCAGCCCATGGTGTAGGAGCAGGACATGGTGTGGGAGCAGGACATGGTGTAGGAGCAGGACATGGTGTGGGAGCAGGTCCATGGTGTAGGAGCAGGACATGGTGTAGGAGCAGGCCATGGTGTGGGAGCAGGACATGGTGTAGGAGCAGGACATGGTGTAGGAGCAGGACATGGTGTGGGAGCAGCCCATGGTGTAGGAGCAGGACATGGTGTGGGAGCAGGTCCATGGTGTAGGAGCAGGACATGGTGTGGGAGCAGCCCATGGTATAGGAGCAGGACATGGTGTAGGAGCAGACCCATGGTGTAGGAGCAGGACATGGTGTAGGAGCAGGCCATGGTGTAGGAGCAGGACATGGTGTGGGAGCAGGTCACGGTGTGGGAGCAGCCCATGGTGTGGGAGTAGACCCATGGTGTAGGAGCAGGACATGGTGTGGGAGCAGGATATGGTGTAGGAGCAGGACATGGTGTGGGAGCAGGACATGGTGTAGGAGCAGGACATGGTGTAGGAGCAGACCCATGGTGTAGGAGCAGGACATGGTGTGGGAGCAGCCCATGGTATAGGAGCAGGCCATGGTGTAGGAGCAGGCCCATGGTGTGGGAGAAGGACATGGTGTGGGAGCAGGACATGGTGTGGGAGCAGGACATGGTGTAGGAGCAGACCCATGGTGTAGGAGCAGGACATGGTGTAGGAGCAGGCCCATGGTGTAGGAGCAGCCCATGGTGTGGGAGCAGGACATGGTGTAGGAGCAGGACATGGTGTGGGAGCAGGTCCATGGTGTAGGAGCAGACCCATGGTGTAGGAGCAGGCCCATGGTGTAGGAGCAGCCCATGGTGTGGGAGCAGGACATGGTGTAGGAGCAGGACATGGTGTGGGAGCAGGTCCATGGTGTAGGAGCAGGACATGGTGTGGGAGCAGCCCATGGTATAGGAGCAGGACATGGTGTAGGAGCAGACCCATGGTGTAGGAGCAGGACATGGTGTAGGAGCAGGCCATGGTGTAGGAGCAGGACATGGTGTGGGAGCAGGACATGGTGTGGGAGCAGCCCATGGTATAGGAGCAGGCCATGGTGTAGGAGCAGCCCATGGTGTAGGAGCAGGACATGGTGTAGGAGCAGGACATGGTGTGGGAGCAGCCCATGGTGTGGGAGCAGCCCATGGTGTGGGAGCAGCCCATGGTGTGGGAGCAGGCCATGGTGTAGGAGCAGGACATGGTGTAGGAGCAGGACATGGTGTAGGAGCAGGCCCATGGTGTAGGAGCAGGCCATGGTGTGGGAGCAGGCCATGGTGTAGGAGCAGGACATGGTATAGGAGCAGGCCCATGGTGTAGGAGCAGGCCCATGGTGTAGGAGCAGGACATGGTGTAGGAGCAGGACATGGTGTGGGAGCAGGTCCATGGTATAGGAGCAGGACATGGTGTAGGAGCAGCCCATGGTGTAGGAGCAGGACATGGTGTGGGAGCAGGCCCATGGTGTGGGAGCACCCCATGGTGTAGGAGCAGGCCATGGTGTAGGAGCAGGCGCATGGTGTGGGAGCAGCCCATGGTGTGGGAGCAGGCCATGGTATAGGAGCAGGCCATGCTGTGGGAGCAGGACATGGTGTAGGAGCAGGACATGGTGTGGGAGCATCCCATGGTGTAGGAGCAGCCCATGGTGTAGGAGCAGGACATGGTGTGGGAGCAGCCCATGGTGTGGGAGCAGGCCATGGTGTGGGAGCAGGATATGGTGTAGGAGCAGGACATGGTGTAGGAGTAGCCCATGGTGTAGGAGCAGGCCCATGGTGTGCGAGCAGCCCATGGTGTGGGAGCAGCCCATGGTGTGGGAGCAGGACATGGTGTAGGAGCAGGACATGGTGTAGGAGCAGGAAATGGTGTAGGAGCAGCCCATGGTGTAGGAGCAGGCCACGGTGTGGGAGTAGCCCACGGTGTGGGAGCAGGACACGGTGTGGGAGCAGGACACGGTGTAGGAGCAGCCCACGGTGTAGGAGCAGCCCATGGTGTAGGAGTAGCCCATGGTGTGGGAGCAGACCCATGGTGTAGGAGCAGCCCATGGTGTGGGAGCAGGACATGGTGTAGGAGCAGGCCCATGGTGTGAGAGCAGCCCATGGTGTGGGAGCAGCCCATGGTGTGGGAGCAGACCCATGGTGTAGGAGCAGCCCATGGTATAGGAGCAGCCCATGGTGTAGGAGCAGGACATGGTGTGGGAGCAGCCCATGGTGTGGGAGCAGGCCATGGTGTGGGAGCAGGATATGGTGTAGGAGCAGGACATGGTGTAGGAGTAGCCCATGGTGTAGGAGCAGGCCCATGGTGTGCGAGCAGCCCATGGTGTGGGAGCAGCCCATGGTGTGGGAGCAGGACATGGTGTAGGAGCAGGACATGGTGTAGGAGCAGGAAATGGTGTAGGAGCAGCCCATGGTGTAGGAGCAGGCCACGGTGTGGGAGTAGCCCACGGTGTGGGAGCAGGACACGGTGTGGGAGCAGGACACGGTGTAGGAGCAGCCCACGGTGTAGGAGCAGCCCATGGTGTAGGAGTAGCCCATGGTGTGGGAGCAGACCCATGGTGTAGGAGCAGCCCATGGTGTGGGAGCAGGACATGGTGTAGGAGCAGGCCCATGGTGTGAGAGCAGCCCATGGTGTGGGAGCAGCCCATGGTGTGGGAGCAGACCCATGGTGTAGGAGCAGCCCATGGTATAGGAGCAGCCCATGGTGTAGGAGCAGGACATGGTGTGGGAGCAGCCCATGGTGTAGGAGCAGGACACGGTGTAGGAGCAGCCCACGGTGTAGGAGCAGCCCATGGTGTAGGAGTAGCCCATGGTGTGGGAGCAGCCCATGGTGTGGGAGCAGACCTATGGTGTGGGAGCCGCCCATGGTGTGGGAGCAGCCCATGGTGTGGGAGCAGACCCATGGTGTGGGAGCAGCCCATGGTGTAGGAGCAGGACATGGTGTAGGAGCAGGCCATGGTGTGGGAGCAGGACATGGTATAGGAGCAGGCCATGGTGTAGGAGCAGGACATGATGTAGGAGCAGGACATGGTGTAGGAGCAGGACATGGTGTAGGAGCAGGAAATGGTGTAGGAGCAGGCCATGGTGTGGGAGTAGCCCATGGTGTGGGAGCAGCCCATGGTGTGGGAGCAGCCCATGGTGTGGGAGCAGGCCATGGTGTAAGAGCAGGACATGGTGTAGGAGCAGCCCATGGTGTAGGAGCAGCCCATGGTGTAGGAGCAGGCCCATGGTGTGGGAGCAGCCCATGGTGTAGGAGCAGGCCATGGTGTAGGAGCAGGCCATGGTGTGGGAGCAGGACATGGTGTAGGAGCAGGATATGGTGTGGGAGCAGCCCATGGTGTAGGAGCAGGACATGGTGTGGGAGCAACCCATGGTGTGGGAGCAGCCCATGGTGTAGGAGCTGGCCATGGTGTGGGAGCAGGACATGGTATAGGAGCAGGCCATGGTGTAGGAGCAGGACATGATTAGGAGCAGGACATTGTGTAGGAACAGGACATGGTGTAGGAGCAGGACATGGTGTAGGAGCAGGCCATGGTGTGGGAGTAGCCCATGGTGTGGGAGCAGCCCATGGTGTGGGAGCAGCCCATGGTGTGGGAGCAGGCCATGGTGTAAGAGCAGGACATGGTGTGGGAGCAGCCCATGGTGTGGGAGCAGGACATGGTATAGGAGCAGGCCCATGGTGTGGGAGCAGCCCATGGTGTAGGAGCAGGCCATGGTGTAGGAGCAGGCCATGGTGCAGGAGCAGGACATGGTGTAGGAGCAGGACATAGTGTAGGAGCAGCCCATGGTGTAGGAGCAGGCCATGGTGTGGGAGCAGGATATGGTGTAGGAGCAGCCCAAGGTGTAGGAGCACGACATGGTGTAGGAGCAAGACATGGTGTAGGAGCAGCCCATGGTGTAGGAGCAGGCCCAGGGTGTGGGAGCAGCCCATGGTGTGGGAGCAGCCCATGGTGTAGGAGCAGGACATGGTGTAGGAGCAGGACATGGTGTAGGAGCAGGAAATGGTGTAGGAGCAGCCCATGGTGTTGGAGCAGGCCACGGTGTGGGAGCAGCCCACGGTGTAGGAGCAGGACACGGTGTAGGAGCAGCCCACGGTGTAGGAGCAGCCCATGGTGTAGGAGTAGCCCATGGTGTGGGAGCAGCCCATGGTGTGGGAGCAGGACATGGTGTAGGAGCAGGCCCATGGTGTGGGAGCAGCCCATGGTGTGGGAGCAGCCCATGGTGTGGGAGCAGACCCATGGTGTAGGAGCAGCCCATGGTATAGGAGCAGCCCATGGTGTAGGAGCAGGACATGGTGTAGGAGCAGCCCATGGTGTAGGAGTAGCCCATGGTGTGGGAGCAGCCCATGGTGTGGGAGCAGACCCATGGTGTGGGAGCCGCCCATGGTGTGGGAGCAGCCCATGGTGTGGGAGCAGACCCATGGTGTGGGAGCAGTCCATGGTGTAGGAGCAGGACATGGTGTAGGAGCAGGCCATGGTGTGGGAGCAGGACATGGTATGGGAGCAGGCCATGGTGTAAGAGCAGGACATGACGTAGGAGCAGGACATGGTGTAGGAGCAGGACATGGTGTAGGAGCAGGACATGGTGTAGGAGCACGCCATGGTGTAGGAGCAGCCCATGGTGTGGGAGCAGCCCTTGGTGTGGGAGCAGCCCATGGTGTGGGAGCAGGCCATGGTGTAAGAGCAGGACATGGTGTGGGAGCAGCCCATAGTGTAGGAGCAGCCCATGGTGTAGGAGCAGGCCCATGGTGTGGGTGCAGCCCATGGTGTGGGAGCAGGATATTGTGTAGGAGCAGGCCATGGTGTGGGAGCAGGACATGGTATAGGAGCAGGCCCATGGTGTGGGAGCAGCCCATGGTGTAGGACCAGGCCATGGTGTAGGAGCAGGCCATGGTGTGGGAGCAGGACATGGTGTAGGAGCAGGACATGGTGTGGGAGCAGCCCATGGTGTAGGAGCAGGACATGGTGTGGGAGCAGCCCATGGTGTGGGAACAGCCCATGGTGTAGGAGCAGGACATGGTGTGGGAGCAGCCCATGGTGTAGGAGCACGACATGGTGTGGGAGCAGGACATGGTGTAGGAGCAGGACATGGTGTGGGAGCAGGTCCATGGTGTAGAGCAGGCCATGGTGTAGGAGCAGGACATGGTGTGGGAGCAGGTCCATGGTATAGGAGCAGGACATGGTGTGGCAGCAGCCCATGGTGTAGGAGCAGGACATGGTGTAGGAGCAGGCCCATGGTGTAGGAGCAGGACATGGTGTAGGAGCAGGACATGGTGTGGGAGCAGGCCCATGGTGTGGGAGCACCCCATGGTGTAGGAGCAGGCCATGGTGTAGGAGCAGGCCCATGGTGTGGGAGCAGCCCATGGTGTGGGAGCAGGCCATGGTATAGGAGCAGGCCATGGTGTGGGAGCAGGCCATGGTGTAGGAGCAGGACATGGAGTGGGAGCATCCCATGGTGTAGGAGCAGCCCATGGTGTAGGAGCAGGACATGGTGTGGGAGCAGCCCATGGTGTGGGAGCAGGACATGGTGTAGGAGCAGGACATGGTGTAGGAGCAGCCCATGGTGTAGGAGCAGCCCATGGTGTAGGAGCAGGACATGGTGTAGGAGGAGGACATGGTGTAGGCTCAGCCCATGGTGTAGGAGCAGGCCATGGTGTGGGAGCAGGATATGGTGTGGGAGCAGCCCATGGTGTAGGAGCAGGCCCATGGTGTGGGAGCAGCCCATGGTGTAGGAGCAGCCCATGGTGTAGGAGCAGGACATGGTGTGGGAGCAGGATATGGTGTAGGAGCAGGACATGGTGTGGGAGCAGTTCCATGGTTTAGGAGCAGGCCATGGTGTAGGAGCAGGACATGTTGTGGGAGCAGGTCGATGGTATAGGAGCAGGACATGGTGTGGGAGCAGCCCATGGTGTAGGAGCAGGACACGGTGTAGGAGCAGGCCCATGGTGTAGGAGCAGGACATGGTGTAGGAGCAGG